>NC_141154.1:93823044-94172924 GCF_053477565.2 Lygodium microphyllum
ACCATACAAAGTATAGTGACAAGACAACTATGCCAATAACTAATATGAAGACTTTATCCTCAATATTTAGGTTATTTCCACACATCTTTAAATAAATAAAAATTCATACTTATTGAGAAGTATATAGTGATTACATTTTGTGGCTATGTTCCTAAATGGAAAGGCTAAATGAGTGGATACTTCTCATGTTATAGTGCTTATGGCATAGTTTTGCTAATCCCTTAAGAAACCCCCCATCACAAGGATACTGGAGGAAAAGATACCTCGTGCACGAAAGTAGCAAAAGAAGAGGCTTTTGGCTTGACTTTGGAGCAATGTGAACCAATAAGCTATATCTATTTCACATTCTTATCTACTATAAAGAGTGAATAATCGCCAAAAAAATGTGATTATAATCAAATTATATAAAAATTTGCATTCTGCTATTGAGAATCTTGTTTGTAAGATTCACCTTCATCCTAGTGTGGTTTTCTTAGTTAGTTTTGTAGTGTTGAGATTGAATCTACATATCGAAGCTATCTTCTATTAAAAAATATTGAACAATTTACATAACAATTTTTCTTTTTCTAGCTTACCATCACACCTTATGGTTATAAACTAGAATCCTCTTACGTGGTGGTGTGACTTCTCCATGTCTTGTGTGTTAATGATTCATAGTTATCAACAAAGCATGTTCCATGCTTTAGGAAAAAGTGCTACAAAAAACAAAAACTTGTGAGATCCACAAAAAAATGAACTTGTGAGATAAATCTTTCAAGGAGTATACTTACCAAAGAAAAATGCAATGCCCTTCTTTTCTTTGACTATTGCTTCCATCAAACTTTTTGAAGTTATTGAGCCCCATCCAAACATTCATATGATTATTTTCTACAAAGGGGTCACTTACCACATTGGTTCTACATTTGCAATTTTCTTTCTAACATTCCCATATTGCGTTTTTGGAGACGAATAAACAATGTAAGAGAAATCTTCAAGCCTTTATTGCTTGCATTGATATAGGTACTAATACATCACCTACTTTTCTTGATTGTTGTGTACCTTTTGAAGTTTCATATGGGCCCCATGAACTCCCATTCTTGAAGAGGGTGCTTTACATTTCTTGATAGATGCATTTGAAAGTGAT
This sequence comes from Lygodium microphyllum, assembly GCF_053477565.2. Taxonomy (NCBI): domain Eukaryota; kingdom Viridiplantae; phylum Streptophyta; class Polypodiopsida; order Schizaeales; family Lygodiaceae; genus Lygodium; species Lygodium microphyllum. Next base: position 93,824,168 of record NC_141154.1, read on the forward strand.
GTACGATTTGATAGAGTAAGCTTCATCTAAATGAAAACATAGATCTCTACATACAATATATAAATATGCACTCTTTCTAATGGAATTTAAAGAATGACCTCCCAATTTTTATCTTCTAATTCTTTGAGTGTACTACTTTATCAATGCCTTTGTCTATTCTTCAAAGTCTTAACTTGACTATTTGTTTTGTCCCTTCATGGCAAAATTCCTATGCTTTTTGTGTTAGAGCAATCCTTGGTGGTCATTCCATCCATATAATAAAAGCATGGATGTGGTATCATCACTCCACCAAAAATCCCAAACATGCATTTTAGGTCTTTCAAGTTAATGGTTAAATTTCATTCCACTTGAAATGACACAATGCCTTCTACCTCAAGAAACTCTTCTTTATCATGTGATTCTATAATGCTTGGGATGTTTATGTGACTAAAAATCCATTTGAGGGTCTCATGGCTTGCTCTCATTGATCACTTCAGCTACACATATCCACCATACATCATTTTTAGATGAATGATTTTAACATTACCATGTGATTAAAAATTGAGAGAGAGGTATATATATCCCTCTCTCTCAAGGTCACTCTATTATAATTGTATTTGCTCATTCTCTCACACCCTCAAAATTTTCCCTCTCAGATGTATCTCTCATATCCCATCTCTCTCTCTCTTCTCCATACATTCTACAATAAAATGAAGTTAGAAATGGTTTTTCAAAAATCAAACATTAAAGGAAAAAATAAATCATTAAATCACTCCTCTTCTTTCTCTCTTCTCTCTCCTCTTCTCTCTCTCGCATGCAATTTTAACTACAAGGAATTAGATCCATATATAGTCACATTTATACATTGTTTGAACTAAGAAAGAAACTTACGTGCACATTTACACGGATGATAAAAACCTCTCACACTATAAGATATAGGCCTTATACCGACATTTAAAGCGATGAAAATGCAAATAACAAAATTTGCCCCCGTTGTCGCAAAAAGCGTCGTTATTGGCGACGCCATAGAACAGTCAATATCATCGTCGCTATCAGCGTTGGTATTGGCATCAATATGAGTGTCGCAACGCTTATACCGATGGTTTGCGACGTAAATAACGATGCCAATCACGAGCAGTAAAATTTGCGACGTTAATAGCGACAATAATAGGGAAAAAAATTTGTGGCAGGGCTCTGCCACATATAGCACTGTGTGCTTTATTAGAGCTATACAAAATAGTTTATGCACTGTGTACAATGCGCTTGCAAACAAAAACAATGTATACTGAAATCATAACACTGATACATGAAATAAATACATGATCGCATAATAAGAAGTTGGTACAATCATGACAAGATATCACTAATACATAGAAAATATCTACATAGATCAGTCAACTCAAAAATAAAGGTGTGTGAGCTCCAGGGATCCAAGGGCGAGCTACATATCCTCGTCCCCCGAAAGCTCATCCCACCACAAAGGAGGATCGAACGGACTCTGCAGAAAAAGAAACAACATATCAGTCCACCATACAATAATGCATTCTAATTAAACATGGTAACTACGGACAAGAAAGATGAGTGACTTACAGGGCCGTCGCGTCTATACAATTGGTCGATCAATGAAGTGAGACCATGCCTCTCTGCGTATCGAGTCTCAAGGCCAGTCAGATCACGATTTGTAATGGAGTTCTACAAAGAAAACAAAATGCTAACTATTAGAAACATGATTGTCAGTACAAAGAATATTGCAAAAAAATAAACAAGCAAAACAAAAGAAAAACTTACAAAGTCCTTCAAATATGTCATGTGGCCACTACTCTCATCATGATGGACCACTCCAGCCTCGAGTCGTACCCTCGCTGCCTCGCGCTGCTGACTCCAATGTCCTGGAGAATCTGTAGTCTCCTTCCTCAGTCGGTGCCAATCATCTGCATCTAACCACTCGGGCTTTGCAGCCCCACTCTTGATTGCCTTGTGTGCGTTGGATCGTTCATGTGACATGTATGCACGCATGAAATCCATCATCTTGCTCCTGTAGAGAATCTATCTACTGAGGCTGGCATCGGAAACTCCTCGTGCAAGGATGCTACTATGTAGTCCTTGCTCCCCTCTGATATGTTCTTCTAATGATCCAAGAAGTTGTGCTAAAAAACTTGTTGGCACAACTCTCTCATGCAAGCCATCACCCTTCTCCCCTCATCATTCATGATGATGGCTCCTAACCTACCATTGACTAGATATCCATATCCCCCTGGAGTCTGCCTAAGATGGATCCTCTTCTATCTGCGTCCACGCTCCTGGGCATATCCACGAGACCCCTTTGAATCCGATGTACCGACCGGGGTAATATCTCTCGGAGTGGCACCCACAGGGGTGCCGCCACCTATTGACGGCTGAGCAAAAGCCAGAGTAATTGGAGTAGACGTCCCCACAAGTGTGACAAATCCCTTAGGTGATGTAGCTCCAATTGAACGATGAGATGGAGACACCGCGTCCGTGCCTCCACAACATCCACCTGAGCCTGAGCCACGCTCCTTGGAAGGGCCACGAGAGCGATGAGTCGCACCTGTATCCCATGTCAACCGCGGGCTCACTGCCTCTGTATCTCTGCAGCGTTCCCCTGACCCCGAAGCACTCCCTCCCTCCGGCCCAAGTCCTGAGCATCGAGCTCGTCTGCTCGAAGCCGAAGCATCCGATCGCATTGGATTAGATCTAGCAGAGAGCCCTAACGAAGACCGAGACAATCCCATATCTCTGAATCTCGCGATATGGTCTGGAGACATGCATGTGAAGATGTCCTATAAGTCCTCATCGCTCATCCCTCGGCTCATCTTGAAAATGTCACTTGCACAGACAAAAAATGATATTAGAATAATCAATTTAAATCATACAAAGCACAGTAATATAAATCATGTAAAAAAAACTCACTTAAAGTGCATATCTTATGCACCCTTATAAGCGATTGGTCAACGAATTGAGTAAGTGGATGCTCCAAGTATGAAGTATCCTATGGTCCCATGTTAATCTCTTGACACAACTCCGCATACACTGGAAGGTCGATAAACATGTCACCCCAAAAGAATGAGTCCACCTCATTCTCAAAGAATTCTTAGACTCCTATATTTCCATCAATGTTAGCTGATGCTAGCTCCAAGCTTTCGACGGCATCCACCCCTTGCAATATTGACCCCTCTATTTGCATATTATCTTCATCTATGCTCGAAACATCGCTTTGATCATATATTCTCGCACTTCGAAGAGTTGAAGGTATAGCATACCACCATTGAAGTTGTCGGGGGTTTGGATAGAAGATTACATGTTCGCAAACACGTACAAGAGAGTTCAAACCATTGTGACATTAACCATATCATAATAAAATTAGCAAACAAATGAGTCCATGCACCTGTTCACAATAGGCTGGCAACACAAAGGTGTCACACAAATCCATCCATTTTTTTTTCGAAATCTATTTCGAGAAATCCAGAAGATGAACCTCATCGATCTGTTGCTCCAGCTCCTCCAAGTACCACTTTGAACCACTGTACATCGAATAGTATCATAGAGAAGCTACGATAATCCACCGTAACAATACTTTGCAAGTTCCCAAAATACTCCATCTCATCCACAACCGTGTTTGGATCCGTTGCTCGTCACCAGCTCTCTTACTCGAACCTTGCCATGATACCACAGTCCATTGTGGAGCGCATTTTGTCAATACACTCCACACGAAAATGCTGTTTGCGCGACCACGCTGCACTATATATTTTGTACTGTACATTGAAACACTCAAATTAGATGTCGCATATAAAATTTAGATACGACAAATTCTAAACCTCTCATCACCTTTGGACTACATCCCCTCGAGAATTCCCAGTTCTCCATTGACACCTCTATCCCTTTGCAAGACGGTGTGGTCAAAGCTCCATGCAACCATCGCATTGACATGAACCGTGGCATCTCCTCTACTACAAGGATTAGAGCTAGTAGCGACGGCGGGTAGCGGCGTCGCTATTTGCCCCGCCGTCGCTATTGGTGTCGCTATTTGCATCGCAAAAAGTGACGCAAATAGTGACGCTCCACAGGGAAAAAAGCGGGCCGAAACCGAGCGCAGTTTCATTTCGCGTTTGCACGTTGTGTTTTGAGAGCGAGAGCGAGGGAGAGAGCGACCATTGTGAGAGAAGGAGAGGAAGAAGACTTGCCGCTGCCGCTATTGTTCATGAAGGAGAGGAGGAGCCTTAATCGCAAAGAGGAGCCGCCCACACTCGCCATATCTCATCGGTGAGTCTTCCTCTCTCTTTCTTTTGCTTGTTTAAGGTTTAAATCACTTTCTCTTTTGCTTATTTAGGAGAGGAAATGAGAGAGAAAGAGAGGGAGAGGGAGAGGGAGAGGGAGGGAGAGTGCATTCACTCTCCCTCTCCCTTTTGCTTGTTTAAGGTTTAAATCACTTTCTTTTTTGCTTGTTTAGAAGAGGAAATGTGAGAGAAAGAGATAAAGAGAGGGAGAGGGAGACAAAGAGAAAGAGAGGGAGAGGGAGAGGGAGGGGGAGGAAATGAGAGAGGGAGAGAAAGAGAAAGAGAGGGAGAGGGAGTGGGAGGGAGAGTGCATTCTCTCTCTCCCTCTCCCTTTTGCTTGTTTAATGTTTAAATCACTTTCTTTTTTGCTTGTTTAGGAGAGAAAATGAGAGAGAAAGAGAGAAAGAGAGGGAGAGGGAGAGAGAGGGAGAGGGAGAGAAAGAGAAAGAGAGGGAGAGGGAGAGGGAGAGGGAGAGGGAGGGAGAGTGCATTCTCTCTCTCCCTCTCCCTTTTGCTTATTAAAGGTTTAAATCACTTTCTTTTTTGCTTGTTTAGGAGAGGAAATGAGAGAGAAGGAGAGAAAGAGAGGGAGAGGGAGAGGGAGAGAGAGGGAGAGAGAGAGAGGGAGGGAGAGGGAGAGGGAGAGGGAGGAAATGAGAGAGGGAGAGAAAGAGAAAGAGAGGGAGAGGGAGAAGGAGGGAGAGTGCATTCTCTCTCTCCCTCTCCCTTTTTCTTTTGGAGAGTATTAAGATATATTGTGAGAGGGAGAGGAAATGCGAGAGAAAGAGAGGGAGAGGGAGGGAGAGGGAGAGAGAGGGAGAGAAAGAGAAAGATAACATATATTGGAACGATACCATATCCATGATTATGGTAATGGTATCCATTTTGCTTTTTTTATGGGTACCATTACATCGACTCCTTAAGAGGGCTAAAAATTAGTCATGCACTTTATAAAGTCTAATTAGGAGATTTAAGATGCACGATAATAGAATTATCGATAATGGTATGCAATGTGCTGTGACATGGGCCAGGTACATTGGTGACTCTTTAAGATGGCTTAAAATTGGTCATGTCCTTCATAATGTCCAAGTAGGGGATCTAATTGTGATATGCATAATTCATTGTTTTTGTATTAACTTTATAGGCATAACAAATTAGAAATCATGCCAACTAGTCAACGGAAGGACTAAAAGAAAATGATACCCTAGCTAATGGTCATTATGGTACTTCATCAAAATGAACCCAAAAGTATTGTTATAGAAGAAGAATCCCTTAAATTGAGCATAGGATATTTTCTCTTAGGTCTTATGACTATGGGTAGAATTGATTGAAACAAATTTTATTACTATAGTTGATAAATTTCATAGATGGCATTAATTTTAATACGCGATCCTAGGACAAAAAAACCACATTTATAAGATGCTTTTTGTTGAGACTGATTTATCATTAGACTAAGAGATCCTCAATGATGCTCATAAATGGATTACTTATACTCAAAGCCCTCTAGTGCAATTGTATAAGTAATCCTAGTAGAGCCCCTCTAAGATACTCAAAGTACATAACCTAGAGACCGTAGCTAGGTATATAAGCTAGAAAGGTTGTACAAGAAGACACCTCAATAATTGACTTATCACCAATAAATCCCAAAGAAGAATCGTGTTCCATCCCCTTCAACTCTATATTCACCTCGTGAAGAACTTCATTAATCATAGCATCCTTATCACCAATCTTTTTCTTGCAATGATGAAGTAACATATTCATCACTTTTCCTTTTAGCATCAAAGCCATTATCTGATCTTTTAGTCAAGTCCAAACATTTAGTCTTCGACTCATGAACCTTATGAACCAATGCTTCTTTTTTTTTACAATAACGAATAATTATCTATCGAGACAAACAAATCCTTGAGCATGGTATAGGGCCGAGATATAACATCAATAAATCTCTCAACTACTATGTACAATGCAAGAGCTTATGGTCAACTTGCAACTTGACATACATCTCCATAAAGCTATCCATTTGAGCCTCGTTTGCTGTAATGTAGATAAGATGGAAAACGAAGAAGGTCTTATTGTTCAAGATCGCGAGGCGTATCTTAATCAAGGTGTCCCATGTACTTGCTCTCAATGCAAGTTGGCAATTAGACGAAAACGCCGATTGTCTATAGAACACGTACGACGATTTGGCGAGTTTCAATCTGAGATCATTGATCACGCGATTGCGGATTTTCAGCAAACGGTAATTTGAAGTTAATATTAATCATGCATTGTACTCGCAAGCTAATTGAAAACCATACAAAATAAGATGGCGTCTTGTTGGCAAATTTTCTATCCAGGGGGGTGATGTCTCGTCCCAAGGGGGAGTACATCCTTTGCGGCCAATTAGAAGAGTTCGTGGACGTGCGATGGATGGATTGCAGGAGCCAATCCACCACTCGCAAGGCCAATCTATACCGTCAATGCCAGAGGAGACAGACAACCTTCCCGACCTACCTACAATCTTGGAGCCTGAGATGGAGGCAATGATCGATGCATTGATTCCCATGGATGTCGAGACATATGATCCGCTTAGAGAGGAAGCATCCATACCATTATATGATGGGTGCTGAGTATCTCGGTTGAAGACATTGCTTTCACTCTTAAGTGTCATGGCAAGGTTCGAGCAAGAGAGCCGGCGACGAGCAATGGATCCGAACACGGTTGTGGATGAGATGGAGTATTTTGGGAACTTGCAAAGTATCATTACGGTGGATTACCGTAGCTTCTCCATGATACTATTCGATGTGCAGTGGTTCAAAGTGGTACTTGGAGGAGCTGGAGCAATAGTTCGACGAGGTCCATCTGGATTTCTTGAAATAGATTTCGAAAAAAAATGGACGGATTTGCGCGACACCTCTGTGTTGCTAGGCCATTGTGAACAGGTGCATAGAGTCATTTGCTTACTAATTGCAATACGACATGGTTTATGTCACAATGGTTTGAACTCGCTTTGTACGTGTTTGTGAATAGGTAATCTTCTATCCAAACCCTCAACAACCTTGATGGTGGTATGTTAGACCTTCAACTCCCCGAAGTGCGAGAGTATATGATCAAAGCGATGTTCCGAGAATAGATGAAGATAATATGCAAATAGAGGGGTCAATATTACAAGGGGTGGAGGCTGCCGCAAGCTTCAGCTAACAATGATGGAAATACAGGAGTCTAAGAATTTTTTGAGAACGAGGCAGACTCATTCTTTTGTGGTGACATGTCTATCGACCTTCCAGTGTATGCGGAGTTATGTCAGGAGATTAACATGGGACCATAGGATACTTCATTATTGGAGCATCCACTTACTCAATTCGTTGTTTAGATCTCTTATAAAGGTACATAAGATATGCATTTCAAGAGAGATTTTTTAAAAATGATTTATATTACAGTGCTTTGTATAATTTAAATTGATTATTCTAACACCATTTTTTATCTATGCAGGTGACATTTTCAGGATGAGTCGAGGGATGAGCGATGAGAAGTTGCAGGACATCTTTGCACGCATGTCTCCAGACCAACTCACGAGATTCAGAGAGATGGCAGACCAAGAGCTGTCTCGTTCTTCGTCAGGGCGCTCTGCTAGATCTACTTCAGCGCAATCAGATGCTTCAGCTTCGAGCACACGATCTCGACGCTCACGACTTGGGCCAGAGGGAGGGACTGCATTGGGATCAGGGCGATGCTGTTGTGGAGACACGGATGTGGTGTCTCTGTCTTGTCGTTCAGCTTGAGTTGTGTCACCTCCAGGATTTGTCACACCTGTGGGGGCATCTACTCCAGTTACTCCGGCTTTTGCACAGCCGTCAGTAGGTGGCACCCCTTTTGGTGGCACCCCTTTGGGTCCCACTCCGAGAGAGGTTACCCCCGTCGGTACACCGGATGTAGAGGGGTCTCCTAGATATGCCCAGGAGCGTGGACGGAGATGGGAGAGGACCTATCTTTTGCAAACTCCTAGGGGTTATGGATATCTGGTCGATGCGGCGAGGGCACGACTCGAGGCCGAAGTGGTCCATCATCCTGGGAGTGGCGGCCACATGACATATTTGGAGGACTTTGTAAGTTTCTCTTTTGTTTTGCTTATTTGTTTTTTTGAAATATTCTTTGTACTGACAATCATGTTTCTAGCAGTTAGCATTTTGTTTTCTTTGCAGCACTCCATTACAAATCGCGAGCCGCAAGGCCTTGAGACTCGATATGCAGAGAGGCATGGTCTCAATGCATTGATCGACCGATTGTATAGACGCGGCGGCCCTGTAAGTCACTCATCTTTCTTGTCCATAATTACCATGAGATATTTGAATGCATTATTGTAAGGTGGATTGATGTGTTGTTTCTTTTTCTGCAGAATCCATTCGATGCTCCTTTGCGGCAGGACGAGGATGAGGATTTCTAGCTCGCCCTTGGATCCTTGGAGCTCACACACCTTTATTTTTTAGTTGCCTGATCTATGTAGACATTTTCTATGTATTAGTGATATCCTGTCATGATTGTACCAATCTCTTTTTATGCGATCATGTATTTATTTCAATATCAGTTTTATGATTTTAGTATACATTCTTTTTGTTTGCAAGCGCTTTGTATACAATAGTGCAGAAACTATTTTGTATGACTCTCATACAGCACAGAAATTTTTTTTTCCCTATTACCGTCGCTATTTGCGTCACAAATTTACTGGTTGCGTCGCTATTGGCATCACTATGTGCGTCGCAAATTTACTGGTTGCGTCGCTATTGGCATCACTATGTGCGTCGCAAATTTACTGGTTGCGTCGCTATTGGCATCGCTATATGTGTCGCTATTTGCGTCGCAAATGCGACGCATATAGTGACGCCAATAGCGACGCCAATAGCAACGTTTCTATGGCGTCGTCAATAATGACGCTTTTTGCGACGACGGGGAAAAAAATTTTTGTTTGTATTTTTGTCGCTTTAAACGTCGGTATAAGGTCTATATCTTGTAGTGCTCCATGCCTTTGGGATATCGAATCGGTCGATGACGCATACTACGTCGGAATTCAGCTCGCGCTTCCTCTCGATCTTGCCTAACGATCTGATACTTGGTGAGCCACGTCTCCATAGAGGCATGGTGCAACATATAAAAGCGATTCACCTTCTCCTCCATTAAGGCATCCATTCTTTTTTCTATCCCATTTCCAACCACCACATCTCCAGTCAGTCTATCATCGTCCTTCAGTAACCATAGCATTTCATTGTCTGGAAGCCTTCAACCATGCTACCTTCTGGCCGAGCTCGTTGTCGCACAAAGCCTTTCAGGGTTTTCATGAAGCACTCCAAGAAGAACATCCATCGCATATGGATAGGTCCAACAATCTCCACTTCATCTACAAGATGCATAAGAAGGTGGATTTGTATCGTGAGCATGCTGGTGGGCAGGTATTTCTCAAAGAGTCAGACTGTCTTCACTGCTCCCCGCCTCGCGAATTCAATAGAGGACGTGTTAATCTCCTTCTATGAGATCCATTGCACTAAAGTTGACAACCTGTAAATGGCCCCGCTTATTTCTGGAGTAAGACATCCTCAATTGCGATCGGTAGTACAAACTGCCACAAATGAGAAAGCATTATGAATAATGGCTACACTCCAAATAGCAAAATGTGCACGCCAATTACAATCCATTCATAGTACAAACCTGACATATCTTATGCCAGTCATGGGATTTTAGCCCTGATAATTGGTCATCTTTAGAAAATGCAAACCTGAGAGAACGCATCATACCCATCGGAGTGTGGATAGACTTGATTACTTGCTTCACAATGCGCTCTTCTTTAGTAGACAAAACCGAAGGAGCGCGAGGAAGCTGCACGCGACCATCAGCACTCGACTGCGGCCAAAGCACCTCCATCTTACCTACCTTCTTCAAATCCATTTGTGCGCCTATAGTGTCTCTCTTTCCTGTGATGTGGTCCCATAGCAGGCTGCCCACATTCTTAAAAATATGCATGGGATCCAACAAGTGGCTGACCTGTAAGTGGGTCCAATATGGAAACTCATAGAAAACTGAGAATCGCCGCATTCCTTTTGGATATGATTCCGCATGGACCGTTTTCAGCTCGTACCAGCTTGCAGCGTTCATACATGTTGGAGGTCATCCAAGGAAACCTTCCCTAAGTTCATGATCCTCTGGCAAGAAAGCAGCGTGTCCTTGATATACCATATTCTTTATGGTTCGTGACCTTCGGGAGTCTAACTGTGGCCCACACAATGGACATGCATGATAAGTTGAGGTAACCAAACCTGTTCCAAGGAAACCTTCCATGAGTTCGTGATCCTCTGGCAAGAAAACAACGTGTCCTTGATAAACCATCTTCTTCATGATTCGTGACCTTCGGGAGTCTAACTATGGCCCGCACAATGGACATGCATGATAAGTTGAGATAACCAAACCTATTCCAACACCATGACCCAGTGAATACTTGCTTGAACAAAATAAAATATAGATATTACCAACGAGAACAGAGGCCTGCTCACCTGAGCACTCTCCGAATCCTGGAAAGTTATGCATCATCCACATGAGAATGGCTCGAATATTGGCTGACCACCGACCATCGCGCTTGCTCATATCTTGCACGGTGACCCCCTCTCCCCACAATATCTTAAGCTCATCGACTAATGGACGAAGATACATGTCCATATTTTTGACTTTGTAGCAGCCGGGAACGAGTATGCTAAGGATGAGATGTCCTTTCTTCGTAGAAAGCCATGGAGGGATATTGTAGTTGACAAGGACTATAGGCCATACACTATAAGAAGTTGAGTGCAGACCGAATGGGTTCACGCCATCCATTGCAAGACCGAGCCGAAGATTCCTTGGCTCTCGGGCAAAGTCTGGGAAGGTAGAGTCAATGTGGCTCCATGCACGTGAATCCGCTAATATTTGTTGAACTCCATCCGTGGACCTATTCTGCGCATGCCACGTTGTCAAGCTCGCCATGCCGGACGTACGAAACATGTGGTTTATGTGGGGGATAAGCGAAAAGTGTCTGAGAACTTTTTGAGGGATGGTTTTCCCTTGAAAGTCATATCGATACTTGTGAGCTCCACACTTTGGACATGTCTCCATAGTCTCGTATTCTCCTCAAAATAGTATGCAATCGTTGATACATACATGGATGTTATTGTAGTCCATGCCAAGCTTTTGTAAAACATGTCGTGCATCATCATGAGACTCAGGCATGGTATTTACAGGTGGTAATAAATGATATTTCAATAACCTGAAAAAAATCATAAACACCTTGAAAAAGCACAAATATTTGTAATAATAGTATTGAAAAAAAAAAATCAACGAAGCATATGTACAAGGTACCTGAACAACTCGGTCACACTCGTATCGCTCCACCTATATTTTTCTTGCACACTTAAGAGTGCAAGCAGTATCTTCAGCCAAGATACTCGGCACCCATCATATAATGGTATGGATGCTTCCTCTCTAAGCGGATCAGAAGTCTCGACATCCATGGGAATCAATGCATTGATCATTGCATTCATCTCAGGCTCCAAGATTATAGGTAGGTCTGGAAGGTTACCTGTCTCCTTTGGCATTGACGGTATAGATTGGCCTTGCAAGTGGTGGATTGACTCTTGCACTCCATCCATTGCACGTCCACGTACTCTTCTAATTGTCCGCAAAGGGTGCACTTCTCCTTAGGATGAGACATCACCTCCCTGGATAGAAAATTTACTAGCAAGACCCAATCTTATTGTATATGGTATTCAATTAGCTTGCGAGTACAATGCATGATTGATATTAACTTCAAATTACCATTTACTGAAAATCTGCAATCGCCTGATCAATGATCTCAGATTGAAACTTGCCAAATCATCGTATGTGTTCTATAGACAATCGACATTTTCATCTCATTGCCAGCTTGCATTGAGAGCAAGGACATGAGACACGCTGATTAAGATATGCCTTGCGATCTTGAACAACGGGACCTTCTTCATTTTCCATCTTGTCTGCGTTACAACAAACAATTTATTTTTGTTATCATTCTTTTCATTTCTTAGATTGTTATCCTCTCCTTCCATCTCTCTCTTTTTCTATGACCTAGCATCTAGTATCATAGAACACTAGTATTTAGTACCTAGTACTCAGTACCTAGCACATAATATCATAGCATCTTAGTATCTAGCATTAGTACTCTAGTATCATAGTGCCAAGTACCCAGTACTATGATACTTTTTCTCTCTTTCTCTCTCCTCTTTTTCTCTCTTTTTTTCTCTCTCCTCTCTCTCTCATATTTTTTTTCTCTCTGCTCTCCATCTCATTTCCTTTTCACTCTCATTTTCTGTTCTCTCTTTCTCCCTCTCATTTCCTCTCCCTCTCTCACCCTCACCCTCTCTTTCTCTTTCTCTATTAGGTTTAATGATTTTTTCTCTTTTTCTCTCTCCTCTCCCTATCTCAAATTTTTCTCTCTCCTCTCCCTCTCTCATTTCCCTTTCTCTCTTTCTCTCCCTCTCTCATTTCCTCTCCCTCCCTCACCCTAACCCTCTCTTTCTCTCTTTCCCTATTAGGTTTAATGATTTTTCTCTTTTTCTCTCTCCTCTCTCTCTCTCATTTGCTTTTCTCTCTCCTCTCCCTCTCTCATTTTGCTTTCTCTCTTTCTGTCCCTCTCTCACCCTGACCCTCTCTTTCTCTCTTTCTCTCTTAGATTTAATGACTTTTTTCTCTTTTTCTCTCTCCTCTCCCTCTCTCATTTCCCTTTCTCTCTTTCTCCCCCTCTCTCATTTCCTCTCCCTCCCTTTTTTCTCTTTTTTTCTCCCTCCTCTCCCTCTCTCATTTACCTTTCTCTCTTTCTCTCCCTCTCTCATTTCCTGTCCCTCCCTCACCGTGACCCTCTCTTTTTCTCTTTTTCTATTAGATTTAGTATTTTTTTCTCTTTTTCTCTCTCCTCACCCTCTCTCATTTTTTCTCTCCTCTCCCTCTCTCGTTTTCCTTTCTTTCTTTCTCTCCCTCTCTCATTTCCTCTCCCTCCCTCACCCTGTCTCTCTCTTTTTCTATTTTTCCATTAGGTTTAATGATCTTTCTCTCTTTTTTTCTCTCCTCTCTCTCTCATTTCTTTTTGTCTCTCCTATCCCTCTCTCATTTCCTTTTCTCTCCCTCTCTCATTTCCTCTCCCTCCCTCACCCTCACCCTCACCCACACCCTCTCTTTCTCTCTTTGCCTATTATGTTTAACATCTTATCTCTTTTTCTCTCTCCTCTCATTCTCTTTTTTTCTCTCTCCTTTCCCTCTCTCATTTTGTTTTTCTCTCTTCCTCTCCTTCTCTCATTTCTTCTCCCTCCCTCTCCCTCTCTCATTTCCCTATTATTTTTTCGTCTCCCCCCCTCTCCCTCTCCCTCTCCCTCTCTCATTTCCTCACCCTCCCCCTCTTCAATTTCCCTCTCTTTCTTCCTCTCCCCCTCTCTCTCTCTCTCCCTAATTTCTTCTCCCTCTCTCATTATATATAAATTATAAAAAAATAAAATAAAAAAGAGAGAAAATACACTCTCCCTTCCTCTCGTTCTCACATTTCATCCCCCTCCCTCTTCCATTTCCTCCCTCTCCCTCTCCCTCTCTTTCTCTCTCTCTCCCTCCCTCCCCCTTCCTCTCCCATTTCCTCCCTCTCCCTCTCCCTCTCTTTCTCTCTCATTTCCTCTCCCTCTCTCAATATATATACACAAATCATATAAGCAAAAGTAAAAGAGAGAGAGAATGCACTCTCCCTCCCTCTCCCTCTCTCTTTTCTCCCCATTCCTCTCCCTCTCCCTCTCCCTCTCTTTCTCTTTCTCTCCCTCTCTCATTTCCTCTCCCCCTCCCCCTCCCTCTCTTTCTCTTTCTCTTTCTCTCCCTCTCTTTATCTCCCTCTCCCTCTCTCATTTCCTCCCCCCTCCCTCTCCCTCTCTCTCTTTCTCTTTCTCTCTCTCTCTCCCTCTCCCATTTCCTTCCTCTCCCTCTCTTTTTCCCTCTCCCTCTTCCTCTCCGTCTCCTTCATTTCTTCTCCCTCACTCATTATATACAAATTATACAAAAAATAAATAAAAAGGAGAGTGAATACACTCTCCCTCCCTCTCGTTCTCTCATTTCATCCCCCTCCCTCTTCCATTTCCTCCCTCTCCCTCTCTTTCTCTCTCATTTCCTCTCCCTCTCTCAATATATATACACAAATCATATAAGCAAAAGTAAAAGAGAGAGAGAATGCACTCTCCCTCCCTCTCCCTTTCTCATTTCCTCCCCATCCCTCTCCCTCTCCCTCTCCCTCTCTTTCTCTTTCTCTTTCTCTCCCTCTCTCATTTCCTCCCCCCTCTCTCTCCCTCTCTTTCTCTTTCTCTTTCTCTCCCCCTCTCCCTCTCCCTCTCTTTGTCTCTCATTTCCTCTCCTAAACAAGCAAAAGAAGGAGAGAATGGACTCACCGTAGAGATATGGCGAGGGTTTGGCGGCTCCTCTTCGCGATAAAGGCTCCTCCTCTCCTTCGCGAATGGCGGCAGCGGCGGCGGCAAGCCTTCTTCCTCTCCCTCTCTCACCCTCTATGGAAGACGGTCGCTCTCTCTCTCCCTCTCCCTCTCGAAATGTCTCACAAAAATGCACAAAATGAAATGCGCTCGGGTTTCGGCCCTGTTTTTTTTCCTATGGGGCGTCGCTATTTGTGTCGCTACCCGCCGTCGCTATTCCTACGTCGCTACCTGCCATCACTATACCTCTCTTTCCTTGTAATGTCAAATGACTCACATCTCAATTGCCTATATATATTGACTTATAAGCAAGAAACTTTTTATGCAAAAGCTTTACAAATATCATGACTTTATAAACATGATTCACTTACAATTTTCATGCATCCTTTCATGGGAACTTAAAGTAATATCTATAAAATTTAAGAAAATTAGGAAGCTATTGCTTGTAGACCCATGACTCCAATCGTAACTCTACGACCAATAAATCTACGATTTTTACCTACCCCCCTCTTATTATATACTCATAGGACATTATATTTATGAATGAAATGTAGACACAGCAACATAGTTTGACTCAATAGAATCTTGAACAAAAATGATATACAACAAGAATTGTAGGAGACCCAAGATCAACCAAATGGTAAAATAGAAAAGTTCTTAAAATGTATATTTATAAAAATATACATTGTTTGAAGCTATATTACTAAAACGCTTTTGAAGGTAGTGCTATAAAATGTATGATAAGTTACCATGCCTTACAAAAAAAAAGGAGATGTGATACTAGAAAAGATTCAAGCCATAGATAGCCACCTTCACACATTTTTATAATCATAAAGAAAAAAAGGCTCTTGTGGGTCTTTTTTCTCTCTCTCTTCCATACTTTTGGCTTCTCGTTACTCTTCCTCATGTGCATTCATGGCTCCTTTTAGCGATGGAGAGCGTGAGGATGCTTAAGCTGATGAGATAACGGAAATTTTGTGTAGATTTGAAGTATCTCTTCTATGTAATTCTCTTCCTTTTCTCCTTCTCAAAGCTTAGGGTTGCTCTCAGCATATATTTTGCTGGCTTCTACCTGTTGTTTCTAGTGTTCTCTTAGGCTCATCACAACAACTAATAACTCTCTAGTTTTCTTTTATCTTCCCTTGCATCCACATTTCACATTGTTCATACAAACTTAATCTACATTGTATTAAAATATACACAAAATATCATTGCTTGAAATAACATGCTGAAGGAATTTTAAAAAATAGATGGACAAAAATCTACTCTTGTTTTTTGCATAATGAATGAAATATGAGTTTACATAAAGGCCAAGTTTGGCTTGCACACAATACAATGAAAATTGAAAGCTTCTCAAGCTTATCATTGATTTTAAGTTAAAAATCTACAAAATCCTAATGAGCATGTCTTATTGGTACATGTGGGGCTTACTCCCCAAGAAGTGCTTGTTGTGGACAAGGATTTGGATCTCCATGTGACAATGTACACATTGTGCATGGAGTGACTCATTATAAAACTTCTCCACCTTCCCTTACAATGCTTTGCCAAATAAATACCAAATTCTGAAAAGCCTTGTTTGGTTGTTATTCTCTTTATTTCTCCTCTCTCTTTGTTTCTCTTTGTATGCCTACATATACAAATAAAGTGATATAATTAAAATTTTAAAAAAGAAAAAATAGAGCTTCAAATTTCCTCCAAACTCTTTCAAAATATTTCTAAGTATATTCAAAGTTAACTAAAGAAATATCCATATAGCTTGTAGTAGTTTTGTTTTCATAGAGCTAGAATGCTAATAGACACGTGTGTCTTCAGACTGTCACTAGAATTTGTAGGTTGTTTTGTATGCTTTGTGACACTCTCTATGTCTTCATTGTATAGAGAGCTATTTTTACCATGAGGTAAGCTGCACTATATAGGGAGATGCCTAAGAATATAGGACAATAAGTGCATACTTGGACCTGTGAAAATATCATTTCAATACATGTTTATAGAGTTCATCATGTTTTTCCATACTCCAACACATGCAATTTTGGCCCCACAATCCTAGTAGAGATCTTATTTAAGCATAGTCTAATCTGGTAATAGATTAAAATAAGTATAATATTAAGATATAAAGAAAATAGATTTAGCATAGAGAGATCAAAGAAAAAAGAGAAGAGATTATATGTCAAGATGAGCTTATCCTTTTCAATATCAAGTTTCTCTTGCCTCCTTTGAAAAATATAAGGATCACTTCCTTAAACAAATTTAAGAGAAATAAGAAAAATTAAAACAAAAGAATGAAATGAAGGGAGACAAAGAGAGAAGGAAAGGAATTTCAAAAATTAACTCACATTCATGTGTGTGAAGAAGAGTAGGAGGTGAGGAGTCAAATGTTCTCTCTTCATGAAACCCGTCAACCCTTACATCTCTCACATCAGAGCTCGTGGTCTCATCTTATATCTCATCTATCATACACTCTCTCTCATCCCTTCTCTTACTATGTTTCACTCAAAGTAGAGATTCAAATTAAAATAAAAAGAGGAAAATATAAGATACAAGCCATATATCGACACTTAAAGCTATAAAATTATTCATCCAAAAAACTTCTCCTACATCGCTAAAACTCTTGGTATACACATCTCTACAAAATCATCACAATACGCAGTGCAATGTGCATCACAATTAGTGCCACTATTTGTGATCCAAATAGCAATGCATATTGCAATGCACATTATGACACATATTGCGATACTTTTTAAGATGCATATAGCAACACATACATGTTTATTTCTTATGCTAATAGTGATGGTTATAGAGAAAAAGAAATTGGATGGTAAGGCATGCGGCCCTAGCCACATGTGCTAAACAATGTTTCATAAATTGTTTATAAGTTGAGCATGTAGCTATTGTCAAAAGGCATGCATCGTGAGATGCTAGAAGAAAAGTGTTCATTGATTCATTTTTCAAATAAGTACAATATCAACAATGACTTCTCATAAAATTACATGAATTGATGGGGAGTAGAATCCAAAATATACAAATATATTAATAAATATCATAAAATTGCAAGTCCATACAAAGGATGAAAAATATATCAAAGGAAGTCTATATAGAAAGATCATGCATAAATTATAGGGCTAAAAAGGAAAGGGATACATGCTCCATGAATCCAAGTGACTACTACAACTCCTCACCATCTAAAAGCTTGTCCAAATGCAATGGAGTGTTGAACAGACTTTGCAATATAAATCAACCAAATATTAATCTAGATAATATAATGTATCAAGTGTTATGGAAGCTTGGCATGTATTATAACAACATTTGTGCATGTGTCAATGATTGTATGCTCTTTCAAGAATAATGTGAGTCTACGAAAACATGTCCAAAGTATGGTTCTCATAGGTATTTCCAAGACTTGTAAGGGCAAATTGTCTATCCCTCAAAAGGTTCTCAGACATTTTTCACTTATACAACACATCTGTTGCATTTTTTACACATCACGCATGGCAAGTTTGACAATGTGATATGTGTAAAATAGGTTCAAAGATGGAATGCAACAAATACCAACAGACTTGAAACATGGGTTCACATTGAATCCACCTTTCTAAGCTTTGCAAAAGAGAGCCAAGAAATATTTGGCTCTGTCTTGCTATGGATAGTGTGAATCCATTTCGACTCCACTTCACTTCTTACAGTGTGTGGCCAGTAGTCCTTGTGAACTACAACATCCCACTATGGCTTCTATAAACAAGGGATACCTGATCCTTAGCTTGCTCGTTCTTATGTGCTACAAAGTCAAGAATATGGATGTCTATCTTTGACCATTAGTTGATGAGCTCAAGATTTTGTGGGAGGAGGGGATTACTCTGAAAGAAATGAGCAAGTATATTGGGAGCTAGTCTTCTATTAATATACGAGCTATTCTTATGTGGACCATGCATGACTCTCTACGATTCTGTGAGTGCTCACGTAAATGATATGAATATTATAGTGGATGAGATGGAGTACTTTGGTAATCCTCAAAGTGTTCTTTTAGTAGATTACCATAGCTTCTCCATGATCATATTCAATGTTTAATAGTTTAAAGTGGCATTGGAAGGAGTAGGGGTAACGATTCAGTGCGGACCCTCTAGATTCTTAGAGATAGACTTTCAGAAAAGATGAAATGATCTACGCAACATGTTTGTCTTGATAGGTCAATGTGAATATGTACATGACTTTTTAGTTAACTTTTCCATGACAGTCATGAAACAACCACAAATGCTCTTTTGTTCCTTGTAGTAGGCTCTTATTTGATAGTATTGAATAAGTAATCTTCTACCCAGACTTGCAACAATCTCGTTTAGTGGTATATTATATCATCGATACCTCAGAGCACTCAATTATATGATGAAAGGAAATTTTCCTAGTGTATATGAGGAGAGTATATAAGTAGAGGAATTGCTATTCAAGAAGGTGCAGAACGAGGAGGGCTTGCATTGTACATATGAGACAAACATGAGCAATCTAAGCAAAGAGTCTATAGTAGAAGAATACTTTGAGAACGAAGTAGACTCCTCTCTCTATGTGGACCTATTCATAGACCTTTGAGTGTATGCCGAGCTATGATAAGTGCTTGTCATGGAGCCATAGGATTGGTAGTATTTGTGTCTGCTTATCAAATTTGTTGCCTATTTGATTATATTGGCATTTTATCACATATTTTCTAACTAAAACCCTTCTTTGAAAATATATATTATCATGCTTTACCTTCACCTTTATATTGATTGTGTTAACATCATTAAATTGGCTATGCAAATCACTATAGATGATACAGAGAGTGGGATGAGTTGAGGGATGATAGATGAGGAGTTATAGGATATCTTTACCCATATATCTCTAGATCACATGGCATCCTTCACAGATATGGAAAATCATGAGTTGTCTCAATCATCATCCTAGGTGTTTAACGTATTCTACCTTAGCACACTCCAACATGTTGATCTCTAGCAAGCAAAGTTGATGATCTAAGGTAGTCATAGAGGGTGGCTTAGGGATGCCTTGCTCGACTGATAGAGGTGGTGGTTATGGAAAATGCATCAGAGAGGTACAAATTTTTCTTCCCCTTGTTCTAGTGGTGGTTCTAGGGTGTGTTGTAGAGATATAGATGCTATGACCCCATACGAGGTTGCATTTTCTCACTCTCCTATTGATTCTAGAGAGGAGTGGCTTAGGTGTGTGCTATGGAGATACTGATGGAGTATCCCCATCTTGTCGATCGTGTGGATGCTTATCACCTCCAAGATTTGCTATACCTATAGGGATGTCTACTTTCCTAACTCTCATCGAAAGACTCCATCATCGTGTTTTTGGATGGCAGTATGTGACATTTTAGTAGGCTGATAAATATTTAAATACCTTTAAAGAAATTTTTAAAAATATTATTTATATATCAAGAGAAAGGAGTAGAGTATGTACATGAAAATTTAGATCATACTTGCAATGCTCAATCCGTACTTTGTTTATATACTTAGGTGCACAAAGAGCATCCTTAAGCAAGATACCCGACATCCATCATATAATGGTATGGATACCTTCTCTCTTAATGGATTGGATAATCCCATATCCATGATGAAGGTGTGGACAGTCCCCAATGTCTCCTAGCATTGACGGTGCAATAAGTGGAGTGCCTTCTAGTGGATTTATGAGCTTGAGCGTTGCTTCCATTGTATGGTCATGAACTCTTCTTACAAGCCATAATAGGTGCATTTGTTAAAAGTGGAATCTTGTTGTACTCGAGCTAGTAAAGTTGTGACTCCTTGGTTGGAATTCACATTTTTATATATCACCCTACTCTCTCGCCTCGCTTGGCTCACTCTCTCTTGAAAATAAAAGCTTGCATGCCATATTATGACCATTAAGTAATGTTGTGAATTTATTGTAAGCATACCTATGGGTGATGGGGAATGAAATCTAATACCAATAAACATTAATTAGACTTTATATTAGATTAATGTATATGAAATAATACTTAAATAGGATCTACATATAGATCAACAAGATATCTATATACTCTCATAGCTAAAAACTTGTACATTTTTTTGAAAGATATACAAATTAAGTTTGAATAAGCATTTATAACAAACTCTAAAGAAAATGCTAAATCAAAATGCATGTTCGTATCCACCACATTTAGAAAAAAGTTTTCAATCCTCACATTCTCCCAATCTTAGCAAGCCCTAAGCAAGGGAGAAGACCATATTTCACATAGCTCTCCAATCTCACAAAACTTCCAAGGAGGAGCCTCTGAATATGTGGCCTTCATGTGTGATAATCTAGTTAGAACAGTCCATGTAAAATATATTGTCTCATGAGATTAGTTAATGTCAAAATTATCAAAGGACTCTTTTAGTATTCTTATTAATTTCTCCGTGAAAAACTTTGTGAGACTAAAGAAATGTGGCAAGTATAAGTATCTTTTGAGTTCTACCAAATTATTAAAATGCAAACGAATTATGATGAAAAATGATATTATACATATTAAAGTGCACATGAAATAGTGCTATATTGATAAGAAACACATAAGTATGAATTCAAACAACAAAAGTAAAAAATAAATCTCTAAAGATCAAAAGTAACAAATTCATGCAGACATAGATTCTTAAGATACTAGAGGTAAACCGAACTCAATATCTTTTGAGAACATGAAAAACCTAAATATCAATGATATATGAATTTAAATTTTTTCAAGAATAATAAAAAGGTATAAATCACCATGTCAAATATATGAAAATCATAGATTTTGAAAGAGTAAGAAATGTATGGGAACCAAAGAAAGAGAGTGGGAGAAAAGCAAACCTTGGATGTTTTGAGATGCGTGGTCCTTGTTGCATGGCCTTGAGAAGAGGGGTCTTTCCATAGCCTTGAATTAGCTCCCTCTCCTCCTTCCTCTCCCTCTCTTTGAAAGTTTACTCCTAGTTTTCCCTAGAGCTTTTTATTTATTTACATTTTTGGAAGGACTAGATTTGGTGTCAAGATGTTTAAAATTCTTGAGGATCTGTAAAGGCACCTGATAATTACACGTGAAGACCTTCACATGAAATTTACATCTAAGTTAACATTAAAGAAAAATTGATAGCTCTCATGAGCATGGATGCTCATATGTAAAAAGAAGAAACTGTACCTTGAAGAAATGTCTTCTTTTCAAGAGAATTTGGTTGAAAGATTGTATGGGAGAGAAGAAACCAATTAAGGAAAAAACCAATGCAAAATGGAGGGAGACAAGATGCCCTTACCTTGATGTTTTTGCCACACACATATTTCTCCTCACTTTCGATAGAGTTTCATCTATAGATTTTGTCAATATGAATGTTAACATAGATGTTCTTTAATCATTGGTATTTGCAACATTATATTTGTTCCACATTCATTGGCATATATGCCAACGAGGTATACCAAAATCTACACAAACAATTATATTGATGGAGATATTTTGTTCATAAAAAATAACATTGGAACTTAATGTTAGAATATCACTTATTCCTTGTAGCACGTGAAGATTGCTGACGATGATTGTCATACTTGTGTTTTTTATATCTTAGGAAAGTGGCTAAAGCCATGGGGATGTCAACAACCACTCATTTGCCTTTAGCATACATAGCAACATTCATAGTAAGAATTCCAACATCTAAAGTGAACATGCGGCCAACTCTACTTCCATTTATGACCAACTTGCACGTCTCATTAAAATTTTTCACAAAGTAATCATTTTCTTAAATCAAACTTGCAACCTTTTTTCTACCATTTGACTAATAGACATTAAATTCTTTGTGATAGATGACACATGTAATACATCTTATAGTGTCTAAGCATCATGCAAGGACAATGAAAATTTTCCAGTGTCTAAAATTGGGTGGCATGCCCTTACACATGGTCAAATGTCTCTTTTCTTAAGACATCATTTATTAACTATTGCTTATGCATGTATTTGTTAATATGAAGTTAAATTACTTTAGTGTTCTATGCTAGTTTATAGCTCAAACATTAGAAGCAAATGAATCTTACATGCTTCTTTTTCTTCTTTCTAACTTCAACTAAGACATCTATGGTTGGACATAACCGCTTAGGGTTTTAATGTTACAAGCACTTCATGTACATGAAGATATGGATAATTAATCCCAAAAAATATGCTCCTTTTCCATGCTTGCTTTTGCTGTTGCATCTTGTATTATCCCCTTCCTAGATGAGTGCTAGTCCCATGGCACTCTGTGTCTTAAGTAGCATGCTTTATCTTTCACCAAAGATGTGGATGCTAGGGATAGTTTTGCATTTCCTTGGAGGAATCTCAATAGAGTTACTAATGAAGAATGCTTTGCAGCGAGACTGGTGGATTGCAATTGATATATAACATGTTGTTGCAATTAGCGGTATGACTAGCAATTGTTATGGCCACTAAAGTTATTGGCTTTCTTGAGATTCTCTTAGTATGTTGTGTTGTTGGTGATCATGCTCTTGGTAAGCATCGATGATGAAACAAAGGACAGAAGTGTTGGCTCATGCCATTGAAGAGCTAATTAATCTTGGAAATCTTCAATACCTACAATGGAAAACCTCTCGTGTAGTCTCTCCTTAGGGGGTAGTGCTAGTCTTCTTTACTATGCACATGACATATTTGGTTGGTTTTGGAGACGAGTTGAACTCTAAGCAAGCCTAAAGTGTTGTCCCACACTTGAGGACCCAACCTGTGTATATGTTGTTGTGTAGATATTACATGAGTGCATGTGCGTACTTAGATATTACTTAGCTAGAAGACAATTGGTTTGGTTCCTTGTAGCAATGTGTTGATGAAGCAAGGGTGTAATGAGATGCAAAGAGTGTTGATGTTGAGAAAAAGCACACGTGAAATGATGAGATTTCAGATTTGTAGGTGTGCTTGACACTATCTCTAGTGCTAGCTATCCAATCAGATTGGAATTCGAGGTTGTTTATTCCTCCAACGAGGCTGAAACCACTTTTGGGAAGTGTGAATGCATCAGAGATGGAATCGATTAACTTAAAATTTTGCTGTCTAAGCCTTGTGGCTTTTAAAGAACTCAAGCATTCAACATGGACAAGGGAGGGGCGAAGTTTTTTATGTCCCCTCGATTGGCATCATCATAGCTTTTTGTCTCAGAGGAATTGGTGCAGGATGGAAGGCAATGCTTTGATCTACGTGCTGAAAAATGGTTTAAAATGATTGAATATGATATCTATTACTTAAAAAATCAAATTTCTCAATTGATTCTTGTTATTTGTATAATTAAAATGGAAACCAAGAAAGCTTGCAATGCAAGAATTGTAGGATTTTGAGAAAATTAAGGGTTTTATGAGTTCATGGTTCTTTGGTATTCATATGGACTTCTATGGAGTATAATGCAGCTAGTTCTTGGTCCATTCAAGTTCTATATGTCTCAAACTTAAGAAAACCAATAATAAATAGTATTAAAAAATCATGAAAAATAATAAAAATCAAAAATGGATTTTACGTCTTAAAAAATTACAAAATTTTATGAATATGTTCATGAATGTATGATGGGGACATGAGGTTTAACCTCAAATTATCCGCATTCTTTATGTTATAGTGCATATTTATCACTTTTTATATACAAAAAACACATAAAAATATTCTTTATGCCTACCAATGAATGAAAAATCATAAATGGTAAGGGGAAGGGGCCGTGGAAAGTTGAATATCATTGGAATGATTATTTAATGCGTATATAACATATAGGACCCAATTAGTTTAAGTCTTTAAAGAAAGGATAGTAGCACAAATTACTTTGGTGTTGCCTTGGAAACAACGCACTACGTTAGGGTGAAATCATGGAAATATTTGGTTGTGCACATCAAGATTTTTTGATTTATTAGTTTTTTATTTGTGCACTTAAAGGCATTCACTTTGCATCCACATATGTGGTATCATGAGAATTATTTCTTGGATGCATAGCATTTGCTATTGATCCATGTTGAGTGCAAGGTTTCTAAGTCATCATAGGTCTAGCGTCAAATCATTTCCTTTGGGGTTGAGGTGGTAAGGATTGAATTATCTCCTGGAACATTTCACTAAAAGAGAGGACTATGTTGTATATGTGCTTAATGTTGAAATGACGCATCTTGGGGCTAATCCCTAGGATATAAGAGGGCCGTAGTGGAGTTAGAGTAATAACTTGGTGGTGCTCTCTTTGCTTGTGCTATGAGATCCCAGAAACCATTATGTTTTGGTACTCCAATTGCTTGGAGTTGAGAAGGGCAATATGTCGAACTACAATTTAGAAATTGTACCTACAAACACATTCTTTGGTTAAATTCGTTCATGATGTCTATACTTGCTGGCTAGGAGGCCATGGGGTTATTCATGTGAGTTTAGGAGGCTCAACTAGATCCCTAGAGCCAAGTCGGATCCATTTTCTGTCGTGACATGTAGTGCATTTTGTGGGAGCCTCTAATAAGTGGAAATTTCTAAATCTTGATTAATTAGGGACTAGTTAGTCAGTTCATGCCAAAGAGCATTAAGATCATTGATCCATTATTTCTCAATAAACACTATCAAGATGAGATCCAAAAGCAAGAAAGAGCTAAAAGGGCTAGATAGTCACCATAAATTATTAGGAGGTATTTTCCTTAGCGTAGCAGTCCAACACCGCTATGAGGGACATGTTTTAGTTACTCAAGTAGCACAAATAGTTCATTAGGAGAGGAGAAAGCTCCAATAATCCCTTCTCCCAATAAGTCAGCCCACTTCAAATGAAGTTGTGATTACATCATTACAAACACCTACAATAAATTTGGTTATCGTTATGGCGCAACCTATTGCAATTCTCTTGCAAGAACACTGGATTTTCCAGCTTTAGGTTACCCCGTACCTACCTTTAATGGGCAATCTGAGGAAGATGTGGAGCTCCACATTAGTGAGTTCCAAAAACTCATATTCAACTTTTGAATTCAAGACAAGGGACATCTAATGATGTTTTTTGACATGACCCTAAAAGGGGTGGCTGCATTGTGGTATCACGGTCTAGAAGAGGGTACCATAACCATGATTAATCTATTCTTTATAGGTTTCTAAGAGAATTTTCCTTTCAAAGGGATAGATAATATTGGCTATGTACTCTAAATGTGACACATCAAGAGCCCCAAATAAACTAATTGAGCCTATGCTAAGAAAATTAAAAAGGTGTTTTGCAAATTTCAAGCCTCTATTCCTATCCCGCTTGTTGTCCAGCTACAATATTTCTTGCATGGATTGGACTTCAATATCCATGTGTAGTTGAGTAGTGTCCCTCTAGTGGTGGATATAGATACTACTATAACCCAGGCACAGGAAGTAGATTCTCACTTATAAGCGGTCTACGCATTGAGGATAAATCTAAACTCAAGCCTTAGTCCTGGAAATCATTTGGGATTGGCTAATGGAGGTCAAGACACAATCAATACTTCTATGACCAACCTAAATGGTAGAGAAAGCGTGAGTCAAAATGTTCCTTTGTTGCCAGCTCATCTAAATATCGTTAAGCTAACCATGAGCCAAAGAGCTCCTTTTGCAAACCAAGGGGCCCATGTTGGTAGTGTTTTTTTTTGCAAGTTGTGCAACCTAATGAGAGGATACCTCCTAAAGTCAGTGGTTATGAGTCCTCTATATCAAATATTATAGAGGAAGTAAAAGATATGATGAAAGGTTATACAGATATGATCACAGAGCAATACCACAACATCATCATCGATGTTAATTTCTTAAAGTGTCAATAAAATTTGATAGGTACTAGGAACCCTTATGATGGGGGTCCATCATGATTGAGCTATAACTAGTGTGGTGGATAGCATTTCCTTAGTAATTTTACTAATGTCAACTGTGATATATGCAAGAATTTTGGTCACTTAGCCACTAGCTATTGGAGTAGGGTTAGTTCCTCTCTACCAAGGTATTCAGCAATCTAATCTTGTGAACCATTATGCAAATAACAAGATTACTAAAGGAGAGGGACCTAAGAAAATTTTGCTAAGGGATAAAGCCACACTTGAGGAAATACCCAATGAGGTAAGTTTAGTTGAAACTCTACCAATCAGTAAGAGTTTATCTTCTAACAGTATATTAGGATGGTAACTAGGGGTCAAAAACTAAAAGACACTCAGAAAGATGACCGTAGTACAATTAAAGTTAATCCTAACCCTAGTAAAGATGATAAGAATATGTTGGGTGCCTAGGTGGGTCCTCTAAAAAATAATGTTGTTTTAGAGAATTGCATGGTCAAAATAAAGAAGAAGTCAAAAGAAAAGGAGGATACTAAGATTATCAAGAGCCAAGAGCGGTTGGTGTGGAAAGAAAAGAGAGTAGTGGGAAACTTCTGTGAGTTTGACCTAGCAAACATGCTATGTGAAGTCAAACTAGATGTGAATCTGCTACAACTTATTCAATTATCGCTAAGCATTTGTAAGAAGTTCAAGAAAATCCTACCAATGAGTTATGTCGTTAAACTCTTTGGTGCATCACAAATATAATCCTTTAATAGATTATTTCACACATTCCATGAAAATTCATTTTAAAGGGAACCAAATCACAATACATGATTGCACACCTTTGATAATTTTCCATTTCTTAGTCACACACAAGCTAAATGTGCATTGAGAAAAGGTAGTAAATCATATTTAGTATGGGTGAATGAAATTAAAGCTTATGAAAACCAGATGCATCCTAGGCATGCAATATTTCTTTCACAATTTAAAGATTGTTTTGCTATTGATTTACCACCTGGTTTACCACCTACACGTCTTGAAGACCATAAAATAGATTTAATCCCAGGTTCTCAACCACCATGTAAAGTACCCTATAGACACAATCAGATTGAATAGAAAGAAATCAACGCACAAGTTTAAGAACTGTTGAACCGAGGACTCATTAGGCCCAGTAGTTCTCCTTTTGGTGCACATGTCCTATTAGTCAAGAAGAAAAATAATACCTATAGGATGTGCATTGACTATCATTCCCTAAAGGAAATCATTGTTAAGAATAGATATCTGATTCCTAGGGTAGATGACCTCGTGGATAAGCTACAAGGGGCCACTATTTTTAACAAGATAGATCTCAAATCTGGATATCATCAAGTATGATTGGATACACTTAACATTTTCAAGACTGCATTTAGATAGATCTCAAATTTGGATATCATCAAGTATGATTGGATACACTTAACATTTTCAAGACTGCATTTAGAACTCAATTTGGTGATTATGAATTTCTTGTTATGCCTTTAGGTTTGACCAATGCACCAGCTATATTCAGTCGTATGATAAATTGTATATTTTTGAAGTATCAGAATTGTGTGATTGTTTTCTTTGATGATATATTGGTTTTCAGTAAGAATGATAATGAGAATTGTGAACATCTATCTTTAGTTTTCAAATTGTTGAAAGAGAATCAATTGTATGCTAACCTTGACAAGAGTGAAATTTTCCAAACCCAAATTGAATATTTAGGTCAAATTGTTTCTTCTGATGGTATTCATGTTGATCTTAAAAAGATAGAGGCAATTTTGAATTGGCCAGTCCCTAAAAATATGCATAAGTTACATTCTTTCTTAGGTCTTGCCAGCTTTTATAGAAAATTTGTGAGAAATTGTTCATTGCTTGCATTGCCTTTGACGAATTTGTTAAAGAAAGGTGTTATGTATCATTGGTTTGACAACCAACAAAAGTCTTTTGATTTGTTGAAACATGCTTTAACACATACACATGTCTTGCAATTACCTAATTTTAATAGACCATTCTAGTAGTCACTGATGCTAGCGGATGAGAAAAAAAAGAAGCTATTCTAATGCAAGAATCACATCCCATAGACTATTCTAGTTGTAAACTTAAACCTTATGAATTGAAGTATTTCACCTATGATAAAGAATTGTTAGTTGTAGTTCAAGCCTTATGTCAATGGAAACACTATATAATGGGATCCGAATTTATGATTAAAACAGACCAACAAAGTATCAAAAATTGCTTTCATCCAAAGTTTTCATCAACTTATCCAATATCAACTAGGTAGAGAGAATGTTGTTCTCGATGGCTTGAGTAGAAGACCAAGTATCTGTTTTATCTTTTAATTCCCTTACTCTTATGAAGGATACCTATGACCATGACTCCTTTTTTCAAGCTTATTGGAACAAATTAGTTGCTAATAACTGGATTCCAATTGATTCTTTGTCTTATTCTAATGGATTTATGTTTTATGAGAAAAGATTGTGTGTCACTGTTCAATTTAGATAATTTGTGTTGCAGGAAATTCATTGTCCTCCATATCAAGGACATATAGGTATTAGTTTCACTTTAAGGTTGAAGATTTTTACTAGCCATAAATGGAATCTGATGTTTCTAACTTTGTTTCTAAGTATTTAATTTTCCAAAGAGTCAAGCACCACTATGGTAAGCAATATGGTTTGTTAATGCCTTTACCAATTCCTGACCGTCCATGGGAACATATTTCAATGGATTTTATAACTAGTTTGCCTAATACACAAGCTAATCATGATATAATTTGGACTATAGTAGATCGATTTAGCAAACAAGAACATTTTCTACCATGCAAGAAAACATTAACTGCATCTCAAGCTACACAATTGCTTTTCAAGACTGTTTTCATTAATCATGGTTTGCCAAAAGTTATTATTTGTTATCGTGATTTTAGATTTTGCAATAATTTTTGGACTAATTTGTCTGCTAATTTGGATACTAAGATTACTTTCTCATCTACATTCCATCGTGAAACCAATGGACAAACATAAGCTACTAATAGTACCATTCTAGATCTTTTGCGTTGTCGTGCCGCTATGTGCACACCATGTGAAAAACTCTAAAGTACGGCTTTTTTATTGATTGCGCACACCATATGAAAAAATTTAAAGTGCGGCTATGTTATTTATCTAGAGAGCCAATTCCATTTTGGATATTAGTGTTAGTGTCCATGGTTCAAACATATTAGTTTTTTGGACAACTATAGCCAATTTATGATATTATCTCTTGTAAAAAATCCAAAAAATATAGACAGCTTCTAGATTAGGATGACATGCAAAAGAAAGCATGTAGCTTTTATCCATCTATGAGGATTTTATGTAAAAAGAGAGATGGACAAAATCACGTGCGTCGCGATCGCTATTTTCAGGCAATGAACAACACTCCGAAGTGGGAGATAAGGAATGAGTGATTTGGCAGAATTCTAGCCAAGTGTGCTAGTATTTTACTCCCCTTTTAGAGCCAATGGAAGCATTAGATTGGTGGTCTGAGCAGCTTAGAGAAATGTATTATTTTGTGTGTATTTTTGTGTATAAGAGATTTGTCTTCTCATAATGGAGAAATAAACTGACAGGCTTCAATTCTCTGAGTATTATTCTACGTCTTCTATTTCTTTTTGCGATTATTCTTTCATATTTCTATTTCTTTCAACCCCTTCTCTTGCATCTACTCCACTCCTTGAATCTCCCTTCACCCTGTTGTCTCTTACCCCTGCGATAGACTTTTGACCGCAAACGCTTCGACAGTGGGGGTGGTGAACTCAACGTGAAAGTCAGCACAGCAAAGGTGTGTAAAGATGGGAGATTCTACAACTTTAAGTGGTAGTGATGCTTTACAACAAATGATTGCTTTGTTGCAGCAATAACAACAACTAACAACACATGCAAACTCGACACGAAGCAGAAAGAATTGATTTCTTAGCTATGAATGCATTACAAGTAGTGGGACAAGAATTGAAGCAATTTAAAGGTCAAAATATTTTTGTCTTCATCCGGCTGTATGAAGAAAAGATGTTGTTTCATGGGATACCGCAATATGCATGGAGTCCGTATTTCTCCCATTTGGCCATACATACTTTGCATGATCAAATTGATGAGTTACATAGAAGAGATGCTGATTGGGCAGCTTTTAAGAAAGCTTTGAGAGAAGAATTTTTCTTGGAAGATGCAGGATTGGTAACTAAAAATACATTTATAGATTGGATTGAAAAACCAAGTTAAGGGTTGGCTGCTACAGCTTTGCTCCATGAATTTGAAAGTCAGTATGCACAATTGGATGCTGATGAGCAGCAATCATTGGAGAGTCAAAAAATTGATTTGTTTTTTAAGGTTGCAGATCCTGTCTTGCAGGAGAAGCTAACTGATCATTTAGAATATGTCTCTTCTGAAATAGGGCTGAAATAAGATTGGGCTAATGTAACTGAAGCAGTGCATATGTTCGTAAAGAGAGAATGGATGAAATTAAGATGGGATACAGGCACCATGTAACGTGTCCACTAGAATCCTCTAGGACACGTCTTGGCAGTCCATCGGAAAGGCTGTCTAGAGAACTCCGCCCGGCACTCCCATGGAATGTTACGGGTTTTGTAATCTAGGTCTTTCCGCGTCTGCCACGTAGCGGAAGTGTCCTGGCCGTTTCCCACTTAGGATTGACCGGAATTAAGGTTTTCTAGTTTGGTCATTAGCTAGCAGCAACTAGCGTCAGACCTGAGCGAACTACTTTACGCAGAAACGCCAGGTCCGAAGCGGATTCACGCTGCACTTGGTTCAAGGAGAATGGGAAACGAGAGGGGATGCCATGCTCAACCTCTCTGCCATAAGGCATAGTCCCATTCCGTTCCCCTAAAACAGCGTGAATCGGGTAACAGGTAAATCTAAGTCATCCTTCTCTTTATTTGCTCGGCGATGATGATCATCCCTCTGTTCGTTGAAGATTTTTGAGAAAAGTTCCCGGCTAACCGGGACCACCCATCCATAGGACGGACCCATGGTCCATCCTCCGCACTTTCCTCGGTTTGTTTTAGTTATGTAATTACCTACCACATTAATTTGACATATAACAAACAGCTTCTTTGATTAACCCTGTTAAGCACTGGTTCCTTCACGTAATCTTATCACAGGACATAAAGAAAACAATGTCAAACAACTTCTTTATTATCATTTTATCTTTTTATCTTTGAAATACAAGGAGTTCCGCCCGTAGGCTTGTTCATAATCCGCCCGAAGGCTATCCAGTAATCCACCAGGGATCACTAATCCAAGCTTCTGCCCGTAGACTAGTATGCGGGCCTCGAGATCCAATCCCGAGTCACGTTAGCCTCTTGTGCAGGGCCCGGAAGGCGAGGGATTTACGGCCAGAGCCCCCTCTGGCACCCAAGCGTCCTCCTGCTCCAAGTAGAACTCAACGGAGAGACCTCTCACGGCGGGTTCGGTCCACGTCCCCGGCGCGGTTAACAACCCTCTTGGTTAGGGTCAGGCAGGCAGTCGGGGGTAACTGAAGCTGCCTCTCCCTTCAGGCCTTCAACCTGAAGTATTTAGATATCGTTTCATCGTTTAGTTCATTGAGCAAACAATGCAAACAGTGCTTTCTAAACTGTTACAAGCACAATCAATTCCAGTGGTCGTTTTAGCTGGCAAACTGTTAAGGAGTGACTCCTTTTCTCCGAATGCAACCCGCATTCGATCCGGAATCAATTGCAACTTGGCAAGATTCCTATCGTCCTTGGGCTAGGGTCATACCCTGTCAATACTTTAGGTTTGGTTTATGGTAAATTCCGGCGACCATGTCGCTTTAGTTTATTGATTAATCATTTGCGTCCAAGCAAATGCCTAGCTTCCCTTAACTTGACAAAGTTTCCCTAATGAGGATAGAGTAAAAGGACGACTACCCTTTTCCCCTTGCGAGTTTAAACTGGCGCAAGAACCTGCCAACCTTAATCCACAGAATGGCAAAACTTCTTACGATCAAACCGCAAAGCTAAGTGACGTTGCAATTTATTGCACAAGTGTCGCCTCCATTCTAAGAGATCATTTCACCTAATGAATGGCGTATTCAGGTCACGGAATTAACTTCAGACGAGAAGGAGGGTTTAGGGTGTCTTTTTACCCACCCATCCTTAATTTCACTAAATCGACAGCGTTTAGTCCAACTCAAATCGAGTTTCATCATCTTGAACGCTTGGTCCATAAGGTAGGAATCCTAGATTATTGTTTACATGAGCATCCAATTGGCCCAACATTTTTGGGAATATGGTCAGGACTATTGGGTTTGAAGGTTCTGACTTAGCGACAATGGGAAAACTTGGCCGAATCCTTAACGCGCCAACCCCTAGTTAGTGTTTGGGGTATCTAACGTCTTGACTGAACCATGCTCATATGAAATCCTTTGTGGCTAGGTGATTTGGGTAATTCATTATGCTTGTCTTGCGACCGAGAATGAATCCTTCCTAGAGACAATAAACTAGATCTAAAAGAGGAAAAATAGTTGCAACCACCACAATACATGTAAACATGTGATTCATCGCCTCTACGCATCACATGGTTCACAATGACTCTATCTTTCCTTGTATCGTAAAAATGCATGATAATCTGGGTACTAACTTTCCAAGGACCTACTAGGACTTACATCAATTAATCATGCCTACAACCTTGTTGTCTACACTTTAGAATCTTGTGCTTTAATAAACCATGCGACCTTTCCTAAATACGGCTCCTGATGAATGAAATTTCTGCATGATGACTATGCAACACGCAACTTTCCCCTAGCTACAATGTAGTTAATGAAGTTCGTACCAACTAAAGCTAGTGTTAACTTATTCCATGTTACATGCTACTTGCAAGTCCATAAGATCATTATCGTACTCTTCTATTTCTTTTCGGGTAATATCTTATGGGTGTTAACTTTTCCTCACGAATCATTACAAGGAAGATGTTGCCTAAAATGCGGCACACGCTTATTCCTACCATGTCTAGTAACCAAATGCACTTATCAACTTCATTTCTTTGCCCTAAGTAATATATGTTTAGACTCATTACTTTGATAATGTTCCAAAATAGCAACATGCAGCTAGTCTTCTAAGGCGGACAACTCTCGAAATGCAACCGTTTCAATTTCATGACATGCATCAACCTTATCTAATGTTTAAAGAGATAATTTATCAAATGTATTTTTAACGCTGCCACAATGTGTAAAATGCGTTCTTCCTTATGGAATTAAGCGTGCCTAAATATTTCTTTATGCGAGAATAAACTTGAAAAAACCTGGACTTGTGGGCTCGGGGAGATGTCCACTTGTATGCTCGGAGATGAACCTCCTGCAGGCGCACCTTGTGACTTTTTAGGGGCCATCGTAGGCGTGGTTTCGGCTTCTGGGTTGCCTTTGCGGTCTATGAATTGACTTGCCTTGGTATGCAGCCTCCAGACCTTTGCCTTTTTCCCTCGTACGTAGGAGATTCCTTCGCAGGACTTTGGATAAATGGTGCTTGCGGATGAATTCTTTAGGAAAAACCCGAGTGGCTAGGAATGGGTTCACGGATGGCTTGTGGCCTTTGAATTCTAATTGCGGGAAGCCTCTTACGAAGGATCTTGCGGGAGGGCTTTATAGCTTATTCCTCTTCTCTTCAAAGTCCCGGGGGTATGAATGGACTTATGGGACCTAGTGGGAAGGGGGCTTAAGAAAGCCCCCTTAGAAGCTTCTTAAGAAGCTTCTAAGAAGCTTCTAAGCTTCTGCAGCAACGTCGGGGGGGGGGGGTCGTGATCCAGGCGGGCGGCGGACCGTGTCAGTCTGGCGGGCCGTGGCGGCGGCTATGGCGGACTGGCGGACTGCAGCGGCAGCACGGCGACTTCCTGCACGACGGCCTCTCTCTGCACGGCGACCTCTTCAGCACCGCGACCTCTCTCCAGCACGGCCCTCCCTCTAGCCTCCCCCCCTCTAGCTAGGGGTGTTTATATAGGCATGGGGGGGGGGGGGGAGAAGGCCTCCACCACGTGGCCCCCTTGCATGGGTTCCCCCCCTCCCATGCAGGCCACGACTGTCATATCCCCATCCTCCCCACACTCCCTCTTCTCCAGCCATGCATCAGCTGGAGAAAAAGGGGAAAAAATAAAAAAATTTGCCTTGAATTATTCATATTTCCCCTCCCAAGAGGGTGTTTTTGCGGGAGTTTCGATTTTTGAACCTCGGTTTTAATTTACCAATGCGGAGGACCCCATTTCTCGCGTGCGGGTCACACATTACACTGCCAATAATTTCAATGCAAGAGATAACCTTTGCACAAGGTTTACGTCGTGTGCGGGACGTCAATATTCACGGGTGGGAATATTACACACCACAACTGCCACTGCTTGGAAGGGGGCTGAAATTGCAACCAAGGCGCTTGTAGCTATGGCGTAAAAACTGGCTATACCTATTAGTCCAGCTCTTAAAGGTGATGTTGTGGATGAATCAATCAAAGGCATGCGTGATTTGTAACTGAATTTGATAGAGATCTATGAAAAGGTTGAAAAGTTGGATGTTAAGGTAGAAAAGAAGGCTTGGACAATACCCCAAAGACTGTACAAACAAGGATACAAGAGGAGATGCATTTGGTGCGACAGTTTACAACATGAAAAGTGAGATTGTAAAGCTTACTGTGAAGCGGAAGAAAAAAGGTTAATCTTTTGGAAAGATGGAAAAATACATGCAACAAAAACTGGTCTTCCAATAGAGCCAAATTTTGGAACTGGTGGCATGCAGAAGAAGTTGGAAGATATGGCTACAAGGATAGCATTTACTGCCATAGATGCAGCCACACATGGGTTGAGAATTGAAAGGACTGATAAAGCTCATAAAAGAAGCATTACTAAAGTAAAATCTCATATTTAGATGCGAGCATTAGATTGCATGGAAACGGCTAAACGACAAAGTTTGAAGTGGTTGATGCAAGTCAAAGTATATGAGAGAGAACAACATGGAGTGCACCAATGGACTCATTTTCAACCTATGCTTATTTAGCTGAGGTTCACAATCAAGAAGCTCTTGTGGAAGAAAAGAGAAGAAGAGATGAGGACACTGCTGGTACTTTCTCTTCAGGCCCATCTAAATGCATAACACGAAGTAAAATGGAGTAACAAAAAGAGACTGAAAAAGCCATACATGAGCATGTTATGGATGATGCATGTCAAGAGAAGAAACAAGAAGGGAAGAAAAGGGGCAAGCAGCCCGGTTATAGGTTACAATCAGATCTTGAGACTGCCACAAATCTTAAAAAAGTCTTGGAAGATTGCATACTTGGCAGTAGAGTGGAATTAATACTTGGCGAAGTTCTTGGAATCACAAAGTGTGAATTTCATGACGCAATCATTGATATGCTGAAACGAAAAAGACAATTTGATGGTGAAGTTTTGCAAGCATTAATGCAGGTTGACAAAGATATAGAGAAACATCTTCAGAGGAAATATGCTGATGTATGTAATGTTGTTTTGGAACAAGCTGATGCTGAAAATGGGTTAGATGGAAGTATAGACAACAAGCTTGTGGCCAAAAATGGTATTATGGGTAGCACTAAGCATAGAGAAGAAGATGCTCATTTTATTCTAAGCATTCATTATTCACGAATGCATTGGGCTCGTGCTACAACAGAGACAATTGTTAAAGTGGGAGAAAGAGAGATGCCTTGCATAGCTCTCTTGGATCATGGTTCTGAAATCAATGTTATAGCACGCAATTTGTATGAGAATGGAGGTTGGCCAATTGATGTAGATCCAAGATGGCACATACGGGCGGCAAACAATTCATCAAAGGATCTTTATGCTACTTGTCCAAATGTACCTGTGACTATTGGAGATGTTAGGGATGAATATTATTTTTTAGTGCAAGATCCATGTAGTTATCCAATGATTTTGTGGCAGCCCTATATTTCAAAAGCAAGGCTGGAAAAAAGCCTTGGATGGTGATTCTTCATATGGTCGAGTTCAGAGTAAAGATAATACAAAGGTAGTACAATTTCTCACTGTTTGTGTAAATCATCCCCGCAATTGAGATAAGCTATAGGATAATCCCATTCCACGTAATGCATGAGAGTTTAAGGGTTTCTAGATAGCACTGCTGTAAGGAGAGGCTATGGCAGTGCCTCTAGGAAGGTAATTATGCCTCCAAGAAATGGGGAAACTGTATTTGTGTCTGGATTGTAGAAATGGACAGCATGTAGTCTTGGCAGTTTTAGGAATGTTTAAGCCATGTGCAAGGTTGAAAAGAAATATGTAGGATAGGCTGAAAAATAACTAAAAACATATGGTTTGATGTGATGCGAGGAGGCATATTCCACGGTGGATTCCGTGAGGTTTTACGATGGATTCCGTAAACTTTTATTACCGGGGCTCATACACAAAGTGGATTCTTTGTGCAAGAAGTTGATGGGGACACCTATCCTTTTCGAGCATTTTGTTAATTTAGTGTGTACATGGGTGATTTCATAGCAGGTGATTCTGCAAAATACATATTTAAATTAATAAACGTTTATGAGTTTAGAGTGCGCACTCGTGATAAATTAAGGTTAGGATTGATTTCTAACCAATTTATTTATGTAGCTGAAGACTACTAGGTATTCACTTTTGTCGGTTGAATTGTATTATTTTACTAACAATTGTGAATGCTTCAGTTGATGTGTAGAGATAACAGCGGTGGCAGTGGAAAGCATTGGAGGATAGCATGTATTCAAATTTATCATCAATATTTTGATGGGCACATACCTTAGGCATGGCGCATATATTTTGTCGCGCTTATTTATCAAAGCGCTTGATATTTATTTATTATTTTTGTATGCGCATGGGCACACAATTTAGATATTTTATATTTGGACATTGTATTTGGGTACGCCTGACTTCTTGGGCCCCCATTAGCTTTAATTCTCTATTGGCGCAAAAGTAAAATCAAAAGCTAAAGGGTTCTATTTTGTAGTTTGGGCTATGATTTGAGCTTGAAGATGATTAATATATGAAATACATGCTTTGTGGAGTGCTCACACAAGGCATGGGGGGAGATTGCACCCAATTGGTCTCTTGTTCATGTCATGCAAGCTTTCTACATTGATTTGTGTGCAAAAAGTAGAGTTCTTTTGTTCTTAGGGACCTTCTGACACTCACTACACGCAGTTACGGCATCCGATCTGTGCACTAGTGGTATCAGAGCGAAGCTGAGATCGAGAGCTTCCAATTGCTTACCATCTTGCGCGAAGGTGGAGCTCCTGGAACGATCGATCTCTACAGTTAGTTTCATCGTGAACGGTCGATATCGGTGTGTTCCTGGCGGTCAAGAACCCCCTTCTACACTCTTTGATTGTGAAGGACCGGCCTGAGGAGACGGAAGACCACGTAGACATCTCCTTCTACAAGTCGTCTTCAAACAGAGACAATAAGCTCCATAACTAAAAGCTTTAAAGCTTTGAATTAAAGCTTAGTAAGCTTAATAAGAAGCTTTAAAAAGCTTCAACCCAAGAATTCGACGACTGACAGGGTAGAACGGCATGTACACGTCTGAATCGGCGGCCAAAAACACCCCCTCCTAAAAATGAATAGACGAAAGTTCAGATTTCCTAAAGCTTAGTTATGTAATCTCTTAACTCCACTAAACTAAGTCTTCTAAGTTTACTCAGTCCTGCAAGTCACAGAAGTCACTACAGACTTACTCCAACCACCCCCATAAAGGCTGTTCATATGCAGAAGCACAGAATCACTGCATTGCTCATTGGTAGACTCTCTTCATACCTACTGACTTGCTCAACCAGTTTCAGCAAACGTAGAAGGTCATACAAAGATTATATGCAACTTCTACAAAGACAACGAATACCGCAATCACAAAAGAGAAAGATCATAAAAGCCAAACAAAATTTATAAGCCCTGTATACCCGCCTTTGAGCTACGCTCATCCCGCTAACAAGATTTCGAGAGTGCGAGGTCTTTTGGATTTTACAGGATGACGGAACAAAACATGGATGATTTTATGGCTGAAGGTGATGTACCCGAACCAACGATGGAACAAAAGTTAGATTTGATTATGATTCAGCTCGATGAAGAACAAAGAGCCCGACAAGCTTTGCAAGTTCAATTGGCTGATCTACAATGAACTACCACTGACAAAGTTGGACCGCAACCCGAAGATCTTATACGACGTACTATCGATGCGACACTTGAAGCCCAATCCATCCGTAAAGAAACAAAGATAAGTAAAAGAAACTTCAAATTTCGTACTTTCAATGGATCTCGAGATGGAAAGATTATACTTGCATTTATCAATCAATTTGATGATTACTTTCATGAAGAGACATATGCTGAGAAAGACAAAATTAAATGTGTCACTAATCATTTAGTCGATCGAGCATCTTTATGGTGGACTGTGGTTTGCAAGAGCATTGATTGTCCCACTACTTGGGAGAGTTTCCAAAAGAAGTTTTTGCAGAATTTCCTTCCTTCTCAGTTCAATGAAAAAGCCATAAAGCAATGGGATCTTCTATAGCAAAGAGATCGCAAACCTATTTCCCAATACACTGAACGTTTTTGGAATGCCCTACTACAATTATGCATGCTCGAAGATGTACCTGAAGCGACTCACAAACACAAGTTTATGTCCGGCCTACTTGGAAATTACTATGCTGAAGTCAATATGTTCAAGCTAACAATCCTTGAAGATGCAATTTCCTTGGCTCATGACACTGAAGACAAGATTCGCGGAAGAGACAAGCGTCCACAACCATTTCAAACTAATGGTAACTATGGTTCCAAACAATTCAATTCAAATTTTCGAAGATTCAATCAAAGTCATTTTCTTCAATCTTCATTCCGTAAGTCTTGGACACGACCACCTGCTTTGCCATCAAATACCAATCCAAACCCTAAGATATCCTCGCAGCCAAATCCCAACATTCCTAAACTTCCTGCCATTACCAACAATGTATCTAAAGCCAAACCCATAGTTTGTTACAAATGCCATCAACCTGGACATCTAGTAGCCAACTGTTAATAAAAAAAGCCACCTGTCCATATCAATTATCTTGGAGCAATGGAAGAAGAAAAACGTGAGAAAATGCCTGACTTTACGGAAGATGATGACGATATTGCTACTACTTTAGATACTTTGCCAGGTATGCCAACTCCATATTCTTTGTTAACAATGAAATGTTTTGTGCATGGTAAAGAAAAGATTATTTTACATGATGATGGTAGCACACATGATTTTATTTCTGCAAAGTTAGTGAAATAATTGAATTTACAAGCTGTTTCTACACATTACCGCATTAAAGTTGGATTCTTAGGCACAAGATATAATGGAACACAAGAGGTGCATAACTTAGAAATTAAAATTGGTGAATACACTGAACGAAGGAATTTCTTAGTTGTACCTTTGTAGTCTAGTGACATTATCTTAGGAATACCTTGGCGTCATCAGTATAATCCTGACATTGATTATTCTACGCATTCAATTAAAAATTATTTTCAAGGAAAACAAATCGCATTGCATGGTATGCATACTTCTAATAATTTTCCACTTCTTACTCATACTGAGGCTAAATGTGCATTACGTAAAAGTAGCAAATCTTATTTAATATGGGTGAATGAACTTCAAGCTAAGGAAAAACAAATGCATCCTAGGCATACACAATTTCTTGCTCAATTTCAAGATTGTTTTGCTGATGATTTACCACCTGAACTACCACCTTCACGACCTGAAGATCACAAAATAGATTTAATTTCTAGTACACAACCACCATGTAAAGCACCATATAGGCATAACCAAATTGAACAGAAAGAAATTCAAAATCAAATAGAAGAATTGCTTAACAGAGGATTAATTAGACCTAGTAGTTCTCCATTTGGCGCACCTGTCTTATTAGTAAAGAAGAATAATAATACTTATCGCATGTGCACTGATTATCGTGTCCTAAATAAAATTATTGTTAAGAATAGATATCCAATTCCTAGGGTAGATGATCTTATGGATAAGCTACAAGGTTCTTCCATATTCAGTAAGATAGATCTTAAATCTGGTTATCATCAAGTAAGATTGGATAAATCTGATATATTCAAAACTGCATTTAGAACACAATTTGGACACTATGAATTTCTAGTGATGCCTTTTGGTTTAACTAATGCATCTGCTACATTTAATCGAATGGTGAATCACATATTTCTGAAATATCAGCATTGTGTCATAGCATTCTTTGATGATATATTAGTATTCAGTAAAAATGAGAATGAACATTATGAACATCGGTCTTTAGTTTTCAAGTTATTAGAAGACAATCAATTGTATGCTAATCCAGAAAAGAGTGAATTCTTTCAAATAGAAATTGAATTAAAGTTGACCCTAAAAAGATAGAAGCAATTTTAAATTGGCCCGTACCCAAAAATGTGCATGAGTTACGTTCTTTTCTAGGTCTTGCTAACTTTTACAAAAAGTTTGTGCAGAATTTTTCATTACTTGCATTACCTTTGACTAAACTTTTAAAGAAGGGTATTGTTTATAACTGGTCTGATAATCAACCAAAATATTTTGATTTATTGAAACATGCATTAACCCATGCTCCTGTATTACAACTACCTGATTTCAATAGACCATTCTTTTTAGTAGTTGCTGATGCTAGTGGATCTGGAATAGGAGCCATCCTTATGCAAGATAATCATCCCATAGCCTATTCTAGATGTAAACTGAAACCACTTGAACTTAAATATTCTACGTATGATAAAGAATTACTAGCTATAGTACAAGCCTTACGTCAATGGAAAGATTACTTAATGGGTTCTGAATTTATGATCAAAACTGACCAACAAAGCAAATTTAGACATCTCCTTAGTCAACCCCAAATATCTGACCAACATATTAAATGGGCAGCTTTCATTAAAAGTTTTCACCCCCTTATACAATATCAACCAGGAAAAGAGAATGTTGTAGTGTGGACGCTTTAAGTAGAAGACCAACAATTCATAATATTTATGTTATATCATTTGATTCCCTTATCCCTATGAAAGATACTTATCATTAGGATATTACTTTTCAAGCTAATTGGAATAAATTAGTTACAAATAACTGGATTCCTATTGATTCACTGTCTTACAATAATGGATTCATGTTTTATGAAAAGAGATTATGTGTGACAGTTCCATTTAGATCTTTTGTTTTGCATGAGATTCATTGTCCTCCATATCAAGGTCATAGAGGTATTATATCTACTTTGCATGCATTGATTGAAGATTTTTATTGGCCACATATGGACACTTATG
Source organism: Lygodium microphyllum (assembly GCF_053477565.2). Classification (NCBI taxonomy): domain Eukaryota; kingdom Viridiplantae; phylum Streptophyta; class Polypodiopsida; order Schizaeales; family Lygodiaceae; genus Lygodium; species Lygodium microphyllum. Next base: position 93,865,940 of record NC_141154.1, read on the forward strand.
TATCTAACTTTGTTTTTGAATGTTTAGTTTGCCAACAAGTTAAAAGACACCATGGTAAATAGTATGGTTTACTGATGCCATTATCTATTCCATCACAACCATGGGAACAAATTTCAATGGATTTTATTACTGGTTTACCTAACACTAAAGCTAGCCATGATATGATTTGGACTGTTGTAGACAGGTTTAGCAAACAAGCATATTTTATTCCACGCAATATAACTTTAATTGCATCTCAAGTAGCTCAATTATTTTTGAAAACTGTTTTCACTAATCATGGTTTACCTAAAGTTATTATTTCTGATCGTGATTCTAGATTTTGTAATAATTTTTGGATTACTTTGTTTGCTAACTTAGAAACAAAGATTGATTTTTCATCGACATTTCATCCTGATATAAACGGTCAAACAGAAGCTACTAACAGTACTATTTTAGATCTTTTACGTACTTACACTATTTCAAAACCATACACATGGGATATACATCTACATTTACTTCAGTTTTCATATAACAATACACCACACACAACTACAAAGAAAGCACCATTTGAAGTTATTTATGGATATAGATTGTCTACACCTGTTGCATCATTATCAAACAAACTTTAGATTGTTGATGATATTGCTAACATGCACGCTACTATATTTGATGAAGTTAAAGATATGATTGCCAAAGCCCAACAATGATGATTATGTTTGGTTACGAATAGAAAAACGTAGATTACAAAGTGTAGATAAATACCCAGTTGTGAAATTAGCACCTAGATTCTATGGACCATTCAAGATCATACACAAAATCAATGACAATGCATTTAAACTAGAACTCCCACAACATTGGAAAATCCATAACACCTTCCATATCAGTTTATTACGACCCTTTAGAGACCAATTACCTGTACACCCTGTTTATGAAAACCCATCTTTTCTAGATGATGAGACTGAAATCCTTGAGCCTGAAACTATTTTAGATGTTGACTTTATGACCACTAGAATTGGCCATAGATATTCTAGATATTTGGTCAAGTTTAAAAACCATCCTGTTGAAGAGACCCGATGGATGCATGCTAGAGACTTAAATTCTTTCCCCACTCTGTTAGCTCCACATTGAGCTAATAGCAATTGAGGATAATTGCTATCCCACCCCAAGGGTATGATGCCAGGAGGCATATTCCACGGTGGATTCCGTGCCATGGTGGATTCTGTGCCACGGTGGATTCCGTAAACTTTTATTACCGGGGCTCATACACAAAGTGGATTCTTTGTGCGAGAAGTTAATGGGGGCACCTATCCTTTTCGGGCGTTTTGTTAATTTAGTGTGTACATGGGTGATTCCATAGCGGGTGATTCCGCAAAATACTATTTAAATTAATAAACGTTTATGAGTTTAGAGCGTGCACTCTTGATAAATTAAGGTTAGGATTGATTTCTAACCAATTTATTTATGTAGCTAAAGACTACTAGGTATTCACTTTTGTCGGTTTAATTGTATTATTCTATTAACGATTGTGAATGCTTCAGTTGATGTGTAGAGATAGCACCGGTGGCAGTGGAAAGCATTGGAGGATAGCATGTATTCAAATTTATCGTCAATATTTTGATGGGCACATACCTTAGGCATGGTGCCTATATTTTGTCACACTTATTTATCAAAGCGCTTGATATTTATTTATTATTTTTGTATGCACATGGGCGCACGATTTAGATATTTTGTATTTGGACATTGTATTTGGGTACGCCTGACTTCTTGGGCACCCATTAGCTTTAATTCTCTATTGGCACAAAAGCAAACTCAAAAGCTAAAGTGTGCTATTTTGTAATTTGGGCTATTATTTGAGCTTGAAGATGATTAATATATGAAATACATGCTTTGTGGAGCGCTCACACAAGGCATGGGGGGAGATTGCACCCAATTGGTCTCTTGTTCATGTCGTGTAAGCTTTCTACATTGATTTGTGTGCAAAAAGTAGAGTTCTTTTGTTCTTGGGGACCTTCTAACGCTCACTACGCACGCTTACGGCATCCGATCTATGCACCATGATGGCTGAAAATGAAGGTATTTTAGGGTTGTTTTCAAGACTAATTGATGTTGATACAATGGCTAAAATTTCTACAGCAATTAATGCTGAAAGCATGGCACAAAAAGAGGTTATTTATGTTGACACTTTAGAAATGTATGAAGTCATTCAAGAGTTTGCTAAGCATGACTGTTATGGGCTGCAATATGGGCTACAAAATAGGGCTGAAGCAAGGGTGGGTACAAAACAGGGCTGAAGCAAGGGTGGGTACAAAGTACAAAATAGTTGCAAAGAAGCTTAAGCCTATAGCTTTGCCTTTACCACTTGAAAGTGATGGGTTGGCTGAAAAAGTGACTCAACAGCCTAGTTTATGGGATCCACATTGAGTGGGACATAAATTGGTGATACTAGCTTTCTTTTACTTGCACAAAGAGCTTGTTTCTTGCATATATTTGCAAGGCATGGGAAAGCCTTTGCATTTTAGCTAGATGAAATTGGATGTATTGATCCGACTATAGTTGCACCTATGGTGATCTTTACAATACCACATGTGCCATGGAATTTAAAGCCTATTCCAGTACCTCAGGCATATTTTCCTAAGTTGCTAAAGCTTTTGAACAAGAAGATCAGGATGTAGATTTTGAATTCCTCTTCAGCTCCATATTCGAATCGGTGGTTTATTGTTCCAAATAAGAATGGTTCTTTGAGGTTTATACAGGATTTGCAACCAATTAATAAAGTCACCATAAGGAATGTTGAATCAGGCCCGATAGTGGATGAATTTGTAGAAGCATTTGCAGGCAAGGCAATTTACTCTTTGGGAGATTTATATTCAAGATATGATCACTTCCAGCTTGCATTAGAAAGTCTGGATATCACTACCATGAAGACACCACTTGGATTGGTTAGGATATGCACACTTCACAGGGGACAACCAATTCAGTGGTGCATATGATGAATGCTATGCATAAAGTTTTGAGGGAGTATATTCCTCGAATTGACCTTACCCTTTCTTGATGATGTGTCGATAAAGGGATGTGATATCCATGAGAAGAATGAAGAGCTGAATGATCAGGGATATAAAGGATTTGTGGATGATCATATTGTTGATTGTGACTAGATTTTGAGCCATCTTGAAGAAGTGCATTTGACTCTATTAGGAGAAAAATTAGTTTTTGGAGTAGAGGAAGTATTGGTTGTTGGGCACATGTGTGGACCATATGGAAGAAAACCCTCACCATTAATGATTGATGCCATAACCAGAATGCAGAAGACATGTTCGAATATAGCTGAGGTAAGAAGATTTTTGGGTCCATGTGTCTTTTACCTGATATGGATTCTGCATTTTGCTGATGTGGCTGAAAGTCTATATCAGCTCTTGAGAAAAGGACAAAAGTTTTGGTGGGGAAAACAGCATAGGAAGGCAGTTCAGAAGCTAAAGAGCTTATTGATTTCAACCCCAACACTAAAGAGAGCAAATTATGAGAATGGAAAACCTATTATTCTCACTCTAGATACAAGCCCAATTGGCATTGGTTAGGTAGTGGGTCAAGATGATGCTGATGGGAATAGATATGCCATTCGATTTGGAGCAAAGTTCCTCATTGAACGCCAGCAACAGTATTCTCAAGTCAAAAGAGAGCTTTGGGGTGTAGTGACAGCTCTTAAGTGTGATAGGGAGTATTTTATGGGAGCTCATGTAGTGGTAGATTCTGATTGTCTACCTCTATCGGGCATGATAGCAAATTTCTCAACTCTTGATATTGCCATGTTACGATGGATTGCATATATAAAGTCACTTAATCCTGATTTTCAGCATATTGCAAGTAGAGGAAAACCCGTCACTAACATGCTTTCACGAGCGAGGTTTGAGGATGAAGAGGAGTTGATGGAGGATGAAGAAGAGTTGATGGAAGATGAAGAGGATGATGTGATAGGTGCTCAAAATGATTTTATGACAATAGGGAATGAGTATGTAGCTATTACTATTGCAGGTACATGTGTTGTAGCAGGGATTTCAGTAGTAAGAAAAGAGCTTACAGCCATGGATAAGAAATGGGCAGAGAGAAAGCATCATCGGTGTTATGCTTCAGTGAGAGCACAATTTTTGGAAGAGTTATATGAGGATGATTGGTTGAAAATAGGACAATATCTCAGCCTCATGACAAAGAAGACTGAATGGTCTGAAGCTGAGTTCAAAAGGATTGAAAGAAAAGCTTATGGGTTTTTCTTAAAAGATGGATGTTTATGGAAGCATGCAAAGAAAAAGAGAGGAGCTCCAGTACGTGTTTTGGGAGATAGGGCTTCTGAACAACAGGTGATGCAAGAGTTTCATGAAAGCTTATGGGCTGGACATAGCGGAGTTTGGGACACATTTTTCAAGATCAAAGAGAAATATTTGTGGAAAAATATGTATAAAGATGTGGAACATTATGTGGAATCATGGGATGTTTGTCAGATGTATTCCATGGTAAAGCATAGAAATGGGTTGCAACCAACCTATCCATTGTCTATGCATTACAAATGGGTAGTTGATTTGGTTACCATGCCTACAAGTTTATGGAATATGAGATATCTTGTGCTTGCATGAGAAGACTTGACAAATCAAGTGGAAGGTCGAGCTCTTAGTACAAAGACTACTCAAGCAGTTTGCAAGTTCTTATTGGAAGAAGTCTTTTGTCGGTATGATTTTATTGGTAAAGTGGTTGCTAATAGAGGAAAATTGGATGTGGATGAGGCTCGTGACTTCTTTTCACCATTGGGTATCAAGCTAGCTTGAACTTCAGCTTACAATCTTGAAGAAAATGGCGAAAGTGAAAGAGGTCATCAACCTATCATTAAGGCATTAGCAAAGTCATGCAAGGGTAGGATGAAAGAATGTCCAAGAATGTTACCCTTTGCTTTGTAGGCTGATAGGACCACTCATAGTGCAGTTACAGGGTATATGCCTATTGAATTAATGTATGGACAATAGCCAATCATGCCTATTCAGGAGACTATTGCTACTTGGAGTGTTCTACCATGGGAAGAGGGTTTGAATAGAGAAGAGTTGTTGATCCTACGCATTAGACAGTTAGAAAGAAGGCCTGAAGACATTGAGATAGCCATGTAAAAGATGAAGACTGCAAGGATCAAGAACAAGAAGAGGTTTGACAAGCGACACAGACTTCGACCACAAGCTATACAAGAAGGAGACTGGGTGCTAGTTTATGACAGTAGCTTAGAAAATCAACATAGTGCCAGTCAAAAGATGAAAAAGTGGAGATTCGATCCATATATGGTAAGTTTTGTTTTTGACAATGCTACCTATGCATTAAATGAGATGTACGGGACAACTCTAAGGATTCCAATGGTTGGAAAATGTATCAAACTCTTTAAACGTAGGGAGTCTTTGGCATATGAGTTGAAGGAGCTGGATACTTAGTATGAACATGAGAATATGGAAGAAGAAGAGGTTGAAGATAAAGACATTGATATGGCAGAGGATACTTCTTCTAACTCTATGGATCCATAAGACTTTGGCACATACCAAAGGATGTGCAAGTTAGGAGGGGGTGGATGTCATGCCGCTACGCGCACACCATGTGAAAAACTCTAAAGTTCAGCTTTCTTATTGATTGCGCACACCATGTGAAAAAATCTAAAGTGTGGCTTTCTTATTGATCTAGAGAGCCAATGCCATTTTAGACATTAGTATTAGTGTCCATGGTTCAAACATATTAGTTTCTTGGACAAGTATAGCCACTTTATGATATTTTAGATATTATCTCTTGTAAAAATCCAAAAAAATGTAAAAAACTTCTAGATTAGGATGACATGCAAAAGAAAGCATGTAGCTTTTAGCCATCTGTGAGGATTTTATGTAAAAAGAGAGATGGGCGAAATTGCGCGGGTCGCGATCACTATTTTCAGGCAATGAACAGATAAAGCAGTGATGTGGCAAAATTCTAATCAGGTGTGCTAGTATTTTACCCCCCTTTCAAAGCCAATGGAAGCATCTGATTGGCGGTTTGGGCAGCATCGAGAAAGATATTATTTTGTGTACATTTTTGTGTACAAGAGATTTCTCATCTCAGATGGAGAAATAAACTGACAAGCTTCAATTGTATGAGTATTATTCTACGTCTTCTATTTCTTTTTGGGAGTATTCTTTCATATCTTCTATTTCTTTCAAGCCCTTCTCTTCCATCTAGTCCACTCCTTGAGTCTCCCTTCACCCTGATGTCTCTTACCCGTGCGGTAGACTTTCAACCGCAAACGTTCCGACAGCATGCATGCACAATTTCAAAACCAGAAATATGAGATACACATTTGCACCTACTTCAATTTTCATACAATAATACACCACACAGTTATTCATAAAGCTCCTTTTGAAATCATTTATGGACATAGATTGCCTATACCTATTACATCATTGTCGAATAAACTTAAAGCTGCTGATGATATTGCCAATATGCATGTTACTATTTTTGCTCAAGTTAAAGATATGATTACAAAAGCCCAACAATCAAACACTAAACAAGCTAATAAGAAAAGAAAAGCCATGAGTTTCAATGTTGATGATTATGTTTGGTTACGCATTGAAAAGAGAAGATTGCAAAGTGTTGAGAAACACTCAGTTGTTAAATTAGTACCTAGGTTTTATGGACCTTTTAAAATAATTCACAAGATCAATGGCAATGCATTTAAATTAGAACTACCCCAACATTTGAAGATCCATAATACTTTTCATATCAGTTTGCTACGACCTTTTAGAGGAGGCCAATTACCTGTCCACATGGGAGGGTCACTCATGAATTATATATATATAATGTGAGTTTAAAATAAGGGGTTTTTTAAACACTATTTTTATACATTTTTTATATACAGAAGGGTGTCATATAAAGGGGTTACTTAAAATTTGAATAGAAAAGGGTTATGTTTTATTCAAGAAAAATTCACAGATTAGGATATTTATAAATAGGCCATGAACGCACATTATATAGAGAACATATATATAGTGAATCCCCCGAGCCTGTCCACCATATCTATGAAAATCCTCGTTTGTTAGAAGAAGAAACTGAAATCCTTGAACTCGAAACTATTCTAGACACTAACTTTATGACCACTAGGACTGACCGTAGATATTCTAGATATTTTGTTAAATTTAAAAATCATCCTATTGAAGAGGCCCAATGGATGCACGCGCGTGACCTAAGTGCTTACCCCTCACTGCTTGCTCCACATTGAGCTAATAGCAATTGAGAACAATTGCTATCCCACCCTGGGGTTATGATCCCAGGAGGCATATGGCACGGTGGATTCCATGAGGTTCTTATTCCATGATGGATTCCATGAGGGTTTTTGGTGGATTCTGTAAAACTATATCTATTTTTTGGGGCTCGTACACAAGGTGGATTCCTTGTGCAAGAAGTTAAGGGGGACGCCTATCCTTTTCGGGCATCAAATTAATTTAATGTGCATCTGGGTGATTCCATAGCGGGTGATTCCGCAAAATACATATCAAATGAGTAGACGTTTATGATTTTAGAGTGCACACTTGAATTAAATTAAGGTTAGAATATTTAATTATTTGTAGCTGTAGTGGAGGGGCGATGGCAAGAATTCAAAAATTCTTGGAAGATTTACTATTTTTGATGGGCGTGCGCCTTATCACTAAAGGTGTGGCACCAATATTTATTTAGGTGTGTTTATTTATTAAAGCGTCTGACAAAACATTTATTTATTTTATATGCATAGGCGCTCGGTCTAATATTTTATTATTTGACATTGTATTTGGACATAGTCTAACTTTTGGACGTTCAAATGCTTTACTTTATAATTGGGCAAAAGCAATCACAAAACCCAAAATCATGCTATTTGTAAAGAAGGCTATCATTGAGCTTAAAGATAAATAAATCTATAAATACATGCCTTGTGAAGTGCTCACACAAGGCGTAGGGGGAGATTGCACCCAATTTGTCTTTTTGTCTCAGGTTATGCAAAATCTCTTTTTGCTTTTATGAAGGTTTTGTAGAGTTCTTTGTTCTTGGGGACCTTTCAGCATTCCCTATCGTGCATACAGTATCCAGTCTATGCACCAGAGCCCCTCCACTTGTCTTAGGGAAGTTCACTGTTTTGTTTCATCTGCAGGATATTATCAACAATTTGTTAATTCATTGGCTGAACATTTGTTAATCTTGATGAATCTTTGATCTCGTAGCCATGTTTCTGAATGGACAAAAGCATGCAAATTAGTGGCGTTTGAAGATGTTAAAATGAAATTATGCAAAGTGCCAATTTTGAAAGCTTCAAAAAGGGATGAGGTTTTCTATATATTCACAACTCCAATAAGACATGGTATTAGTTGTTGTCTAGTCAAAATTTGGGAGGTATAGATTTATCATCCTATTACATTTACAAGCTGAAAGTTGGGAAATTCAAAACTTTGTTACAACTATTTGGAGAAAGTTTGCTTGGCTATGGTGTTTTCCACACCAAGAAGATCAGACATTATATTCTTGACAAGAAGGTGGTGTAACTAAGATGATAGAGGGATTGTGCTTATTTTACTGAACAAGCTTCAACCCCTTGATTGCCTGGGAAAGTGATTGATTTCTTTGCAAGAGTTTGAATATGAGATTAGGAGTAAGCCACCAAAGCTGCAAGATATTGAAGAGTGTTTAATAGATTTTGGTGAGCCTAAGAAAGAGTGGCTAATATTAGTGACTATGAGGATGTATGCAAGATTGATCCAACCTCTATTCCATCATGGTATGCATCAACTCTTTCTGAATCTAAGAATAGAAAGATTAAGTAGAAAGAACTTCGCTTTTCAATAATAGTGGGTGTCTCATACATGAAAGGTGTGGATGAGATCTATCATTATTCTGTGGCTCTTAATGAGGTACCCTTTATTCTAGAGAAATGTCATGATTCACCATGTGGAGGCCATTTTGCTGGACGACTTACTACCTAGAGAGCTTTACATGGTAGCACTATTGGTGGCCAATGGTTTTCTAATATACTTTTGCATATGTTAAGCGTTGTGATGTTTGTTAGAGAAATGATACCAAGGAAATTTCTAAGTGGCGCTTAATCCTATTCTTATGACTTTTCCTTTTGAAAAGTGGGGTATCGATTTTGTTGGACTTGTGCATGCTTCATATATCACGTGGAAGTGTTATATCATTGTGGAGCGATGGACTATTTTATAAAATGGTCTAAAGGTTGAGCTAGGACGAATGACAATGCCAAGGAAATATCTATTATGAAAAAAATAATTTTTTGTTTTTGTTCACCTAGGGAATTGGTGTGCGACCATAGACACATTTATTGAATAAGATTATATAGTCCTTGACTGAGGCTTTAAAATTTAAATATAATAAAACTGCCCCATATAATCCCCAAGAAAATGGCCTAGTAGAGAGTACCAAAAAGCATCTTGTAGGGATTCTATCCAAGATAGTATCAGAGCGTAAGCACAACTAGGACAAGAAACTTCATGTGGCTATCTAGGCTTACAATACAATGTTTGAGTAGAGCAACAGGCCATACCCCATTCAAGTTGTTATATCGGGAAGAGTGTGTCTTGCCCTTGGAAATTGAGTTACCCATTGTGAGGCTTGCATTGAATCATTCTTTGGGTGAAGAGGCATTACTGCAAGAAAGGTTGACCTCTCTTGATGAGATCTGATTATAGGCTTTGTTACATCAACAGGTAGAAAAAGAAGAGGATGAAAACACTTCATGACCTTCGTGCTAAGAGATATAAATTTGGAAAATGTTAGTTAGTCCTATATTATGATGCACGTTGCAAGTTATTTCCTAACAAGCTAGAACCCAAATGGGATGGCCCTTATAAGATCGTTCATATAGAAAAGAATGGCCCTATAGTCATTTTAGCATATTTGTAGGGGGTAGAGTTTAAAACTAAAGCAAACTTTAATAAGTTGAATCCCTATTATGTATAGGCACTGACGTCAAACTTGATAACTTTGCAAGTCTTCTAAGATCCAACTTAAGCTTATAGTAGGTGCCAAGGCAATCGGATGTGCAGAATCATTCCTTATCTTGAATATCTCTATTTAGAGTAGCATTTCCACCAATGTCAACTAATCTGGTGGAGTAAGGGTTATCATATTTACTGAGTGGGAAGACAGATCTTTTACGTGGGATATTAAGGTCTACTATTGCTACCGTTGTCATAAGATTCTTATTAGCATCCCTATTGCGTTTAGTGAGAAATGAGGGATTATACCTATCATACATCCTACTATCACAAGTACAAGTAGACTAATCGATATGGTGTGGCCTATCAATGAAGCATGGATCTATGCTTTATACTTTGATGGAGCTTCACGAGGACATACTAAGCATGCAAGTGTCAATATGGTTATTACAGACCCCCAACATAGAGTCATTATGAAAATGGGAGTTTATTTAGGCATTGCTTTTACTAATAACATGGTAGAATACAAGGCCTTGATCACGGGGTTGAATATAGCTTGATGTGCTAATATCTGCCATTTATTAATGAAAGCTGACTTGCAGTTAGTGATCAACCAATTGAATGGAAAGTATAGTATAAGGGATCCCATTTTTCAGATATATCATCATGCAACTTTGGCAAATATATAATCTACCATTTATTAATGAAAGGTGACTTGCAGTTAGTGATCAACCAATTGAATGGAAAGTATAGTATAAGGGATCCCATTTTGCAGATATATCATCATGCAGCCGTGGATGTACTACAGATATTTGAGATGATGACTTGTCAACTAGTTCATCATCGATGGAACTATTTTGTGGATTTGTTAGCAAACTATGCCTTTATTGAGGATGTATTTCTTAATTGTGGACCCGAGGGATTATTAGAATTTCCTGATCTTATTAGCGCAGGACTACTTCAGGAATTTCTTGTTGTTGAAACATCTTATTATGGCCGCTGATGTTTAGTATGGGTGATGAGTCAGGTTCCAATCGACCATCATTCTATTCTTTCATGGATACATAGGATTGTTAAATGATATAATCGTCAAACATGCCCCGCATTTATGTAGGGAGCCTAACTAATAATCTAATGCATATAGTGTAGAGCCTACATGGCCATCCCTTGGTTTTGTGCTATATTTTGGTATGATTTATGTGGGGACCAAGGGTTTGTTTTTAGTAGCTGGATGATGTATGGTGTGCTTTATGTTTTTCTTTTCATTAGGCCAAGAGGGCCATTTCTTTTGGAGTGTATTGGTTCATTTCATAATACCAAGAGACCATTTATTTGTTTGGTGCAGGTGTGGTTAATGTTTTCTTGTTTTACTTTTGTACTAAATAGATATAATGGAGTACTTGGAGCAAGCCCCTTACTGCACAAAAGCTTCTTGTGGCCCAGTCATGGTTATGTGTAACAACTCCGAAATCCGAAAGTCCCATATGAAAGCCCTCATAGGGATAATATTTTTCAAATTAAGCAAAAAAATTTATTATTTCCCCTCTCCTCCAGTCGACTATCGAGCTGGAGGAAGAGGGGAATAGCAAGTGAGGCAAGCTCCTTGCTGGAGCTTGCTAGGCAATGGCACATGCTGTCACGCAGGGGAGGGAAGATCCCCCTCCCCTCCCCTATTTAAAACCAATAGCCATGGGGGATTAGAGAGAAAAAAAGGAAGAGGAGCTGGGCACGTTGAGAAAAAAAAACTCGTGAGAGAGGGAGATTGACGTCGCGCTACCGCTGCCGCAATAGGGATAAGCGGCTTGGAGAGGAGGTGCTGTAGGGGCTGCTGTCTTCCATCTACCGCCCCAGTAGCCTAAATTCTGCCGCCGTCTGTCGACGACCTCCCACCCCACGTGTAGAAGAATTGAAGCTTCTAAGGGGCTTCATAAGCCCCCTTTCCCCCCAAAGACCTTAAAGGTCTTATTCTCCCCCCCCCCCCCCCCCCCCCCCCCCGTGTCTTAAAACCCTCCTTAGGCCCCCTTCCTGTGGCCTCTTGAAACCCCCCTTTAAAATTCCTCTCTAAGGCTCCCTTAGGGCCTTTCCCCCCCATAAGGTACCCCAAAGGGCCTTTTCCTCCCCGGTATTTTAAATCCCCCTTAGGCCCTTTCCTATAACCTTAAGACTACCCCCCTGAATTCCCTCCTAAGACCTCCCTAATCCCTTTTTCTTCCACCCCCTCAAAATCCCTCCCTAAGGGTTCCCTTAGGCCTTTCATGTCCTTTTTTCTTTTCCCTCCTAGTTGTGGATCATGAGGGATTGTCAAAACAACCCCTATCCCCTTGGGAATTTCAAAGCCTTCATGTCCCCTTGCATATAACACCCCATCCACGAAATTTCCTCCCTAAGGACCCTTATACTCCCTTTTGTTTTACACCTTTTATTCCCCGTTCATGTGAGTCTTTATAAGGCCATTAAGCCTTTCCCATGGCTTGAATGGGCCTTATTCGCGAAAGATTTTGAAACGCCCACTTTTCAAAATCCCTACTTCAAGGAGGAAGCCTTCTAAAATTGCTTTCGACGGACGATGCAAGTTATCGCAAAAGGGAGCCACGGTGGAATTTCAAAAAATATTTGTAAAGCTACATCCACAATGGAAAGAGTGCACTTGCGATGCCTCATGAGAAAGCCCAAGGCGCAGCCACAGGAGGGTTGTCTCCTAGCATCCACATGGACATCTCACCCCAAGTCCAGGTTTTCCTTCCTAATTTTTATTTGGTATTATTATAATTCAATCGTGCAAGGATAATTGTTAAAAATAAGATGCATTTTTTTGTCTTAAAAGCTTTTAAAAACTTAGCTCACGACGGAGGAATTTAGTCATTAATATTTTCAATAAAACAAGCAAAATAAAGGGATAATAAATGCATTCCTACCAAATAGCTTTATGCATTGCAATGAATTAAAATTAGAGTAATGTCCATTAAAATAGTATACTTGGTTTAAAGATGGAATTATAAACTGCATATTGGCTTATTAAACCATATCCTTTTCGCAATGAATCATCATGGGAAGTGCTAGGAATCCTTAGAAAAGTGCAACGCATGAAATGATTCTCACGATGCACAACTCTAGGCAATTATCGTTTATCAAATGCATAAATTATTAGCAAAAGGTTGCTTGTTTAGCATGAATTTTGTTTGCAAGTTATAGGAAAACTAGTTGGAATTAACCTAACCTTAAATCGATAAGTTAGGGTTGAAAAATCAATTTACGCGTAGACAACAAGCCATGTGTTTAAGAAATGATAACGTAACTATCTTCAAGAGTTAAACAAATTGGCATAAACCTAAACCATGGAATACTCATTTAGAATGAGTTAAATTCCAAGAAATTCACTAGGAATTAATACGTGACCTAATCATACGTATTGCTAAAACTGAAACTCCTATACCCTAAATACTTGCCCACATTCACCGAATGTAGGGACAGTGAAACATATTTGGGAAGTGATCTAGGGTTTGTCCCTAAGAATCTTACGGGATGGAACTCGAAAAGGATGTCTAGAAAGCTCCACCCGGCATTCCCATGGGATGTTACGGGCTTTGCGATCTAGGTCTTCCCACGTCTACCACGCAGCAGAAGTATCCTGGCCGTTCCCACTTAGGACCAATCAGAATTTGGGTTATCCTGATTGGTCATTACCTAACAGCAACTAGCGTCGGACCCAAGCAAACTACTTTACGCAGAAACGCCAGGTCCAAAGTGGATTTACGCTGCACTTCGTTCAAGGAGAATGGAAAACGAGAGGGTTGCAAAGCTCAGCCTCTCTGCCATAAGACATAGTCCCATTCCGTTCCCCTAAAACAGCATAAATCGGTTAAGTCATATCTCTAGGTCATCGCTTTCCTTATTCGTTTCCTTTGACGATCATCCCACTGTTCTTCGAGATTTTGAGAAAACTTCCATGCTAACCAGGACCACCCATCCTTAGGACAGACCCATGGCCCATCCTCCGCACTTTCCTCGGTTTGTTTTAGATATATAATTATCTAACACATTAATTTGACATGTAACAATCAGCTTCTTTAATTAATCCATTAAGCACTGGTTCCTTCACGTAATCTTATCACGTGACATAGAAAAACAATATCAAACAAGTTCTTTATTAACATATAATCATTTTTATCTTTGAAGTACAAGGAGTTCCGCCCGTAGGCTTGTCCATAATCCGCCCGAAGGCTATCCAGTAATCCACAAGGATCACTATTCCAAGCTTCCGCCCGTAAACTAGTATGCGGGCCTTGAGATCCAATCCTGAGTCACGTTAGCCTCTTGTGCAGGACCCGGAAGGCGAGGGATTTACGACTAGAGCCCCCCTGACACCCAAGCGTCCTCTTGCTCCAAGTAGAGCTCAACGTCCACGTTCCCGACACGGTCAACAACCCCCTTGGTTAGGGTCAGGCAGACAGTCGGGGGTAAGTGAAACTGCCACTCTCTTCAGGCCTTCAACCTGAACTATAGATATTCATTTAATTTATAATTCATAAATCACACAGTGCTCTAAAATCTCTAGCAAGCACAAACACTTCCATTAACCGATCTTGTTGTTGGCAAACTGCTAAGGAATGATTCTTTCCTTTCGAATGCATCAGCACTCGTTCCAGGGTTCCTTGCAACTTGGCAAGATCCCTTATATTCTGGGTTAGGGCGTACCCTATTAACCCAACTTGGTCAATGCTAAAGTTCATTGGATACTTTAGTTTCTGTTTTTTAACCTTCCTTATTTAGAAAGATATCAAAGAATACATCCTTTTGCAAGATAACTTGCGTAAGGATCCGCCATCCTTGCTGAGGTTATCTAACCTTCCTTCTTGTGAATCAATCATAAGACCATATGACTCCGTACTTGCTGTGCAAGTCCTGCATCGTAATATATGATGAAACAATCCATTTTAGTTTCTTTAAGCTGACGTTTGTCAGACCTAGGATCTCTTTTTAAGAACCTCAGGGACAAACCTTAGTTCCTTTACATTTACAAATTTAGTGACCCTACAATCAGGGAAGGTAGTCAAGTGTTTAAGGTATAAATGTTTCTTAGACTTTAAATCATTCCAAGGCATATTTCACAGCATAGGTATTTCTAAGTTTACATTAATTCGGTTATCTTTTTGAAGGTAATATTGAGATCACCTCGGCACGATTTGTTATCCTTGTGACAATTGATTTTTCAGTCCTAAACTTTAAGGCTTTGAGGTTAGGTAAATTCAATTAATCTTCCTTTTTCCTTGCAAACGAAACTCATGCCAAATACCAATCTTTTCCCTTCTAAGATATGCAATTAGCAATGATAACTTCCTAGAATTCAAACAACGTAAGAAACATTTCATGAAATTCATCTTCTATGATGATTCGTTGCAAAAAGGAATAGGGTTAATGGTGCAAGATGCAAATTTTTTTTATTCCTTCAAGATTTAATCAACATATACTACTATAGCAGGTAGATAATCTTGATCGTAATTCGTTTCAATGCATGATGCTATTTGAAGGAAACTATTATCATTTTTTTGCATGATCAATTAAACTAAACTCCTTCATCGTAAATAACTTGGAAAAAATATATATATCTTATCCGTAAAAATTCATCTTTGCATGAT
Organism: Lygodium microphyllum; assembly: GCF_053477565.2. NCBI lineage: Eukaryota > Viridiplantae > Streptophyta > Polypodiopsida > Schizaeales > Lygodiaceae > Lygodium > Lygodium microphyllum. Next base: position 93,881,520 of record NC_141154.1, read on the forward strand.
TGACTTAAAACCGATATAAAACCAAGAGGGAAACCTAGTTTTGGAGTGAGATATCCACAAGGATATCGGGAGATGACCCTCCCGCAGCTACTTCTTGGACTTTCTTAGGCGGCATCGCAGTTCAAACGTGAAGGCAGCTTTTACTCTTTCTTTCGGATTTCCACCGTCTCTCTTTCGAGGCAAGGAGTCATTCAAAAGGTTGACCACAAGAAGGGATAATAAGACCTCTAAAGTCTTAGCTTCTTCGGAGAGGGAAAGGTTTATAAAGCTTAAGAGAAAAAAAGGTCTATAGGATATAATCACGGTGAAAAAGGTTATGTGTGAGTGTGGCTTCACAAACATATATGAAAGCCCTTGGGAGATCTTTGGGCACTGGAGTGAAAGGACTTTAGGGGTTTTTCAAACCCAAGGGAAAAATTTGAAAGATAACACAAGGGTTTATAGCACAGGGGAAAAAGGCGTGTAAGTAAAAAGGGGACACGGGTTTTAGAAAGGGCTTAGGGGGTGTATTAAGAAAAAAAAAGAAATATGAGGGGTAAAATATGGGGTTTCAAACACAAGATGGGACTTATGGATTTAGGCACGGGGGATTAAGGGTTTTTGAGGCCAAGGGGAGTGGGCTAAGGTGGCTTTTGGGGGATGCTAGAGGAGAAAAGGTTTTAATTTCTAGAGTAAGGTAAACTTTAAGAGACTTGGCTTAAATGTACCACGGGAAGGTGGCTTAAATGTACCACGGGAAGGGAGGCTTGGGAGGAGGCCCTTAGAAGTTACAAGAAGCTTCTAAAGCTTCTAATTATTGTCATGGCAGGGAGATGAGCATGATGACGATGGCCAGCATGGCCAGGTGGCCGTGATTCCCAACGGAGCTGGCGGCGGCTCTGCGTACCAGCGGCGGCTCTGCGTACCAGCAGCGACAACACAGCATATGGTGCCCTCTCACCTCCTCCTTACACGACACAGCCTGGCGATGTTTCGTTCCCCTCCCTGCGTGATTGCCTTCAATCAGTTCACGAACCTCACAGTTTTTTTTTCCACGACCTTCCTCCTTCTCACCCCTTAGAGGGGGTATTTATAGGAAGGGATAAGGCCTTCCCTTCCCCCCACATGGTGCTCGCATGTAGTTCCTCCCCTCCACCTCTACACTCTCCCATTTTAGCACCATCCTCTTCCCTCAGCCGTGCTTCGGCTGGGGGAAGGTAATAAATTTTTTTTACATTAAATCCAATATTTATCCCTTATCCTCCTCCCAAGAGGAGGTTCTCATGAAAAATACGCGGTTTTGTTAAGCTATGTCTAGTTTGGGCTCAGTGGAGAGTGTATTAGATTAACCCGTCCCAACCCACAATGTAACATTGTCATTTCCCCGAGACTTCACATGGACTTTATAATATTTTTAACAGAAATATTACATTCTCTCCCCCTTAGAGGAGTCAAGATGTCCTCATCTCGAGATAAACTGGGGATATTGATGGTTAAGAGTGCCTTCATCTACCCAAGTGGCATCCTCTTTGGGATAATCTTACCATTGGACAAGGCATTCTCCCAAGGTTATGGATCTTAATTGTCTCTCCCTAACATCTAAGATCCTATCCGGCCTTAGTTCAAGGACTCCTTGACTAGGCATTACAATTTGTTGGTCATCAAGTACATGGTTAGGGTTGGGTCCATATTTTTTCAATAGGCTGATATGGAATACATTGTGAACTTTTAGGTTCTCAGGGAGTTGCAATCTATAAGCATTGGGTCCTAGGCATTTGAGGATTTTGTATGGCCCACAATACCTTGGACTTAGCTTCTTGCAATCTCCTAGGGATAGAGAACTCTTTTTAGGGCGTATGCGAATGAAGACCATGTCTCCTTCTTCGAAGACTCTTTCTTGACGTTTCAGATCCGTGTATGCCTTTCGTCTATCCTTGGCCGCTTGTATGTCTTGTCTTATTGTTTTTATTTGATCATCCATGTCTTCCAACATCTGTCTTGATGCTTCAACCCTTAGGGTTGGATCAGAAAAGTTTAGGGGACTTCGACAATCATGACCATACAATGCTTGAAAAGGAGTCATCGGAATGCTCTGTTGGTAAGAAGCATTGTAGGCAAATTCAACCAACGGCAAGTATTGAATCCACCTCTTCGGCTCTCGATAGCAGTATGCCCTAAGCATATCCTCGATGACTTGATTTACTCACTATGTTTGGCCATCCGTTTGGGGATGGTAGGCGGTACTAAAACAGAGTTGAGTCCCAATAGCTTCAAAGATAGCTCTCCAGAAGTGTGATGTGAAGAGAGAATCTCTGGGTAAACCATGTAGTTTAAATATCTCCTTGATAAACAATCTTGCAATGTTGGAGGCTTTATAGTTTGTCTTTACTGGAATCAGGTGTGCAACCTTGGTAAGCATGACAACCACAACCATGATGGAGTTGTATCCTCCCTGGACTTGGGGTAAGCCTACCACAAAATCCATACTGATGAATTCCCATTTCATTTGGGGAATGTCAAGCTGTTGTAGTTTCCCTAGCATCATGACATGTTCGGCTTTGATACGTTGGCAAGACAAACACTCAGTCACATATTTGAGAACGTCACCTTTGAGCCTCTCCCAATGGTAGCTCTTCCTAATTGCGTTAAGAGTCTTAGCATAGCCAGGATGTCCTACGAAAGGGGAATCATGAGCTTCCCACATTATCTTCTACTTAAGTGACTGACTTGCTGGTATACACAGCCTTGTTCTGTAGTAGACAAGTCCATTATCAATGGAAAATTCCTGATACTCAGCTTGTAACTTTTGATTCTGCACCTTGGTAGAGATATCCTTTAGCATTGTTTGGTAGGCCAAATCATGGCATGCTTCCTCTCTTGCTAACTCAAGTATAGGGTTGTTTGGCATAGATACTTTTGTAGCTAGAGATCTGGCCGTGATGGATTCTGCAAGATTAGGGAATTTAGGAATGCCTTGCGACTAAGTGCATCGGCAACTACATTCTCTTTCCCAGTCGGTACTTGATTTCAAAATCATATTCCTCCAACACTTCAATCCATCGACGTTGCCTCATGTTGAGCTCGTTCTGGGTAAAGATCCATTTGAGACTCTTATGGTCGGTTACTAGAGTAAACTTGTTACCCAACAGGTAGTGTCTCCAAAGCTTTAGAGCATGGATGACAGCTAGTAATTCCAGATCATGCGTAGCATAATTCTTTTCATGGTTCTTTAGTTTCCTTGAAGAGTATGCTACTGGATGGCCTTCCTGCATAAGTACACACCCCAAGGCAAGAATGCTAGCATCAGTTACTACCTCGAACTCCTTATTGAGGTCTGGAAGTTTTAAAATAGGTGTTGATGCCAAACTTTGCTTCAATCTGTCGAAGCTATTTTGTTCGGGAGTTGACCATGTAATGGAAGTCTGCTTCTTTAGTAAGTCTGTCAGAGGTGCTACAATCAAAGCATAATTTTTTATGAAGACCCTATACCATCCTGTCAATCCAAGAAAGCTACGTATCTCTTTGACAGATACTGGTAATGGCCATTCAAGCACATCTCTGACCTTGGCTGGGTCTACTGATATTCCTTCTGATGATACTATGAATCCCAGATATTCAATCTGACGCTTGAAGAATGCACACTTTTTCATTTTTTCATATAGCTTATGTGATCTCATTGTCTCAAGGACAATCCGCAATTGAGGTTCATGATCTTCTTCCCGTTTAGAATAGACTAAAGTGTCATCAAATAAGACAAGCACGAAATCATCAAAATATGGCCTAAAGATGTCCTGCATTAACCTATTGAAGGTGGCAGGTGCATTCGTAAGCCCAAATGACATAACTAGGAACTCAAAGTGCCCATATCTTGTATTGAAGGTCATCTTTGGGATATCTTCTTCCTTGATCCTTATGTGATAGTAACCTGACCTGAGATCAATCTTGGAAAAGATCTTTGCACCCTGAAGACGATCAAGAAGCTCATCTATTCTAGGAATAAGATACTTGTTCTTGACTGTTGATTGATTCAACCCTCGGTAATTAATACAAAGTCGAAGTGTCCCATCTTTCTTTTTCTAGAATAGTACTGGAGCTCCCCACGGTGAATTACTAGGCCGGATGTAGCCCTAATCTAAGAGTTGCTTGAGTTGTTCCTTCAACTCTATTGCTTCTGGTATGGACATTCTATAAGGTCTCTTTGCAATTGGTGTAGCTCCAGGCACTAACCTAATATCATGATCCACTTCTCTTTGAGGCCGAAGTTCGGTCAACTCTTCAGGGAATACGTCCGCGTATTCCTTTAGCCAAGAAGCCCCTTCATGAAACTCTTGCTTTTGATCTAACTTGATGAGTTTGATCAAGTAAACGGGTAATCCTTTTCTGACTCCTTTTATGATCCGAGATACTTTGGCCAATTGGATTCTTGGCACTCCAACCTCACCTTGAGTTGTGACAAATTCCCTTTCAGAGTTTTGAAAGGAAACTTGGCCCTTTCCACAGTGAATGTGGCCGTCGTTGGGCCTAAGCCAATCCATTCCGAGTAGACACTCATGGATACCTAAATTCATGACTCTGAATTTAATCGAAGTCTTCTTTCCTCCCAGAAAGAATTCCACCTTAGCAGTTTTCCTGGTACAAGTTACCTCACGACCATTTGCCAATTCCACAAGCAGGGTAGGTGCTTCTACTGTGGCTATTCCTAATCTTTTTGCACATGCTGGTGAGATAAAGGAATGTGTACTGCCACAATCAATCAAGGTTTTGAAACCTTTACCTTGATAGTCCGAATCACCGAGAATTGGCGATTCGGCCCTTTCTTGTGTAAAGCGGCATGGACTGTCGCTCTTTCAAATTCTGCTTCCATGGTCGGATCTTCTTCTTCCCCTCCTTCGCACATTTGCCTATTGGCAATGCAGGCGGTTCTTCCTCTTCCCTGGGTAGCGGCTCCTTGACCATGGCCTGTTCCTTGAAAAGTCGCTTGGCGATGTCCTCCACTAAGCTTGGGACATTGCCTCTTGAAGTGACCGGGTTCGTTGCAGTGGAAACAACGGAGGTTTCGGCCATTACCTTGAGTAGGAACAAAGTTGTTGACGCTATTCATCCTTGCTTTCTTTCTTTGTCCCTGATTATGACCTTGAACTCTCTTCATTTGCGGTTTGAATGCTCCTCTGTTCGGGTCACTATAAGACCAAGTTTTGTTACCCCTTGGTCTAGCTTGCACCTCCTGAATTATAGGCACCGCTCAAATGAGTGCATCCTAAAGATCTGATGGACGCATAGATTCGAGACAGGTATTTTTACTGGTGGATTTAAGCCTGCACAAAATTTGGACACCTGCTATGTCATGTCCATCTGTGGCGCATACTTTAAAAGTGAAACGAATTTAGAGTAGTATGCGTCAAGAGTGAGTCCTTGTTGTTTTAGCTCGTAGAACTCGTTCATTTTCTGCGTGCAATATGCAAGTGGTAAGTATCTTCCCTACACGGCTTTCTTCATCTTCTCCCAAGTAACGGATCCCTCTGCAATCCCTTGATCCGTGCACCATTGCTTCCACCAAAGTTTGGTTTCGCCGGTGAGTTTTAATTTGGCGAGCATAGCCTGATTGGTGGGTGCAGTACCAGCTGCTTCGAAGTAATCCTCCATGGATTCAATCCAAATTTCAGCATCAGCTTGGACAAATCTGCCTCTCCCATCAAACTCGAGTGGCTTAATCTGCTTGAGAAGGAACTTCTCCTAGATCACAGCAGTACTTGATGTAGGAGGCGAATTTGGAACCTGTACCTGGGGTTGTGCCTGAATAAAGGTTTTCTTAACGTTATTATACGATAATCAACGTTAGCTTATATTACATTTTTAATTCAGCTACAATGTAGCTACTTAACTTTTTATCAACTCTTATGCACCGCCAAACATTGATAAAAAGAAATTTTTATTTGTATTTATATGGGCATAGCCCCTTTGAATACAACGTTTCATGTGATGATAAGCCTATTTTTACATTTAATTTGGGGAGAACAACGTTTTATTGCATTTATCTATAGGAACTGTATAATAGTAGGGTTTTGGGTCATGGATCTTCAGGAATCGATAAGTCATTGGAAGTTCAGGATATCCTTTCCGTTGGAATCCATACTTCTCATGGAGGCCCAACACTTTAATCCTGTCGGCGGGGATTACACGAGTTACTTCCTCATATACATATGAGTTCATCTCAACCCTCTGACCATGAATATATAAAGTCGAATTTACATGAGCTTCCACTTAAACGAACAGCTTCACGATTTTCAGGTCTTCCAACCACTTGATCCTCTTTAGGTTGGTCTGTAGATAAGAAAACCGGTGGGCAGCTATATAGTAGATTCCTGAAGACCCCATCCATCTTCGTTGTATGTATAAAGGTGATGGATTATAAATCTGCTCTAGGATGTTCATCATCCCAATTCTTTGTCTATAAAGTGGAGAGTGCATTGCAGTCATAAACATGACTTGAAATACCAAAAACTTGTTCCACGCTTTGTAATTCTGCAAGACAGCATTGAAGGTAAGGAAATGTTTGGACAGCAATAATTTCTTTACTTCATTTTATTGAGATTTTATAAAAACAATTCTGTTATTGGTCGGCTTTGATACCAACTGTAACGTGTCCACTTGAATCATCTAGGACACGTCTTAGCAGTCCATCGGAAAGGATGTTTAGAAAGCTCCACCCGGCATTCCCATGGGATGTTACGGGCTTTGCGATCTAGGTCTTCCCATGTCTGCCATGTAGCGGAAGTATCCTGGCCATTCCCACTTAGGACCGATCGGAATTTGGGTTATCCTGATTGGTCATTACCTAACAGCAACTAGCGTCGAACCCAAGCGAAATACTTTACGCAGAAACGCCAGGTCCGAAGCGGATTTATGCTGCACTTGGTTCAAGGAGAATGGGAAAAGAGAGGGTTGCAAAGCTCAACCTCTCTGCCATAAGACATAGTCCCATTCCGTTCCCCTAAAACAGCGTAAATCGGTTAAGTTATATCTCTAGGTCATCGCTTTCGTTATTCGTTTCCTTTGACGATTATCCCGCTGTTCTTCAAGATTTTGAGAAAAGTTCTTGGCTAACCGGGACCACCCATCCATAGGACAGATCCATGGTCCATCCTCTGCACTTTTCTCGTTTGCTTTAGCTATGTAATTATCTAACACATTAATTTGACATGTAACAATCAGCTTCTTTAATTAATCCATTAAGCACTGGTTCCTTCACGTAATCTTATCACGTGACATAGAAAAATAATATCAAACAAGTTCTTTATTAACATATCATCATTTTTATCTTTGAAATACAAAGAGTTCCGCCCGTAGGCTTGTCCATAATCCGCCCGAAGGCTATCCAATAATCCACAAGGATCATTATTCCAAGCTTCCGCCTGTAAACTAGTATGCGGGCCTCGAGATCCAATCTCGAGTCACGTTAGCCTCTTGTGTAGGACCCGGAAGGAGAGGGATTTACGGACAGAACCCCCTGGCACCCAAGTGTCCTCTTGCTCCAAGTAGAGCTCAACGGAGAGACCTCTCGCGGCGGGCTCGATCCACGTTCCCGGCGCGGTCAACAACCCCCTCGGTTAGGGTCAAGCAGGCAGTCAGGGGTAATTGAAACTGCCACTCTCTTCAGGCCTTCAACCTGAAGTATAGATATTCATTTAATTTGTAATTCATAAATCACACAGTGCTCTAAAATCTCTAGCAAGCACAAACACTTTCATTAATCGATCTTGTTGTTGGCAAACTACTAAGGAATGATTCTTTCCTTTCGAATGCATCAACACTCGTTCCAGGGTTCCTTGCAACTTGGCAAGATCCCTTATATTCTGGGTTAGGGCGTACCCTATTAACTCAACTTGGTCAACCCTAAAGTTCATTGGATACTTTAGTTTCTGTTTTTTAACCTTCCTTATTTAGAAAGATATCAAAGAATACATCCTTTTGCAAGATAACTTGCGTAAGGATTCGCCATCCTTGCTGAGGTTATTTAACCTTCCTTCTTGTGAATCAATAATAAGACCATATGACTTCGTACTTGCTGTGCAAGTCCTGCATCGTAATATACGATGAAACAATCCATTTTAGTTTCTTTAAGCTGACGTTTGTCAGACCTAGGATCTCTTTTTAAGAACCTCAGGGACAAATCTTAGTTCCTTTACATTTACAAATTTACTGACCCTACAATCAGGGAAGGTAGTCAAGTGTTTAAGGTATAAATGTTTCTTGGTCTTTAAATCATTCCCAAGGCATATTTCACAGCATAGGTATTTCTAAGTTTACATTAATTTGGTTATCTTTTAGAAGGTAATATTGAGATCACCTCGGCACGATTTGTTATCCTTGTGACAATTGATTTTTCAGTCCTAAACTTTAATGCTTTGAGGTTAGGTAAATTCAATTAATCTTCCTTTTTCCTTGCAAACGAAACTCATGCCAAATACCAATCTTTTCCCTGCTAAGATATGCAATTGGCAATGATAACTTCCTAGAATTCAAGCAACGTAAGAAACTTTTCATGAATTTCATCTTCTATGATGATTCGTTGCAAAAAGGAATAGGGTTAATGGTGCAAGATGCAGATTTTTTTAATTCCTTCAAGATTTAATCGACATATACTACTATAGTAGGTAGATAATCTTGATCGTAATTCGTTTCAATGCATGATGCTATTTGAAGGAAACTATTATCATTTTTTGGCATGATCAATTAAACTAAACTCCTTCATCGTAAATAACTTGGAAAAAATATATATATCTTATCCTTAACAATTTATCTTTGCATGATTGACTTAAAACCGATATAAAACCAAGAGGGAAACCGGGTTTTGGGGTGAGATATCCACATGGATATCGGGAGATGACCCTCCCGTAGCTACTGCTTGGACTTTCTTAGGCGGCATCGCAGTTCGAACGTGAAGGCAGCATTTACTCTTTCTTTCGGATTTGCACCGTCTCTCTTTCGAGACAAGGACTCATTCAAAAGGTCGACCACGAGAAGGGATAATAAGACCTCTAAAGTCTTAGCTTCTTCAGAGAGGGAAAGGTTTATAAAGCTTAAGAGAAAAAAAGGTCTATAGGATATAATTACGGTGAAAAAGGTTATGTGTGAGTGTGGCTTCACAAACATATATGAAAGCCCTTGGGAGCCATTGTGAAGGCATCTACATGGGTACATGGTAGAGACTTCTATTTTTGTCTTCATTCTAGTTAAAATGTCTGCTTTTTGTCAATCATTTCCTATTATTTGTATGGCTATAAACAGAGTAGTACTCTATTCTACCCATCCTTTTTGGCAATTGTAAAATTCTTTTGTGTAAAAATACTTTAAGAAGGAATGAATTGTAAGAGCCTAGAAGAGATATTATTAGATGATTCATTAATAATATTTTTTCACATTGGAGGAGGTGTATAAGGTGTTGAGATCACTTTTTGATTGTTACAATTACAATCTCTTCATCTTATGTTCTTGTTCACAACTTTCATGATTTTCTCACCTCTCTCCTATCTTTTTAGTCTTTCTCTCTCCTTCTTAGTCATTCTGTCTCCTCTTTTGTCTCTCTTTTTCACTCTCTTCTCTCACCTCTCTGTCTTTTGGCATGGAAGAGTATATCCCCTAGACATCCATCCTATGGTAGAGTAGTCTTTGATCACACTAAGAGGTTTCCCTCAAAACAATATATTAGGAGCAAGTGAGAAGAGCCGAAACATTGACCATCATAGAAAGTTTATTAAACCCTAACCTCATGTCGCTTTATGGGGATAGGGTGAGACTCTGTCTTATGGGCAAATGGATTCATGTGCTAGCTCCCCCTTGTTTCTCACCCTCATAAACCTAAGGCAACACAATTCTACTTTGGTTTGGGCCGATTTACAAGATTATCTGCCCTTGATTAACACTAGATAAATTTTTAGGTGATCTTAACATTATTTAGGAGTCTTATTTTCAAGTTAATCCTTATGGGAATGGGGTGGATATTCCCTTGTGAGGTAGACTCAAGTGATCCTAAGGCAATAGAGTTCATGTAGTTCTAAGGGAATTCTAGAGTCTATCGCTTAGGTCTTTGATGGGCTATTATAATCGTGCCATCAAGGGTGCATTATAATAGCAAAGGTTTTCTCTTGAGTACTAATAATTTTGAGTAATTTAGAATAGATCTAAGAATGAATTAATCAATTGAAATATTGCGTAATTTTTTTCATTTCTGGCTTTTTGAAGCCCAAACCTCCAACAGTCACCTCACATCCAACAATCAAGTTATATAGTCTAAAGTTATCAAGATATACCTCATTCATGGATTGTACTTGGTCAACAAAAGGGTAGAATAATATATTATATCAATGATACTTATGGAACAACTTGTGTACTAGGTCCTTGATGTTTGAAAATGTCCCTAAGAATATCCCATTCTAATGAAATCAAAATAGTATATTCAAGGCAATGTATCTTTCAATATAAATTAAATAATCTATTGTGAGTATGTACCCATGAATTTTTAAAAAATTGATAGTTTACCTCATGGACCCACATATGTCGTGCCAACCTTATATCGAGTGTTAACCACTCTTCGGGGCCGACCTATAGAAGAACACATCAAAGGACACCCCTACCTTGACCGCTTGTTGACCGAGGAAGAGTTACACATTACTAGCCGAGTCAACTCTGGTGGGGATTAAACCCTTTGATCTAGACAGCAAAGCTCATTTGGAATACAATCCCAATTTCTATACTTGGCTCCTTCACAAGTAACCCCTACACCTCCATGCTGAAAGCCCTTAACCTTCTGACCCTATATCTTAGGAAGGATTCTTCTCCAGCTGGAAGGGGAGGGGGTAAGGTGAATCAAATCTGAATCAGTAAATCAAATCAAAGTCAATAATTCTAAATTTATCAAACCCATGGATATTTTTGTAAGAATACTCATCGTGAAATTCATGTTCATATAAATAATTATTATTATCATCATCTGTTAGCTTTTACTCGTGTTTATACCAAATTTTCATGATGGAAAAATGGTTTTGATAAAATGCATTCACAAGAATCCTTGAAAATATTTATTAGCTACGAGCTCTTTTTTTAGAAAATATTGAAAGAAATGATTTTTAAAAAAAATAGTAAATTAGCTTCCCTAAATAACAATTTAATGTGCACTTACTGGGATGAAGGCGGCATTGCAATTATCCCACCTATTTCTTTCTGGAAAAACAATGATGATCTCTAGTCTATTAATGGCTAACCCAACCCTAAAAAATAATATATATATATATGATCCTATAAATTGAAATCATTATTATTTTCATGTGCTTACAATGTATGAAAAAAATAATCATGTAATAACAAAAATTCAAGAGTTACTAAGGTAGGTAAAGTCCTTGTCAAAGTATTTCATTAGCCACCTACACTACAAGGATATGAGGGTATAGCGACGACAATTTACGACAAGAAATAGCAGCGTCGACACAAATAGCGACGGTAGTCAGACGAAAAAAACACGGGCCGAAACCCGAGCTCGTTATTTTGCGCACATTTACGAAAGAGAGAGTGAAAGGGAGAGCGAACATCTTGCATTTGAGAGGGAGAGAATGAGAGAAAGAGAAAGAAAGAAGGCTCTCACTGCCGCCACCACCGTTCAAGAAGAAGAGGAGGTGTAGGAAGGCGAAGAGGAGCCGCCATCGCAAAGAGAAGTTGCCAAACCCTTCTTTGAGCCTTTACGGTGAGTGCATTCTCCATTCTTGCTTTGCTTTTGTGTTTTCTCTCTCTCTCTCTTACTTGTTTTTGGTATGATTCGTGTGTATTGAGAGAGGGAGAGAGGATGAGAGAGAAAGAGAGGGAGAGGGAGAGGGAGGGAGAGGAAATGAGAGAGAGGGAGAGAGAGGGGGAGGAAATGGGAGAGGGAGGGAGAGGAAATGAGAGAGGGAGAGGGAGAGGGAGGGTGCATTCTCCGTTCTTGCTTTCCTTTTGTGTTTTCTCTCTCTCTTTTAGTTGTTTTTGGTATAATTCGTGTGTATTGAGAGAGGGAGAGGAAATGAGAGAGAAAGAGAGGGAGAGGCAGAGGGAGAGGGAGAGGAAATGAGAGAAGGAGAGGAAGAGAGAAAAAACATTAAACATAATAGGAAAAGGGAGAAAGAGAGGGAGAGGAAATGAGAGAAGGAGAGGAAGAGAGAAAAAACATTAAACATAATAGAAAAAGGGAGAAAGAGAGAAAGAGAGAGGGAGAGGAAAGAGTGGGAAACATTCAACATAATAGGGAAAGAGAGAGGGAGAGGAATAGAGAAAAAAACAATAAACATAATCGCGAAAGAGAGAAAGGTAGGGAGAGGAAATGAGAGAGGGAGAGGAAGGAAAAAAACATTAAACATAATAGGGAAAGAGAGAAAGAGAGGGAGAGGCAGAGGGAGGGCGAGGAAGAGAGAAAAGAAAATGAGAGAGGGAGAGGAGAGAGAAAAAACATTAAACATAATAGGGAAAGAGAGAAAGAGAGGGAGAGGATGAGGGAGGGAGAAGAAATGAGGGAGGGAGAGGAAATGAGAGAGGGAGAGTAGAGAGAAAAAGAAATGAGAGAGGGAGAGGAGAGAGAAAAAAGAGAGAAAAAACATTAAACATAATAGGGAAACAGAGAAAGAGAGGGAGAGGAAATGAGAGAGGAAGAGGAAGAGAGAAAAGCAAATGAGAGAGGGAGAGGAGAGAGAAAAAACATTAAACATAATAGGGAAAGAGAGAAAGAGAGGGTGAGTGTGAGGGAGGGAGAAGAAATGAGAGAGGGAGAGGAAGAGAGTAAAAGGAAATGAGAGAGGGAGAGAAGACATAAATAAATTGAGAGGAGAGGAGAGAGAAAAAACATTAAACCTAATAGGAAAACAGAGAAAGAGAGGGAGAGGGTGAGGGAGGGAGAGGAAATGAGAGGGAGAGGAAGAGAGAAAAGGAAATGAGAGAGGGAGAGGAGAGAAAAAACATTAAACGTAATAGGGAAAGAGAGAAAGAGAGGGAGAGGGTTAGGGAGAGAGAGGAAATAAGAGAGGGATAGAAAGAGAGAAATGGAAATGAGAGAGGGAGAGGAGAGAGAAAAAATGAGAGAAGGAGAGGAGAGAGAAAAAGAGAGAGAAAAAATTAAACCTAATAGGGAAAGAGAGAAAGAGAGGGAGAGGGTGAGGGTGAGGGTGAGGGAGGGAGAAAAAGAGAGACAAGAAAATGAGAGAGGGAGAGGAGAGAGAAAAAGAAATGAGAGAGGGAGAGGAGAGAGAAAAAGGGAGAAAAAACATTAAACCTAATAGGAAAAGAGAGAAAGAGAGGGAGAGGAAATGAGAGAGGAAGAGAAAGAGAGAAAAGGAAATGAGAGAGGGAGAGGAGAGAGAAAAAGATAGAAAAAACATTAAACCTAATAGAAAAAGAGAGAAAGAGAGGGTGAGGGTGAGGGAGGGAGGGAGGGAGAGAAAATGAGAGAGGGAGAGGAAGAGAGAAAAGGAAATGAGAGAGGGAGAGGAGAGAGAAAAAACATTAAACATAATAGGAAAAGAGAGAAAGAGAGGGTGAGGGTGAGGGTGAGGGAGGGAGAGGAAGAGAGAAAAGGAAATGAGAGAGGGAGAGGAGAGAGAAAAAAAGAGAGAAAAAACATTAAACCTGATAGGGAAAGAGAGAAAGAGAGGGAGAGGGTGAGGGAGAGAGGAAATGAGAGAGGGAGAGGAAAGGAGAAAAGAAAATTATTGTTGTTTGTAGTAGTAGTAGTAGTCGTAGTAGTGGTCGTGGTCGTGGTCGTGGTCGTGATTGTTAAAGAAAATGAGAGAGGGGGTGGAAGAGAAAAAAGAAGAAGGAACGAGAGAGAGAGAGAGAATAGACATACAGCATAATAAAGAAATAGAAAAAGAGAGAGAGATGGAAGGAGAGGAGATAATGAATGGTTAAAAAACAAAGAGAGAGTGGTGGCAAGGTCCAGTGCAACACCACGAGACAGGAAACACTCCGACATATATACGTTAATTTGTGGGTGGGTGGGTGGAGACTTTACATACGTTAATTTTTGCTGAGTTACAAAAGAAGAAATCCATTCTCAAACAATTTAAGAAAGAAAAAAAGAATGATAACAAAAACAACTTGTTTGTCATAACGTAGACAAAATGGAAAACGATGAAGGTCTTGTTGTTTAAGATTGCAAGGCGTATCTTAATTAGTGTATCCCATGTCCTTGCTCTCAATGCAAGCTAGCAATTAGACAAAAACATCGATTGTCTATAGAACATGTACGATTTTCAATCAGAGATCATTGATCAGGAGATCTTGGATTTTCAGCAAATGGTAAGAAAAGTTAATATCAATCATGCATTGTACTCACAAGCTATTGGAATACCATATACAAGAAGATTGGGTGTGACTAGCAAATTTTCTATCCAGGGAGGTGACGTCTCGTCCCAAGGAGGAGTGCACCCTTTGCAACCAATTAGAAGAGTTCGTGGGCATGCGATGGATGGAGTGCCTGAATGAATCCACCACTTGGAAGGTACTACCCAATCTATACCGTCAATACCAGAGGAGAAAGGTAGCCTTCCAAATCTACCTACAATCTTGGAGCTTGAGATGGAGGCAATGATCGATGTATTGATTCCCATGGATGTCGAGACATCTGATCCGCTTAGAGAGGAAGCATCCATACCATTATATGATGGGTGCCGAGTATCTCGCCTGAAGACATTGCTTGCACTCCTAAGTGTGTAAGCAAAATATGGACGGAGCGATGCGAGTGTGACCAAGTTGTTTAGGTACCTTGTATGTATGCTGAGTTGATTTCTTTTTGGCACTATCATTAAAAAATTTTGTGCTTTTTCAAGGTGTTTAATGATTTTTTTCAGGTTACTGAAATATCATATATTACCACCTACAAATACCATGCATGAGTCTCGTGATGATGCACGATATGTTTTACGAAAGCTTGGCATGGACTACAATAGCATCCATGCAGGTAACAACGATTGCATACTATTTCAAGGAGAATACGAGACTATGGAGACATATCCAAAGTGTGGTGCTCATAGGTATTGACAAGACTTGCAAGGGCAAACCATCCCTCAAAAAGTTCTTAGACACTTCCGTATAAACCACATATTTCGTATATCCGGCATGGTGAGCTTCACAATATGGCATGTGTAACGTATCTACTCCTCAAATTGCGGAACACGTCTTAGCAATCCATCGAGAGATATATCTAGAAGACAGCACCCAATGCTTCCAAGGAATGACATAGGATTTGCTAACTAGGGTCTCTCGTGTCTGCCTCACAATGGAAGTATCCGGCCATTCCCACTAGGATCGACTTGAAGTCCGGGTTCCTCATAGTCGGGTCTTCCTAATAGCCTTTTAGTGTCGGTCTACAACTGCTCCACTTTGTGTAGATACAAGTGGACCAAAGCAGACTCATACCGCACTTGGTTCGAAGAGAATGGGAAATGAGAGGGATGCATCGCTCGACCTCTCTGCCCGTAGGGTATAGTCCCATTCTGGTCCCCTAAAACGGTATGAATCAGGGTTCTAACCAACATTGTCTAAGGTCATCATCCACCTTTTCCTAACATTTCCTTTGAGAAAAGCTCTCGGCTAACCGAGACCATCCTTCCATAGGATAGACCCATCGGGGTCACATCCACCACGCTTTCCTCAGGGGTTGTTTTAGTTATCTAATTACCTACAACACATTATATTTGACATATAAAAAAATCTTCATTAATTAACCCGTTAATCACAAGTTCCTTTACGTAATTTAGGGCACGGACACAAAGACAAGATAAAATAAGGATCAAACAGTTCCTTAACTTAATCTTCATGTTAATGTTTGTCTCCCACCCATACAGGAGAATTAAGTGTCCCTTTCTGCCTCTGCAGAAATAATCCTTCCATATCCTGAAAATAACAACTCGAAGGTTTATCCTACCAAGACTCTACCTTGTAACTAGTATCAAGCCCTCGAGATCCCATCTCGAGTCACATAGAACACTTGTGTAGGGTCTGGAGGCATTGCGATTTACAGCCAGAGCCCCCATGGCACCCAAGCGTCCTCCTACGCCAAGTAATTTCCATGGAGAGACCTCTTACGGTGGGTTTGGTCCACATTCCCGGCACAGATTCATAACCCCCTTGGTTAGGGTTTGGCGGTTTGCAGGGGTAGCTAGTGCTATCCTTCCTTAATTATCCCTTTGGGAAATCATCCTTAGCTAAAGCAACCAGCCTAATAACATTTACTAGGAAAAACATCCCTTTTGTTTCCATGGCAATTTATCCTTACAGTTCCCGCCATGAAAATATGATCACTTGGATACTCATCCAAAACCACAACCAATCCTTAAGTATCCTAGAAACAATCAAGCTGAAAGAGCCAGCCTAATATCCTTTAACTAGGAAAACATCATTTCTTAATCTAGCAAGTAACCACTCTACTTACTAACCTTTTTTCCATCTTAAACAAGGTCAACCCTCATTAGAAACATCAATGGTAAACCATTTTAATAAGTCCCTTAGGCCACCTTGCTTTGGAACTTAGCTTATCCCTACTTAAATCATTTTCAGTCTTGATATACTGCCTCCCTAGGGTTTACTCTCCCCCTTGGGATCTAGGGTTTCTTAAAGAACAACTTTTACGGTTATCTTCTAGATCTTTTTAATGATCTATGTGATTTCACCTTGACCTATTTAGGGTAGAAGATCAACCCATCTTAAGCCCTTTAATGGCAAATACATGCAATTCTACCTCTATTTAAGAACTCAAGATGACTGAGAAGAATCTAAATCTTGGTACAACCTGGATATGAGCTATAGTTGCCAAAGGGTTGGTGGTATTCATGTCTCTGCTTGCATTGGATATGTTCCTAGCTCCATTTGCAACTTCAGCACTTGTGCTCCTTTTAACTCATCTCTTGGATGCCATCCTTATGCGTTCCTGGTCTTGCAACCCTTGAGGTAATTCGACCGCTCTTGCCTTGGTGAAAGGAAGTGGTACAAGGGTCTACAAGGAATCTAATGCCAATCAATGTGACTTCAACAAGCATAACTCTTCTTATTCTTTTACCCTCTCCCCAATTTTCTTTCCTTCTATCTCACCCTCTCCATCTCATAGTCTTCTCTCCCTCTCTCTCTTTCTCTCTCGCTCTTGTTTTACTTCCTCTCCTTCTTCTTCTCCTTCTCTCTCTCCCTCTTCTTCTTCTTCTTCTTCCCCTTCTCTCTCTCCCTCTTCTTCTTCTTCTTCTTCTCCTCTCTCTCCCTATTCTTGTCCTTCTCTCTCCCCCTCTTCTTCTTCTTCTTCTTCTTCTCCTTCTCTCTCTCCCTCTTCTTCTTCTTCTTCTTCTCCTCTCTCACTCTCTCTCTCTGATCACGGGGGGGAGGAGGGGAGGTTGGGGGGTGCTGACGTCACGGCCAGGAGGGATGCAGTTTCCTTGGTGCGCAGATCGGACGCAGGTAGCTCACGTAGTGAAT
This sequence comes from Lygodium microphyllum, assembly GCF_053477565.2. Taxonomy (NCBI): domain Eukaryota; kingdom Viridiplantae; phylum Streptophyta; class Polypodiopsida; order Schizaeales; family Lygodiaceae; genus Lygodium; species Lygodium microphyllum. The sequence continues at coordinate 93,898,974 of NC_141154.1, forward strand.
TCCCAAAGGTCCCCAAGAACAAAGCACTCTACTTTTTAGCACAAAAACCAATGTAAAAACAAGCACGACATGAGACAAGAGACAAATTGGGTTGAATCTCCCCCATGCCTTGTGTGAGCGCTTCACAAAGCATGTATTTAATGTATATTTCCAATCTTTATGCTCAAAAATAGCCCAATTACAAAAATATGACAAGCTTTTAGCTTTTGAGTTTGCTTTCTACCAAAAATAGGAAAATAAAGCTAATGGACGGTGCCCATAGAGTTTGGCACGCCCAATCTCAATGTCCAAATAGAAATAACATATCCAAGCGCATAAGCGCATACAAAATAATAATAAATAATCGATGTCTCTATAGACATAACAAAATATAGGCGTGGCGCCTATCAAAATATAGTCCAAAGTCGAAAACTCGCTAGACTCCAATGCTTTCCTCCGCCACTGCTGCTATCTCTACACATCAACTGAAGCATTCACAATCGTTAGTAAAATAACACAATTAAACCGACAAAAGTGAATACCTAGCAGTCTTCAGCTACATAAATAAATCAACTGGTTAGAAATAAATCCTAACCTTAATTTATTACGAGTGCGCACTCTAAACTCATAAACGTTTATTAATTTAATATGCATTTTGCGGAATCACCCGCTATGGAATCACCCATGTACACACTAAATTAATGAAACGCCCGAAAAGGACAGGCGTCCCCATCAACTTCTCGCACAAAGAATCCTCTTTGCGTATGAGCCCCGGTCATCTAAGTTTACGGAATCCACCGTAAAACCTCACGGAATCCACCGTGGCACGGAATCCACCGTGGAATATGCCTCCTGGCATCATACCCCCGGGGTGGGATAGCAATTGACCTCAATTGCTATTAGCTCAATGTGGAGCTAACAGAGTGGGGAAAGCATTTAGGTCTCTAGCGTTCATCCATTGTGCTTCTTCTACAGGATGGTTCTTAAATTTCACTAGATATCTAGAATACCTTCGGCCAGTTCTAGTGGTCATGTAGTCAGTGTCTATGATGGCTTCTGGTTCAAGGATTTCAGTCTCTTCTTCTAGTAAAGGTGGGTTTTCATAGACAGGGTGGATAGGTAATTGTCCTCTAAATGGTCTCAATAAACTAATATGAAATGTATTATGAATTTTCCAATGAGTTGGCAATTCTAATTTGAATGCATTGTCATTAATCTTATGAATGATTCTAAATGGTCCGTAGAATCTAGGGGCTAATTTGACAACTGGATGTCTATCTACACTTTGCAGTCTACGCTTTTCTATTCTAAGCCAAACATAATCATCAACTTTGAAATTCATGGCTTGTCTTTTCTTGTTGGCTTGTTTGGTATATGATTGTTGGGCTTTAGCAATCATATCCTTTACTTCATCAAAAATAGTGTTATGCATAACAGCAATATCATCGGCACTTTGTATTCTATTAGACAAAGATGCAACAGGTGTAGATAATCTATATCCATAAATAACTTCAAAAGGTGCTTTCTTTGTAGATGTGTGTGGAGTATTGTTATATGCAAACTGTAATAAATGTAAATGAGTATCCCATGTCTGAGGTTTAGAGATAGTGTATGCACATAAAAGATCTAGAATAGTGCTATTTGTGGCTTCTGTTTGTCCATTTGTTTCTGGATGAAATGCAGATGAGAAATCAATCTTTGTGCCTAGATTTGCAAACAGTGTAATCCAGAAGTTATTACAAAATCTAGAATCTCTATCTGAAATAATCACTTTCGGCAATCCATGGTTAGTAAAAACAGTTTTCAAAAATAACTGTGCTGCTTGTGATGCTGTTAAAGTTTTCTTACATGCAATGAAATATGCTTGCTTACTAAATCTATCTACAATTGTCCAAATCATGTCATGGTTAGATTTAGTATTTGGTAAGCCAGTAATGAAATCCATAGATATATGTTCCCAAGGTTTAGATGGAATAGATAAAGGCATTAATAATCCATACTGTTTACCATGATGTCTTTTTATTCTTTGACAAATCAGACATTCAGAAACAAAATTAGATACATCTGCATCCATATGCGGCCAATAAAAATCTTCAGTTAACATGCGTAATGTAGAAATGATACCTCTATGACCTTGATATGGGGGACAATGAATTTCATTTAAAACAAAAGATCGGAATGGAATAGTAATACACAGTCTCTTTTCAAAGAACATGAATCCATCATTATATGACAATGAATCAACAGGAATGAAATTATTTTGAACTAATTTTTGCCAATCAGAATGAAAAGTAATATCCTGGTGATATGTGTCTTTCATAGCAATCAAAGAATTAAAAGATATGATAGAAATGTTATGAATTGCAGGTCTTCTACTCAATGCATCAGCAACTACATTTTCTTTTCCAGGTTGGTATTGAATGATAGGATGGAAACTTTGAATGAATGAAGCCCATTTGATATGACGGTCAGAAATTTGGGGTTGACTAAGTAGATGTCTAATGCTTTGCTGGTCGGTCTTTATCATGAATTCTGAACCCATTAGATAATGCTTCCATTGTTTCAATGCTTGTACAACTGCTAAGAGTTCCTTGTCATAAGTGGAATATTTGAGCTCAGAGGATTTCAGCTTAGAACTAGAATATGCTATTGGATGATTGTCTTGCATTAATACGGCTCCTATTCCTGATCCGCTAGCATCAGTCACAACTAGAAAGAATGGTCGGTTAAAGTCAGGAAATTGTAGAACAGGGGCATTGGTCAATGCACGTTTGAGTAAATCAAAGGATTTCTGCTGATTTTCAGTCCATTGATAAACAATGCCTTTCTTAAGAAGTTTGGTCAGTGGTAAAGCAAGTAATGAGAAATTACGTACAAACTTCCTATAGAAACTAGCAAGACCAAGGAATGAGCATAATTCATGTACATTTTTAGGAATAGGCCAATGCAATATTGCGTCAATTTTCTTAGGATCAACTTTTATTCCTTCTTGTGATACAATATGACCTAGATATTCTACTTCTGTCTTAAAGAATTCACTCTTGTCAGGATTTGCAAACAATTGATTTTCTTTCAGTAATTGAAAAACTAATGATAAATGCTCATAATGCTCTTTTTCACTTTGACTGAACACTAAAATATCATCAAAGAAAACAATCACACAATATTGATATTTTAGAAAAATATGGTTCATCATTCTACTGAAAGTAGCAGGTGCATTAGTTAATCCGAATGGCATAACTAAGAATTCGTAATGGCCAAACTGTGTTCTGAATGCAGTCTTAAATATGTCGGATCTATCTAGCCTCACCTGATGATATCCAGATTTAAGGTCAATTTTACTAAATATAGAAGATCCTTGCAGTTTGTCCATAAGGTCATCAACTCTAGGTATAGGATACCTATTCTTTACAGTGATCTTGTTTAATGCTCGGTAGTCAATACACATCCGATAAGTATTATTCTTTTTCTTGACTAAGAGCACAGGTGCACCAAATGGGGAACTGCTAGGTCGAATTAAACCTCTATTTAGTAATTCTTCAACTTGAGTCTGGATTTCTTTTTGCTCTATTTGATTGTGCCTATATGGGGCTTTGCAAGGTGGTTGTGTGCCAGGTATTAGGTCAATCTTATGGTCTTCTGGACGTGATGGAGGTAAACCTGGTGGTAGGTCTTCTGCAAAACAGTCCTTAAAATATGCAAGAAATTCCTTATGTCTAGGGTGCATATGAGTTTCTTTTGCGTGTAATTCATTCACCCAAATGAGATATGATTTAGTGTTCTTGCGTAGTGCACGTTTTGCTTGAGTATGCGAAAGCAGTGGAAACATATGAGATGCATGCATACCAAATAATGTAATAGATTTTCCTTGAAAATTAATATTCATTGTGTGTGTGGAATAATCTATATTGGGATTATGTTGGTGTCTCCATGGCATTCCTAGAATAATGTCGCTAGACTGTAATGGGACAACTAAGAAATTTCTTCTTTCAATATATGGACCAATTTGAATTTCTAAATCTTGAACTTCTTGTGTGCCATTGTACCTAGTACCTAAGAATGCAGCTTTTATGCGATAATGCGTAGGTACAGTATGCAATTTCAATTCCTTTACCAATTTTGCTGAAATAAAGTCATGCGTACTACCGTCATCATGCAATACAGTTCTTTCTTTTCCATGCACCATACATTTCATAGTCAACAATGAATGTAAAGTAGGCATACCTGGTAAAGTGTCGGAAGTAGTAGTAGGATCATCTTCTTCTTCAGTGAAATCCGGCATATCCTCATGCTCGTCTTCGTCCATAGCTCCAAGGTAGTTGATATGTGCTGATGGCTTCTTTGAATGACAATTTGCTGCGAGATGCCCTGGCTGGTGGCACTTGTAGCATACGATGGGCTTGGCTTTGGTCACATTATTTGCAATGGCTGGGAGTCTGGGTATATTTGGATTTGCTTGTGGAATAGGTTTAGGATTTGGATTGACAGTGGATGGTAATGCAGGTAGTTTAGGCCAATTCTTGCGGAAAGATGGTGATGAAAAACGACCTGGATTAAACCTTCTGAAATTTGAATTGAATTGTTTAGATCCATAATTACCGTTTGCTTGGAATGGCTGTGGTCGTCGATCTCTTCCACGTAACTTATCTTCAGTGTCGTGAGCTAAGGAGATAGCATCTTCAAGAGTAGCAGGCTTGAACATATTCACCTCAGCGTAGTAATGTCCAAGAAGTCCAGACATGTACTTCCGCTTATGTGTCGTCTCTGGTACGTCTTCAAGCATGCGTAGCTGTAAGAGTGCATTCCAAAAACGCTCTGTATACTGTGGAATAGGCTCACGATCGCGTTGTTGAAGTAAATCCCATTGCTTGATTGCCTTCTCATGAAATTGCGGTGGTAAGAAATTTTGCATGAACTTCTTCTTGAAATCTTCCCATGTAGCAGGACATTCTATGCTCTTGCGGACAACAGTCCACCAAAGTGATGCTCTATCTATCAGATGATTAGTAACACACTTGATTTTATCTTTCTCAGGATAAGTTTCCTCATGGAAATAGTCATCAAACTGGCTAATGAATGATAAAACAGTCTTTCCTTCTCTTATGCCATTGAAAGTGCGAAACTTGAAACTTCGTTTACTTATCTTGGATTCCTTGCGAATGGTTTGTGCTTCAAGAGTGGCGTCGATGGTACGGCGAATCAAATCTTCAGCTTGAGGTTCTTCTTTATCAGTGGACGCTCCTTGTAGCTTTGTCAATTGCGCTTGCAAGGCTTGCCTAGCTCTTCGCTCTTCGTCCAATTGCAACATGATAAGATCCAGCTTTTGTTCCATGGTAGGCTCGGGTAGATCTTCTTCAGCCATAGGATCATCCATATGTGGGGTAGTCATCCTGTAAAACTCAACAAACCTTTCTCACTCAAAATCAGTTAGCGGGATGAGCGTAGCTCAAATTTGGGGTTACAAGGCTATGTATTTTTGGGTATTTTCTTCTTCAATTTTCAGAAATTCTGAAATATTTCTGTCTCCGTTTGCTGAAAGTACTTCAACGAACTTGTAGATAGGTAAAACAGCTTGCTGCGAACAACTTTCCAGTTCTGAGTTTTTGCATACGAACAAGTCTTCTATGAGTTTCGAGAGTTAGTCAGTTCTGATTTAGTCTAACTTGCAGAGTTGCAGACTTAACAGACTTGCAAGGTTGTTGACTTGCTGAACTTAGCCGACTTGCAGAACTTGCAGGACTTGATTAGTGTCGACTTGCGAAACTTGACTTCTGATGCGCAGGACCCGGAGTTTGCAGACTTATTGGCCTTCACTGACTTGCAGAGTATGGTGTGTCTTAACCTTAATTGAACTTAGTAATTAAGCTTAATAGCTTAATTATTGACCACAGAAGCCGCCGTTTTTGATCGTGAAGGGGGGGGGGCCGTTTTTGATTCCGCGCGATTTTCGGACCTTCTTGTTGATCACGATTTGAAGATTATGAAGCTAATAAGCTTCTCTAATACCCTTAAGCTTTATGATTAAGCTTTTGATTAATAGGATTAAGAGCTTTTCTCACAGTTTCATCACGACTTGTTCATGGAGTTGAGGGAGTGGTCCTCCGCCGACAGAGAGTGGTCCTTCGCGATCTGAGAGTGGAAACAGGGGTTCTTGATCGCCAAAAGTCTGCCTGTATCGACGGTTCGCGACGAGATTGACTGTAGAGGCCGTTTGTTCCTGGAGCTCCGCCTTCGCCCGAGATTGGTAGCGATTGGAAGCCCTTGATCTCTGCTCCGCTCTGATACCACTGGTGCGCAGATCAGACGCAGGTAGCTCACGTAGTGAATTCCCAAAGGTCCCCAAGAACAAAGCACTCTACTTTTTAGCACAAAAACCAATGTAAAAACAAGCACGACATGAGACAAGAGACAAATTGGGTTGAATCTCCCCCATGCCTTGTGTGAGCGCTTCACAAAGCATGTATTTAATGTATATTTCCAATCTTTATGCTCAAAAATAGCCCAATTACAAAAATATGACAAGCTTTTAGCTTTTGAGTTTGCTTTCTACCAAAAATAGGAAAATAAAGCTAATGGACGGTGCCCATAGAGTTTGGCACGCCCAATCTCAATGTCCAAATAGAAATAACATATCCAAGCGCATAAGCGCATACAAAATAATAATAAATAATCGATGTCTCTATAGACATAACAAAATATAGGCGTGGCGCCTATCAAAATATAGTCCAAAGTCGAAAACTCGCTAGACTCCAATGCTTTCCTCCGCCACTGCTGCTATCTCTACACATCAACTGAAGCATTCACAATCGTTAGTAAAATAACACAATTAAACCGACAAAAGTGAATACCTAGCAGTCTTCAGCTACATAAATAAATCAACTGGTTAGAAATAAATCCTAACCTTAATTTATTACGAGTGCGCACTCTAAACTCATAAACGTTTATTAATTTAATATGCATTTTGCGGAATCACCCGCTATGGAATCACCCATGTACACACTAAATTAATGAAACGCCCGAAAAGGACAGGCGTCCCCATCAACTTCTCGCACAAAGAATCCTCTTTGCGTATGAGCCCCGGTCATCTAAGTTTACGGAATCCACCGTAAAACCTCACGGAATCCACCGTGGAATATGCCTCCTGGCATCATTCCTGGCGAAGACGGAGGGGGGGGCACACTATCCATGAAGAGGGGGGGAGGGCTTGCGACTTCTTCCCGACGGAGGGGGGAGGCGATGTCCCCTTATAACGGGGGAGGGAGGGAGGTATGGGGGGGGGGAATATTACATCCTCTCCCCCTTAGAGAAATTGAGATTTCCTCATCTCGAATACGCTTAGGGTTCATTGATGACAAGTTATCATTGAATTCTAGAACCTGTGGGTTAGGACCCATCACGCTTCTACTGCGCAACTTTGTTCATGTAGTAGAGCCCTGAGCTTAAGCACTTTTGCTCTGATACCAACTGTAACATGCGTGCTCCTCAAATTGTGGAACTCGTCTTAGCAGTCCAACAAGAGGTATATCTAGAAGACGCCACCCGACACTCCAAAGGCATGACACATGATTTTTCAACTAGGGTCTCTTGAGTCTGCCTCGCAACGGAAGTATCCGACCGTTCCCACTTGGATCAACCTGAAGTCCAGGTTACTCGTAGTCGGGTATTCCTAACAACCTTCTAGCATCGGTCTACAACTACTCCACTTTGTGCAGATACAAGTGGACCAAAGCAGACTCATACCGCACTTGGTTCGAAGAGAATGGGAAACGAGAGGGATGCATCGCTCGACCTCCCTGCCCGTAGGGCATAGTCCCATTCCGGTCCCCTAAAACGGTATGAATCAGGGTTCTAACCAACATTGTCTAAGGTCATCGTCCACCTTTTCCTGACATTTCCCGTTAACATTTCCTTTGAGGAAAGCTCTCGGCTAACCGAGACCATCCTTCCGTAGGATAGACCCATTGGGGTCACATCCACCATGCTTTCCTCGGGGGTTGTTTTAGTTATCTAATTACCTACAGCGCATTATATTTGACATATAAAACAATCTTCATTAATTAACCCGTTATTACAAGTTCCTTTACGTAATTTAGGGAATGGACACAAAGACAAGATAAAACAAGGATCAAACAGTTCCTTAACTTAATCTTCATGTTAATGTTTGTCTCCCGCCTATACAGGAGAATTAAGTGTCCCTTTCTGCCTCTGCAAAAATAATCCTTCCATATCCCGAAAATAACAACCCGAAGGTTTATCCTACCAAGATTCTACCTTGTAACTAGTATCAAGGCCTCGAGATCCCATCTCGAGTCACATAGAACACTTATGTAGGGTCTGGAGGCATTGGGATTTACAGTTAGAGCCCCCATGGCACCCAAGCGTCCTCCTACGCCAAGTAATTTCCACGGAGAGACCTCTTGCAGTGGGTTCGGTCCACATTCCTGGCACAGATTCATAACCCCCTTGGTTAGGATTTGGCGGTTTGGGGGGGTAGCTAGCGCCATCCTTCCTTAATTATTTCTTTGGAAAATCATTCACAGCTGAAGAAACTAGTCTAATAACATTTACTAGGGAAAAAATCCCTTTTGTTCCCATGGCAATTTATCCTTACAGTTCCCGCCATGAAAATATAATCACTTGGATACTCATCCAAAACCACAACCAATTCTTAAGTATCCTTCCGGAAACAATCAAGTTGAAAGAGCCAGCCTAGCATCCTTTAACTAGAAAAACATCATTTCCTAATCTAGCAATTAACCACTCTACTTACTAACCTTTTTTCCATCTTAAACAAGGTCAAACCTCATTAGAAACATCAATGCTAAACGATTTCAACAAGTCCCTTAAGCCACCGTTGCTTTAGAACTTAGCTTATCCCTACTTCAATCATTTTCAGCCTTGATGTATTGCCTCCCTAGAGTTTACTCTCCCCCTTGGGATCTAGGGTTGCTCAAAGAAAAATTTAAACGCTTATCTTCTAGATATTTTTAATGATCTATGTGATTTTACCTTGACCTATTTAGGGTAGAAGATCAACCCATCTTAAGCCCTTTAATGGCGAATACATGCAATTCCACCTCTATTTAAGTATTCAAGATGCGTGAGAAGAATCTAAATCTTGCTACAACCTGGATATGAGCTATAGTTGTCGTAGGGTTGGTGGTATTCATGTCTCCACTTCTTGCATTGGATATGTTCCTAGCTCCGTTTGCAACTTAAGCACTTTTGCTCCTTGTAACTCGTCTCTTGGGTGCCATCCTTGTGCGTTCGTGGTCTTGCAACCCTTGAGGTAAATCAATCGCTCTTGTCTTGGCGGAAGGAAGTGGTACAAGGGTCCACAAGGAATCTAAGGCCACTCAATGTGACTTCAACATGCATAACTCTTCTTCTTCTTTTACCCTCTCCCCAATTTGCTTTCCTTCTATCTCACCCTCTCCATCTCATAGTCTTCTCTCCCTCTCTCTCTTTCTCTCTCGCTCTTGTTTTACTTCCTCTCCTTCTTCTTCTCCTTCTCTCTCTCCCTCTTCTTCTCTCTCGCTCTTGTTTTACTTCCTCTCCTTCTTCTTCTCCTTCTCTCTCTCCCTCTTCTTCTTCTTCTTCTTCTCCTTCTCTCTCTCCCTCTTCTCCTTCTTCTTCTTCTCCTCTCTCTCCCTCTTCTTCTCCTTTTTCTTCTCCTTCTCTTTCTCCCTCTTCTTCTTCTTCTTCTTCTCCTTCTCTCTCTCCCTCTTCTTCTTCTTCTTCTCCTCTCTCACTCTCTCTCTCTCTAATCATGGGGGGAGGGGGGGTGCTGAGGTCATGGCTAGGGGGGCGCAGCTGCCTGGAGAAGACGGAGGGGGGGCACAGTGTCCACGACGAGGGGGGGAGGGCTTGCGGCTTCTTCCCGACGGAGGGGGGGTGCTATCCCCTTATAATGGGGGAGGGAGGGAGGTATGGGAGGGGGGGGGGATATTACAGCATGTACAGAATAGGTCCATAGATGGAGTTCAACGAATATCAGTGGATTCACGCACATGGAGCCACATTGACTCTACCTTCCTGAGCTTTTCCTGAGAGCCAAGGAATCTTCGGCTTGGTCTTGCAATGGATGTCATGAACCCATTTGGTCTGTACTCAACTTCTTACAATGTGTGGCCTATAGTCCTTGTCAACTACAATATACCTCCATGGCTTTCTATGAAGAAGGGATATCTCATCCTTAGCTTGCTTGTCCCCGACTGCTACAAAGTCAAAAATATGGATGTGTATATCTTCGTCCATTAGTTGATGAGCTTAAGATTTTGTGGGAGGAGGAGGTCACCGTGCAAGATATGAGCAAGCGGAATGATCAACGGTCCGCCAATATTCGAGCCATTCTCATGTGGACAATGCATGACTTTCTGGGATTCGGAGAGTGCTCAGGTAAATAGGATTCCGTTCTCATTGGTAATATCTATCATAGCTCGTTCAAGTTTGTATTCATTGGATAGAGGTGTTGGAACAGGTCTGGGTACCTCAAGTTATCATGCATGTCCATTGTGCGGGCTACAATTAGACTCTCGAAGGTCACGAACCATGAAGAAGATGGTATATCAAGGACACGCCGCTTTCTTGCCAGAGGGTCATGAACTCAGGGAAGTTTTTCTTGGATGACCTCCAACACATATGAATGCCACAAGCTGGTACGAGCTGAAAATGGTCCACGCGGAGTCACATCCAAATGGAATGTGATGGTTCTTAGTTTTCTATGAGTTGCCATATTGGACCCACTTATAGATCAACCACTTGTTGGATCCCATGTATATTTCCAAGAACGTGGGCAGCTTGCTATGGGACCACATCATAGGAAAGAGAGATACTATAGGGGCACAAATGGATTTGAAGGAGGTAGGCAAGATGGAGGTGCTTTGGCCGCAGTCGACGAGTGCTGATGGTCGCGTGCAGCTGCCTCGCGCTCCTTGGATTTTGTCCACTAAAGAAGAACTTATTGTGAAGCAAATAGTCAAGTCTATCCGCACTCCGACGGGTATGATGCGTTCTCTCAGGTCTGCATTTTCTTAAGACGACCAATTATCAGGGCTAAAATCCCATGACTGGCATAAGATATGTCAGGTTTGTACTACAAATGGATTGTAATTGGTGTGCACATTTTGCTATTTAGAGTGTAGCCATTGTTCATAATTCTTTCTCATTTGTGGCAATTTGTACTATCGATCATGATCGCAGAATGCCTTACTCCAGAAATACACGCGGCCATTTACAGGTTGTCGAGTTTAGTGTAATGGATCTCACAGAAGGAGATTAAGATGTCCTGTATTGAATCCGCGAGGTGGGGAGTAGTGGAGGTGGTCTGTCTCTTTGAGAAATACCTACCTACCAGCATGCTCACGATACAAATCCACCTTCTTGTGCATCTTGTAGATGAAGTGGAGATTGTTGGACCTGTCCATACGCGATGGATGTTCTTCTTGGAGCGCTTCATGAAAACCCTGAAAGGCTTTGTGCGACAATGAGCTCAGCCAGAAGGTAGCATGGCGGAAGGTTGGTTGGTGTGTGAGGTGCTAATGCATATTTCACAATGGCTACCAACAGTGGATCGAGACAACAAAATGCTATGGTCGCTGAAGGACGATGATAGACTCACCGGAGATGTGGTGGTTGGAAATGGGGTAGAAAAAAGAGTTGATGCTACAATGGAGGAGAAGGTGAATCGATTTTGTATGTTGCACCATGCCTCTATGGAGACGTGGCTTGCCAGGTACCAGCAAGCTAGGCAAGATCAAGAGGAAGCGCGATCTGAATTTCTACATAGTACGCGCCATCGATCGATTGGATATCCCAAGGGCATGGAGGAGATGCCATGGTTCATGTCAACGCGATGGTTGCATGGAGCTTTGACCACAATGTCTCACGAAGGGGCAGTGATCTCAATTGAGGAGTGAAAATTCTCGAGGGGATATAGTCCAAAGGTGATGACGTGTTTAGGATTTGTCATATCTATATTTTATATGCGACAACTAATTTGAGTGTTTCAATGTATAGTACAAAATATATAGTGCAGTGTGGTCGCGCAGATAACATTTTCGCATGCAGTGTATTGACAAAATGCACTCCACAATGGACTGTGGTATCATGGCAAGGTTCAAGGAAGAGAGCTAACAATGAGCAACGGATCCAAACACGGTTATAGATGAGATGGAGTATTTTGGAAACTTGCAAAGTATTGTTACGGTGGATTACCGTAGCTTCTCCATGATACTATTTGATGTACAGTGGTTCAAAGGGGTACTTGAAGGAGCTAGAGCAACAGTTCGACGAGGTCCATCAGGATTTCTCGAAATAGATTCCGAAAAAAAATGCACGGATTTGTGCGACACCTTTGTGTTGCCGGCCCATTGTGAACAGGTGCATGAACTCATTTGTCTATTAATTGTATTACGACATGGTACATGTCACAATAGTTTAATCTCTCTTGTACGTATTTATGAAGAGGTAATCTTCTATCCAAAACCCTAATAGCCTCAATGGTGGTATGTTATACCTTTAGCTCTCAGAAGTGTGAGAGTATATGATTAAAGCGATGTTCTGAGCATAGATGAGGACATTATGCAAATAGAGGGGTCGATATTGCAAGGGGTGGAGGCCACCGAAAGCTTGGAGCATATAGAGGAGCCATCATCGGGTAACAATGATGGAAATATAAGAGTCTAAGATTTCTTTGAGAATGAGGTGGACTCATCCTTTTGTGGTGACATGTCTATCAACCTTCCAGTGTATGCAGAGTTGTGTCATGAGATTGACATGGGACCATAAGATACTTCATACTTGGAGCATTCACTTACTCAATTCGTTGACTAATTGCTTATAAGGGTACATTAGATATGCATTTTAAGTGGGATCATTTTTTTAGTATTTATATTATCGTGCTTTGTATGATTTAAATTGATTATGCTAACATCATTTTTGTTTGTGCATGTGACATTTTTGGATACTTAGATCATTAGGATGAATCAAGGGATGAGTAATGAGGAGTTGCAGGATATTTTCATGCGCATGTCTCCAGATCAGATGGCGAGATTCAGAGACATGGCAGACCAAGAGTTGTCTCGGACATCATCAAGTTGCTCTATTAAATCTACTTCGGCGCAAACAGATGCTTCAGCTTCGAGCAGATGAGGTTAATGCTCTAGACTTGGGCTAGAGGGAGGGAGTGCTTCAGGGTCAGGGGGATACGTGCTACTCCTCGCTCTCATGGAGGTTCTAGGAAGCGTAGCTCAGGTCGTTGCTGTGGAGGCACAAATGCGGTGTCTCCATCTCGTCATTCTATTGGAGTTGCACCATCTCCAGGATTTGTCACACCTGTGGGGATGTCTAATCCAGATACTCTGGCTTTTGCTTAGTCATCTGCAAGTGGCACCCCTATGGGTGCTACACCAATAGATACTACCCCAGTCAATACACCAGATGTACAGGGGTCTCCTGGATATGCCTAGGAGTGTGGTCGCAGGTGTGAGAGAACCCATCTTAGGCATACCCCAGAGGGATATGCCTATCTTGTTGATGATAGGTCAGGAGCCATCATGAATGATGAGGGGAGGAGGGTGATGGCTCACATGAGAGAGTTGTGCCAACAAATTTTTCGGCACAACGTCTTAGATCATTGGAAAAACATATCGGAGGGAAGCAAGGACTACATAGTAGCATCCTTGCATGAGAAGTTTTCGGTTCCAGCCACAGCAGATAGATTTTCTACGAGCCAGATGATGGATTGCATACGTACATATATGTCATACAGACGATCGAACGCACACAAGGCACTCAAGAGTGGGGCTGCAAAGCCCGAGTGGCTAGATGCAGACGACTGGCGCACTAACTAAGGGAAAATGCTACAGATTCTCCAGGACGTTGGAGTAAGTAGTGCGAGGCAGCGAGGGCACGACTAGAGGCCAGAGTGGTCCATCGTCTTAGGAGTGGCTACAACATGACATATCTGGAGGACTTTGTAAGTTTTTCTTTTGTTTTGCTTGCTTATTTTTTTGCAATATCCTTTGTACTGACAGTCATGTTTCTAACAGTTAGTATTTTCTTTTCTTTATAGCACTCCATTAAAAATCGCAATTCGACTGGCCTTGAGACTCAATATGTAGAGAGGCACGGTCTCATTGCATTGATCAACCGATTGTATAGACGCGGCGGCCCTGTAAGTCACTCATCTTTCTTGTCCATAGTTACCATGTTTAATTAGAATGCATTATTGTATGGTGGATTAATGTGTAGTTGTTTCTTTCTTTGCAGAGTTCGTTTAATGCTCCTTTGCGGCGGGACGAGCTATTGGATGGGGAGGATGTATAGCTCGCCCTTGGATCCCTGGAGCTCACACACCCTCTTTTTTGATTGCCTGATCTGTGTAAACATTTTCTATGTAGTAGTGATATCTTGCTATGGTTGTACCACTCACTTTCATTATGCGATCATGTATTTATTTCATGTATTAGTGTTATGATTTAAGTACACTTTTTTTTAATTTACACGAGCATTGTACACAGTGCAAAAACTATTTTGTATAGCCCAAATACAGCACACAGTGCTATCCACAAAATTTTTTTTTCCCTATTACCGTCACTATTAGCATCACAAAATTACATGCATGCATCATTATTGGCATCGTTATTAGCATCGCAAAGCGTCGTTATTTGCATCGGTATCAGTGTCGCAAATGTGACATTGATACCGATGCAAATAGCGACGCTGATAACGACACTAATACCGATTGTTCTATGGTATCACCAATAACGATGCTTTTTGCGATGACGGGGGTAAATTTCTTTATTTACATTTTCGTCACTTTTAATGTCGGTATAAGGCCTATATCTTGTAGTGCTACCTACTAGATGGTTGATGTATTCAAATTTTAGGGTTGAATGACTTGCATATGAGTCATTGATGCCAGGAGGTATATTTCACGGTGCATTCCATGCCATGGTGGATTCCGTGAGGTTTTACGATGGATTCCGTAAACTTTGTTGACCAGGGCTCATACACAAAGTGGATTCTTTGTGTGAGAAGTTGATGGGGACGCCTATCCTTTTCGAGCGTTTCATTAATTTAGTGTGTACATGGGTGATTCCATAGTGGGTGATTCTGCAAAATGCATATTAAATTAATAAACGTTTATGAGTTTAGAGTGCGCACTTGTAATAAATTAAGGTTAGGATTGATTTCTAACCAGTTGATTTATTTATGTAGCTGAAGACTGCTAGGTATTCACTTTTGTCAGTTTAATTGTATTATTTTACTAACGATTGTGAATGCTTCAGTTGATGTGTAGAGATAGCAACAGTGGCGGAGAAAAGCATTGAAGGATAGCGAGTATTCGATTTATTACTTATATTTTGATGGGCGCATACCTTAGGCATGGCGCCTATATTTTGTTGCACCTATTTATTGAGGCATTGGATATTTATTTATTATTTTGTATACGCATGGGCGCACGATTATGTTATTTGTACTTAGACATTGTATTGGGCATGCCAGACTCTTTGGGCACTGCCCACTAGCTTTATTCCTATTTTGTGCTAAAGGAAACTCAAAAGCTAAAAGCTTGCCATTTTATAATTTGGGCTATTATTTGAGCTTGAAGATGATTAATACATAAAATACATGCTTTGTGGAGCACTCACACAAGGCATGGGGGGAGATTGCACCCAATTGGTCTCTTGTTCATGTCGTTCATGCTTTTTACCTTGAATTTTGTGCAAAAAGTAGAGTTTTATTGTTCTTGGGGACCTTCCGGCATTCACTACGCGAGCATACAGCATCCGATCTGCGCACTAGTGGTATCAGAGCGAAGCTGAGATCAAGAGCTTCCAATTGCTACCCATCTTGTGCGAAGGCGGAGCTCTTGGAACGATCAAGCTCTACGGTTAATCTCATCGCGAATGGTCGATACAGTTGGATTCTTGGCGATCAAGAACCTTTGTTTCCATCATCATGTCGCGAAGGACCAGCTTGCAGAGGCGGAGGACCACTCCTACATCCTCTTCTTCAAGTCGTCAAGAAACAGAGATAAGCCATATTTCTTGCCAAGTTTAAAAGCTTCAATCTTTAAGTTACAAAGCTTAGTCAATTAGAAGCTTAACTTAAGCTTCAAAATGACTCATTATCAAGAATGTGAGGACGTTCTGGGCACCGATTTTTCCGTCGAGGACATATTCATGTCCTCAAAATTGACGACGGACCAAGAAGCATAAAGCTTCTTAATCCCCTAAGTCACCTAAAGTCATTCGACCATTCAAGTCTTCAAAGTTCTTTCAAGTCAAGTTCTGCAAGTCTGGAACTCTGCAAGTCACATAAGTCTGCAACTCTGCAAGTCAGACAAGTCACCTGAAGTCAAAACTGACTTCTGTTCAAAACTCATAGAAGGGTTGTTCCTGCACAAAAACTCTGAACTGCGAAGTTGTTCATTGGAAGGTACTCTTCGATATGCAGGTTTGTTGAAGCATTTTCAGCACACGCAGAAGATTAAAACACAGATTTTTCAAAAATTACAAATCCCACAATAGTCAAAGACGAAGATTGTGAAAGCCACACCCAAAAATATATAAGCCTTGTACACCCGATCTTGAGCTACGCTCATCCCGCTAACTTGATTTTGAGAGTGAGAGATCTTTTGAGTTTTTCAGGATGACAGAACCACATATGGATGATTTAATGGCTGAAGGTGACCTACCTGAACCTACGATGGAGCAAAAGTTGGACGTAATTATGATGCAGTTGGATGCAAAACGACGAGCTAGGCAAGCATTGCAAGTTCAATTGGCTAATTTACAAAGATCGACTACCGACAAAGAGGAACCTCAATCTGAAGATCTTATTCGATGTACCATCGATGCAACTCTCGAAGCTCTATCCATCTGCAAGGAAGCAAAGATAAGTAAAAGAAATTTCAAATTCTGTACTTTCAATGGCACTCGAGAGTGAAAAATTGTTCTTGCATTCATTAGTCAGTTTGATGACTACTTTCATGAGGAAACCTATGTAGAAAAAGATAAAATCAAGTGTGTCACTAATCACTTAGTGGATAGAGCATCTCTTTGGTGGACCGTGGTTCGTAAAAGTATAGATTGTCCCGCTACCTGGGAGAATTTTAAGAAGAAGTTTGTGCAGAATTTTCTTCCTCCACAATTTCATGAAAAAGCCATAAAACAATGGAACCTTCTTCGGGATCATGAGCCCATTCCTCAGTACACCGAGCGCTTTTGGAATGCATTACTCCAGTTATACATGCTTAAAGACGTACCTAAAGCGACACACAAGCGCAAGTATATGTCTGGACTACTTGGGCATTACTACGCTGAAGTTAATATGTTCAAGCCTGCAACTCTTAAAGACGCAATTTCACTAGCTCATGACACTGAAGACAAGCTGCGAGAAAGAGACAGACATCCACAGCAATTCCAAGCCAATGGTAACTATGGATCTAAGCAATTCAACTCAAATTTTAGAAGATTTAATCAATGTCATTTTCCTTCATCATCTTTCTGTAAAAATTGGGCAAAACCACATGCTTTACCGTCCAATACCAATCAAAACCCTAAGCCTATTCCCCAGCCAAATCCTAATATCCCTAGACTTCGCGCCATTCCAAACAATGTAACCAAAGCCAAGCCTATAGTATGTTATAAATGCCACCAGCCTGGACATCTAGCAGCAAATTGCCATTTGAAGAAGCCACATGTCCATATCAACTACCTTGAAGCAATGGAAGAAGACGAACATGAAGAAATACCTGATTTCACGGAAGATGAAGACGACACTACTACTCCTTCAGATACTTTACCAGGTATGCCAACTCCACATTCTTTATTGACAATGAAATGTTTAGTGCATGGAAAGGAAAAGATTATTTTGCATGATGACGGTAGTACTCATGATGTTATTTCTGCAAAGCTAGTAAAAGAATTGAAATTACAGACTGTTCCTACGCATTATCACATCAAAGCAGCATTCTTAGGCACTAGGTATAATGGTACACAGGAAGTGCATGACTTAGAAATTCAAATTGGTCAATACACTGAAAGAAGAAATTTTCTAGTTGTACCATTACAATCCAGTGACATTATTTTAGATATGCCTTGGCGTCATCAACATAATCTAGATATAGATTATTCCACACATTCAATTAATATTCAATTTCAAGGAAAACATATTACATTGTATGGTATGCATGCATCTAATGCTTTTCCACTGCTTTCGCATACTCAAGCTAAACGTGCATTACGCAAAAGTAGTAAATCCTATCTCATTTGGGTAATTGAAATGCAAGATAAAAAAAATCATATGCACCCTAGGCATTAAGAATTTCTCGCACACTTTAAAGACTGTTTTGCCGAAGATCTACCACCTGGTTTACCTCCTTCACGTCCAGAAGACTATAAAATAGATTTGATTCTTGGTACACAACCACCTTGTAAAGCACCATATAGGCATAACCAGATAGAGCAAAAAGAAATTCAAAGTCAAGTTGAGGAATTACTAAATAGATAATTGATTAGACCTAGTAGTTCTCCATTTGGTGCACTTGTTCTGTTAGTAAAGAAAAAGAATAGTACCTATCGTATATGCGAGCTTTAAATAAGATCACTGTAAAGAATAGGTATCCAATTCTTAGAGTCGATGACCTTATGGATAAACTGCAAGATTCTGCTATATTTAGTAAAATAGACCTTAAATCTGGTTATCATCAGGTGAGACTAGATAAGTCTGACATATTCAAGACTGTATTTAGGACACAGTTTGGTCATTATGAATTTTTAGTGATGCCTTTCGGATTGACTAATGCACTTGCTACATTTAGTAAAATGATGAACCGTATATTTTTGAAATATCAGCATTGTGTTATTGTCTTCTTTGATGATATTTTGGTGTTTAGTCAAAATGAGAAAAAACATTATAAGCATTTGTCATTGGTTTTCCAGTTATTAAAAGATAATCAGTTGTATGCAAAGCCAGAAAAGAGTGAGTTCTTTAAAACATAAATTGAGTATTTAGGTCATATTGTATCATCTGATGGAATTAAAGTTGACCCTAAGAAAATAGATGCAATATTGAATTGGCCTGTACCTAAAAATGTGCATGAGTTACGATCATTCCTAGGTCTTGCTAGTTTCTATAGAAAGTTTGTGCGTAATTTTTCATTACTTGCTTTACCATTGACCAAACTTCTGAAGAAAGGTATTATTTATCATTGGTCCGATAATCAATAGAAATCCTTTGACTTATTGAAACATGCATTAACCCATGCTCCTGTCTTACAGTTGCCTGATTTTAATAGACCATTCTTTCTAGTAGTGACTGATGCTAGTGGATCAGGAATAGGAGCCGTACTTATGCAGGACAATCATCCCATAGGCTATTCTAGTTGTAAGCTGAAACCCTCTGAACTGAAATATTCCACATATGACAAAGAATTATTAGCTGTGGTACAAGCATTAAGACAGTGGAAACACTACTTAATGGGTTCTGAATTTATGATTAAGACCGACCAACAAAGTATTAGACATTTACTTAGCCAACCCCAAATATCTGACCGACATATCAAATGGTTATCCTTTATTCAAAGTTTTCATCCTATAATTCAATATCTACCTGGAAAAGAAAATGTAGTGGCCGATGCATTAAGTAGAAGACCTGCCATTCATAATATTTCTGTTATATCATTTGATTCTTTGATTTCTATAAAAGATGCTTATCATCAGGACATTACTTTTCATGCTGATTGGAATAAATTAGTTCAAAATAACTTGATTCCTATTGATTCACTGTCTTATATTGATGGATTTATGTTTTATGAAAAGAGATTATGTGTTACAGTTCCATTCAGATCTTTTGTTTTGAATGAGATTCATTGTCCTCCATATCAAGGTCATAGAGGTATCATATCTACTTTACATACATTAACTGAAGATTTTTATTGGCCATATATGGACACTGATGTATCTAACTTTGTTTCTAAATGTTTGATTTGTCAAAGAGTTAAGAGACATCATGGTAAACAGTATGGATTACTTATGCCTTTATCTATTCCATCGAGACCATGGGAACAAATTTCTATGGATTTTATTATTGGTTTACCTAATACTAAATCTAACCATGACATGATTTGGACAGTAGTAGATAGGTTTAGTAAACAAGCATATTTCATTCCATGTAAGAAAACTTTAACAGCATCACAGGTAGCACAATTGTTTTTTAAAACTGTTTTCATTAACCATGGATTACCAAAAGTTATTATTTCTGATCGTGATTCTAGATTTTGTAACAACTTTTGGATTACTTTGTTTGCTAATCTAGGCACAAAATTTGATTTCTCATCTGCATTTCATCCTGAAACTAATGGACAAACAGAAGCTACTAATAGCACTATTTTAGATCTTTTACGTGCTTATACTATTTCTAAACCACAGACATGGGACACACATTTGCATTTATTACAGTTTGCATATAACAATACACCACACACATCTACAAAGAAAGCACCGTTTGAAGTGATTTATGGTTATAGATTATCTACACCTGTTGCATCTTTGTCAAATAGAATTCAGAGTGCTGATGATATTGCTAGTATACACAATACTATTTTTGATGAGGTTAAAGAGATGATTGCCAAAGCCCAGCAATCATAGACCAAACAAGCCAATAAGAAAAGACAAGCAATGAATTTCAAAGTTGATGACTATGTTTAGCTGAGAATAGAAAAACATAGACTACAAAGTGTAGATAGACACCTAGTTGTGAAATTAGCCCCTAGATTCTATGGACCATTTAGGATCATTCATAAAATTAATGACAATGCATTCAAGTTAGAATTACCACCTCACTGGAAAATTCACAACACATTTCACATTAGTCTATTAAGACCCTTTAGAGGCCAATTACCTGTACACCCTGTTTATGAAAACCCACCTTTGTTAGAGGAAGAGACTGAAATACTTGAACCTGAAGCTATCATAGATACTGATTTTATGACCACTAGAATTGGCCGAAGATATTCTAGATATCTAGTTAAATTTAAGAACCATCCTGTAGAAGAAGCACAATGGATGCACGCTAGAGACTTAAATGCTTTCCCCACTATGTTAGCTCCACATTGAGCTAATAGCAATTGAGGTCAATTGCTATCCCACCCTGGGGGTATGATGCCAGGAGGCATATTTCATGGTGGATTCCGTGCCACGGTGGATTCCGTGAGGTTTTACGGTGGATTCTATAAACTTTGTTGACCGGGGCTCATACACAAAGTGGATTCTTTGTGCGAGAAGTTGATGGGGATATCTGTCCTTTTCGGGCGTTTCATTAATTTAGTGTGCACATGGGTGATTCCATAGCGGGCGATTCCACAAAATGCATATTGAATTAATAAACGTTTATGAGTTTAGAGTGCGCACTCGTAATAAATTAAGGTTAGGATTGATTTCTAACCAGTTGATTTATTTATGTAGCTGAAGACTGCTAGGTATTCACTTTTGTCGGTTTAATTATATTATTTTACTAACGATTGTGAATGCTTCAGTTGATGTGTAGAGATAGCAGCAGTGGCGGAGAAAAGCATTGAAGGATAGGAGTATTCGATTTATTACTTATATTTTGATGGGCGCATACCTTAGGCATGGCACCTATATTTTGTCGTGCCTATTTATTGAGGCGTTGGATATTTATTTTTTTTATTTTGTATGCGCATGGGCACACGATTATGTTATTTGTACTTGGACATTGTATTGGGCATGCCAGACTCTTTGGGCACCGCCCACTAGCTTTATTCCTATTTTTTGCTAAAGCAAACTCAAAAGCTAAAAGCTTGCTATTTTGTAATTTGGGCTATTATTTGAGCTTGAAGATGATTAATACATAAAATACATGCTTTGTGGAGCGCTCACACAAGGCATGGGGGGAGATTGCACCCAATTGGTCTCTTGTTCATGTCGTTCATGCTTTTTACCTTGAATTTTGTGCAAAAAGTAGAGTTCTATTGTTCTTGGGGACCTTTCGACATTCACTACGTGAGCGTACAGCATCCGATCTGGGCACCAGTCATTGTACTAAGTCAATGAGTCTATTATTGTAATTAAAACTTTAAATAATCTTGAATTCCTTATTAAGTAATTTCTTAGGTCCCTCTTCATAAGAAAAGTTTAATGTTTTTAGTACCCCTATTGATTAGCATCCTGATTAAAGTGGAGAAAAGACACTACAAAAAATTAGGCCCATAGACAACCATATTAATGCATTTCTTGAACTCAAAGGAAACAACTTACAAAAACATCCAATTTCCCAATTAATAAACCATAAAAAACCCACATCCAAAATCACATGATCCTTTATGCTGGTTTCAACATGTTCCACAATACTATAAACACTCGTTTAACATGTGTTTCCTTGAAATTTTCATACTATTGAGACAATGTGTATCTAAAGTGTGAAAACAAATAAGTTTTTTAATGTTACAAGATTTTAGTATATGTCTATGGGATGAGTTAATTAGTTATTTATGTGACCTATCAAGAGAATGTTAGTGAATTACATAGTGTAAAGCACAAATTCAAATGTTGAACATGTTAATGATCAAAATTAAATTATCAAAGACTATTACTTTGCCAAGACTAATTTTGAGTAGTATAAATCTTCTAAGCCAAAAAATAAATAAATAATTGACATGCTTATAAAAAGTCAACTTTTATGGCTATTTTGAAGGCATTTTTGCAATTCTACCAACGTTTTGTCAACCAACTCTATTTGCTTCAATTTGAGTGCCTAGATAACCCCATTCTAAGTTCATATGCAAAAGTTATGGTCGAAAAAAGTTATAGTCAAGTATAGAAAAAACAAATACAGAAAAAGTGAACAAAAAATTTTTGAAGGCAAAAAGCATGAAAAGAAATAGTCAAAAGTAGACATGAATTGCTGTAAATTGTTATAAATAGCTATTTGAGCCATTGTTACAAGCCTAGACAAATAAACAAGTGATCTATTGATGTAGTTAACAGGGTTGAAGTAAAAGACAAGTGATTCTACTTCTTTATCAATTTCTTTTATCTAGAAAGGATTACCTATATAAAAGGTTGTTTTTGGGACAAATCTCAAGTTTTCTTTACCTATTTCTATCATGAGCACTAAAAGTTTTCCTTAGACTTTGGGTGGTGTAATTTCTTTAAAGTTGCGAAAGTGGTGCTGAGCTATCGCTTAGCTATTCTCTCAAATAGTGTTTACCTAAGCTAGTATCTTTGGTGTAGTGTATTTATCTTGAAGGGATGTATTGCATTTATATATAATAGTAATACCATTTCTTATTGGATTTATTTTTTTCTTGTGTTTCACAATATATTTAGGAGTTCTTATTACAATATTTCTTTCTTCCATCTATCTTCTATTTTCCTTAATCCCCAATGAATTTAGGTTTAGACCTTTTTAAACCCCAACATTTGATGACCCAACATGAAATGCTTACCTTAGAATCTACAAGATGGGAGAACAATTGAAGATAAAGTTATGAGGACAAATGTAAGAGATTTCATGAGGATTTACGAATTGATTAAATATGAAGATACTATTACTAAGGCTCTACAAGAAGTGATTGTAGAGATTAAAAAATTTGATAAAACAAATGTTTCAAGGTTTCTTTGCTTCTATGTAAAGAAACTAGAGCTAGCTAGTATAACAGTATATATTGGGATATTTTGAAATGAATGAAACTAAGAGGAGAGAGGAGAAGAGCTGAAGAGAGAGAAAGAGAGCAAGAAGAAGAAGAAGGAAGACTAGAAGAGGAGAGAGAGAGAGAGAAAAGAGGAGAGAAGAGAGAGGAAGCCATGGAAGCTAGAGATGAAGGTGAAGAGTGTGTTCTTGATAATAAATGGTTGCCCTAATCTGGAGCTCTTACACCTTATATACCGCGGTTAGTGTGACTGGGTGTCTAAACCCTAGTTGGTGTGTATTCTGCTTGTTACAATCCATTCCCACCTTGAAGGTTTTTACCCTAAAAAACAAGGAGAAGTAGAGGGGAGTGATAAGTGAGCTAAGGGAGGGTTGTAGAGTACTACTATGAGCCCTTTGATAATGAAAATTGGGTGGTTAAAGACTAGGGGCAACATGTTCTCCAGGACCCTCCTGTTGAAGTAAACAGGTCAAAACTTTTCATATGCTGCTCCAAATAGGACGCTACCACATTTTGAAACGGAGCTTATGACGAGTACTTTCAGCATATGTAGGATGCACATGCCTCAGATTTGAATAAGTACAGAACTATTCTAAAATAGTGTGCAATCTGCAGGCAGAGGGTGGTGAAATGGAGCATGATCGATTAGTGTTCTGGTCATGGGGCATCTTGGAGGTAGGGTAATTCATTGACAATGGTTTCTGGGTGCCAAGAGGCTTCTTCCAGGGGTAGGCCTTGCCACTCGATGAGGTATTCTTTAATGGATCGAGACCATAAGTGCTTATCTCACTACCTAATGATTGCTTCAGGGATATATTGAGTGAGGCCTTCTTCATCTATAGGGGGAAGTTCTTCCACATAGTCCACTGATGAGCCCACAAAGGATTTCAGTTGGTTAACATGAAACACATTGTGGATTTTGGTGGTAGGGGGAAGTTCGAAGCGGTAGGCCAAGTCACCAACTCTCTTCATAATTTGGTATGGGCTATAGAAGTGGTGGGCCAGCTTGTTACTGCTACCCTCTTTGAGAATCGAGTAGCAAGACTTAGGCACTTTCAAAAGGACCAATTCCCCTTCCTTGAATCCAAATGCCTTCTTTTCTCGTTAGCATAGATTTTCATGTGTGTTTGGGGCTTTTGAAGGTTCATTTTACATTGTTGAAGTAAGGCTTGCATGCGATCAAACTTAGCCTGACTCTGAGGATTAATCTTATCATTAAATAAGACTATGGGGAGGGGAACCTTATACCCATATAAGGGGAAACTCCAATGCTAGACTATGTGGAGTTATTATATGCAAACTCAGCCAAGTGGAGCCATGTATCCCAACTATGTTGTACATCATGGTGGCAAAAGTGCCTCAAATATGTCTCAAGCCCTTTGTTCACTCTTTCAGTCTGGCCATCAGTCTAAGGGTGGCATGCAATGGATTGAGCAAGCTTGGTCCCCATGGAGGTCAAACTTGTCTACCAAAAGTAGACTTGTGGCAAGCCATGCAACTTGAAGACATTTTTCATAAACTAAATGGCCACCTGAGAGGCAGTGTCCAGTGATAAAGTCCATTGTGATGTGAGTCCATTTCCCTTCAAGGATAGGGAGAGGCTGTAAGAGGCTTGTGAGCCTGAGTGCTATTGTCCCTTGTTCTGTTGGCATGAAACACATTTAGTCACAAAGTCCTTAACATCCCTCCATAAGCCTTTCCAATGAAAGCTCTTGGCAATCTTGTCATATATTTTGAAAACACCCAATTGACGAGCACTGGGACAAGAATGCATCTCTTCCATGATCTTCTGCGTGAAGGGGGAAGTGTGGGGATGATAATCTTGCCATGGGACCAAATAAGGCCATGCTTGAGTTGATATTGGGAGTTTTAAGTCATGATCCCATGCTGTAATTTTTGAAATATGTGGCTTAAGTGATCATCTAACAAGTAAGCCTCTTGGAGCTCTTCAATCCAATCACTATGCAATTCAGAGATAGAGGATACTCTGCATGCCCACATTCGAGAAAAATGAATCAGCCACAATATTATCCTTGCCTCGAGTGTGCAAAATGTCAAAGTCATAGTTTTATAAGGTTGCCACCCATCACCTTTGCTTATGAGTCACAATGGTCTGAGTCAAGAAGTACTTGAGGACTTGGTGGTCTTTTTTCACTTGGAAGCGGCGACCATACAAATAGTGGTGTCATTTCTTGATGGCATGGAAGATGGCCAACATCTCTTGGTCATATACATTCATTTGTATCTCCTTCTCAACAAGTTTGGGGCTCTCAAATGCAGTCACACCATGTTGTTGCAACAATACTGCACCAATACCCCGACCACTGGCATCAGAATGAATGGTAAACAACTTAGAGAAGTCAGGGCAGACAAGGATGGGGACTGAAGTAAGCACGTCTTTTAACTCTTTAAAGCTATGATCAGTAGTGGCATCCCAAAATAATGATTCCTTTTTTAAGCGATCAATCAAAGGTGCTGCCATGATGGCATAGTACTTAATGAACCATCTATAAAATGAAGAGAGACTAAGGAAGCCACACAAAGAAGTGGTGGTGGAAGGAGTGGGCCAATATCTAACACATTGCACCTTCTTCGGGTCAGCCTGTATGCAAAGAAGTGGTGGTGGAAGGAGTTGCTTTACTGTAATGAGCTTAAAATCAGCATGATCTTGAACTCCCTCTAGGTGAATAGGTTGTCAATGCATCATAAACTCCATGTAGAGCTTAGAGAAGTCCATAGCAATTTTTCCCAAGTGTTTCAATCAGTCACATCCCAAGACAATATCAATCGGGCCCATATCTAGGGTAATCAGATCAACCAGTGCCACATAATTTTCAGCCAAGCATAAGGGAACTGTAGGACATACATGTGTGCTGATTTCTTCTTCTCCATTTTCTACTTGGACCTTCAAGGGGTGGTGTAGTGCCATAGGGGTACATTTCAACCGATCAATGGTTGATTTATTGACAAAATTGTGAGTGCTACCACTATCCACAAGGATGAAGACATGCTTTCCATTGATAGTATCTTAAATGCAAAGGCTACTGGGGCTTCGATAACCCATCCTCCAAGTTGAAGGAAAACCCATCCTCCGAGTCATAGAACTGCTCGTGATCAACATCCTCCAAAGGCTTAGCATGGGTGGGTAGGTGGTCCTCATCATTGTGCCAATCTTCCATGATATGCATGCTATGAACTTTTACATTAGCTATCTTGTACGGGCATTTGGAGACACGATCAGCAATGGCCCTTTTCCTTCCGTTCCTTCACAACATCTGGGAAAATGAGCAATTGGTTGCCAGATCCATGGGATGGTGATGCATTGTACTATTTATTTTTAGCATATTTATTCTTAGCACTAGAGCCAAATGCTATCCTAAAAGTGCCCATTTTCCTTTCAACATGGAAGGCAGGGTAAGTGGGTACTTTGGGGTTGTTATTGGGCATAGAAGGGCCTCGAAAACCACCTCAGTATGGGGCTAATCATGAAGGAATGCGGGGATGTCCAACACCTTGCTGAAAATGTTCATTCTTACAATACTTTCTTGCATATCTCTCAACTAATTCAATTACATCAAATAGGGTGGTAGGTTTTTGGGCCATTACATCTACCGATAGGCTCGGTTCCAACCCATAGATATTTTTGTGCAATTTAGCATCATCGCTAATACTCTCCACATACATGGTGAAGTTCATGAACTGATTAGTGTATTTACGTACAGTGAGGTTATGTTGGTCAAGAGTGTACCATCGTATTGCCAACCGCTCTTTCTCCACATGGTACACTCTTGGTCAAGAGTGTACCATCGTCTTGCCAATCGCTCTTTCTCCACATGAGACACAAAAACTTGGACCATATGCATTTTAAAATATTCCCAGTCAATGAACTATTGATTCTCTCAATTGATATAGCGCCACCATGTGTGGGAAAATCCTTCTAAGTGGAGAGAAGCAAAAAGGATTTTCTAATTATCGGTGCAAGGGTAGATATTGAAGTAGGACTCCAACTTGGACGTCCATTCCTCTAAGTCAGATGGTGAGGGGGATTGTACTTTGTGAGGATGATCATGTCACGAAATTCATGAAGGCCATGCTACCCATGAAACCCTTATTGTCCATACATTCCTTGGTGGCTATACATGCCTTGTTGTCCATACATCCCATGTGGTGCATTAAGCCCACGTTGTCCGTCATAACCATCCTAGCCATGATTACCATGCTGGCCATTTGTACCATATTGTTCTTGATGGGGCTAATCCATATGGGGTGCATGGGGGCTCCTAGGAAGAGCGGGGGAAATTTGACCAAGGGTGGGAATAGGCCTCAATGGGATGTTGGCTGCATGGTGAATGGGGGAGCTCAACAAGGGCTCATCATGTGCATGAGAGGGTTCACCAATCTCATAGGTAGAAGGGAAATTCCCTTAGTACCAAGTATACCATGTGGACCATGCAACTCTTCCTGATGTGGAGAATGTCTAGACTCATGCCTTGAGTCATTGGCCTTCTCTTGGGATGAAGCACTCACTAATTGAGCAACAAGAGTAGTGAGTTGTTCCAAGGTTTGTTGAGTCTTTCAGTTTGAGAGAGCCATGTGCTCGATCGCTTAATCAAACTTGGACATCATTTGGCGGTGGTTGGTGACCATGTCATTATGATTTTCCATATGACGCAGCTCATGCTAATAGAGGGTGTGATTGAGCAAGGTATAAGGGTCTGTTTCAGGCATTTCCTCCTATATATCACCATGGTAATCCTGTGCCAAGATTGGTTCCTCATTCATGGAGGTCCAAGAGTCTCTAATCTCCCTCTATAGTTTCTCTTGGACCTTGCTTTTACCTTTGTGGCCGGCCATCTGGATGTAATCCATAGGACGTGCTATTAGTAAAAGGGGCAAAACTTTTGTAGGAAACTTTGAACGATGAGATTTTTGGCTCAATTTTGAGGGGGAAATGTCCTCTTCAAGATGAGGTATTATCCTTTCTGACAAGAAATTATAGAATTTTCTGTAATGGTATTATTGTGCTAATCCTAGAGTAGTGTACACCCTGTCCACAGTGACACTAGAGCACAAAAATGGCCATAACTTCCAAACCATTGCTCCGATTGGGGAGATTTTTGATTCAAGATGGAGGGGGAAAAGCACTCTTTGAGGTGGGCTATAGGAATCACTCCCAAATTCAAAACATAAATTTTTGCAATAGGATCTTCTTGATTGTCCTACAAGTCTGTGACCAAAAACACTGCCTGGATTTTATTGCAAAAGCCTTATATGGATGGGGCATAGTTAGAGAGACCTGATCAGAAATATAAATAGCCTCCTCAGCATACTGATCATTATCTCGGGCATGATTACATACCCATCTTCTCTGTCATCAATGCATAAGTAAATTCACTGCCATACATCTCTTTTGACTGCATACACTTCAAGTGTCATACATAGGTACCATTAGCATTGTGGGGGTGTCCAAGGAGGATCATTGCATCACAGAGAGTGGAGCTCATGGGAATTACCTGCACTTGCATACAAGTATCGGGCTCCGGATCACTCGGAGATGGGAAAAGTTCCCCTTGGGACGGGTCGCGCACCCCTTCAAGGTCTTAAGTGGTAAGGTAGGGTCACCTCTTTTTTGTCTTACCACCTCGCCTTGCATCAGTCTTTTTCCTAAGTCAGAGTATACATGGAAGACATTATTATTAAGCAATCAATATGAGATGCATTGGAAAGGAGACATTGGGCCTTTTCATGAGATGCAAGGAAGGATGAGGTAGGGGTTACCTTGGCAGTCCATTGACTCATTCACTGCTACTTACCCAATTTAAAATGGTTATCATTCATTTTGGGGATTATCCAAAATCACAAGACAAAATGAGGGTTAATGTCAGCCAATACAATGAATTTAAGGAAGAGATATGATGCATGCACACAAAGAGGATTGAGCTACTAGACCTATGAAATCTTGAATCTCTCCAACAAGGGATTAAGCTCAGCAAGTGGATAAATTGAGAGATTAAGATAAGATTTTCATACCTCTTTAATGCTTGGGAAGATCGTTGAAGCATAACTCATCATGATGCCCAATTGCTCCATCGATCAAGTCCAGTTGGTTGGGGCATCCATGGAAGAAGACTTTAGCATTTGAATGCTCCTACTAATGAGGATGGCTCCCATGCGAGCTTAAGCTTCAGAGAGGGAAAGCTTCAAGTGAAGCTTTCATGGCTACCCACAAAGCTCCCATGCACGTTGAACTCTATGTCCTCTTTCGGGTAAGAGAAATCATCTTGACATCATCATCGTGAGATTGATACTACTATTATATATTTTCTTCTTCTTCTTCATTCTCTTCTTTTTTCTTGCTATATTCTTCTCGCATCAAGTGCAAAGTTCCTCAATGAAGGCACAATATCCCTCAACGAATGAATCCTTGGTACACTAAAGAAAAATCATATGGAGGATGGGTTGTTGTCGAGAAGGATAGGAACGTGGAAAGTTATGTTGATGGGCACACTAAGATTGTTGGGGCCAAACGTGGCTCATGGGGAAGGGTGGACAAGACTCTTGGATGAATATATGAGGCTCGAAAAAAAGAGAGTTTGCATGTTGGAGCCTCAAGTAGTAGGAAAGAAAAAACCCTGAAGCCACAATGATCATCATGTTCCTTGATCTCTCTTTCCATCTTCTCTTATTTATTTAGTTTGATTCTCAATTCCTATTGGTACTCTCACTAGTCTTCTTTCCTCTATCTCACGATTTCATAAACGTTTGGAAAGCTCTATGTGGTAGTGCAGTGATTGTTTATTCTACTCTAGTAATAGGCTATGTCTTTTTATTTCCTTTTTGTGCATCTCTTCTTTCTTCTTACTAAAACTCTAGTAATGTAAGCTTCCTACAGCGGCACCTTACAAAATCATAATGTTGCTACTTCTTATCCTTCTTTTTTCTCAAAGTGAATTACATCTATCCCCTGGCTTGCTTTATAGAGCCACCCTTACTACTCCATGCAACCCATAATGGCATGCTCTATCAACACTTAAAATTTTAAATGTTGAGAGCATCTTGCTCGCCCAGCTATGCACCAAAACGATAGCAACCCTCCTACGGCATCAAATGAATAGAAAACTAGGGACAAGCACACAAAATATATGTGTATAGCTTTGCCATTAATCAAAAAACTGAAAAGAAACCATAAGTCTCTCTCTTAATAATGAATAAATTTGTCATCTCTTCATCCATAACTGCGACCATTATGCACAAAAGAAAGAGCAAAGGAAAGAGAGGAATTTCTACATAAAAGACAGAGGAGAGAGGAATTTTTACCCCACAAAAGGAGAATGTGTGAATCTTGGAAGAAAGGGGGAGAAGGAGGTACATAATCAGTCGTGCACTCCACCCCACCTTTTCCCCAAAATACAGAAAACCCCTTATATTTTGAATTATTTTTTTGATTTTTTTAAATACATTTGTATTCGTAAGGTTTTAATCTTCACATTTCAATTCTTTCTAACTCTTTGCAAATGCATGCATGTATACTTTTATGCATATCATATATTAATGATGGATGTGGATGTGACCCCCTCATGTAGGATCTCTTTTTGGTGATTTTAGAACAAAGTAAATATTATTCACTTTACAAAAACTAGAAATGTAATGTATGGATAAACATTTTTATGCACTATTTTTGTGCTTGTTTAGGTATCATCAACCTTATCACAATTTTTTTTCCTTTGTCACTACAAGATATAGGCCTTATACTGACGTTAAAAGCGACCAAAATATAAATAATTTTTTTTTTCCATCATCACAAAAAGTGTCGTTATTGGCGACTCCATAGAACAATCGATATTAGTGTCGTTATCAGTATCGCTATTTACGTCAATATCAAATGCGACGCTGATACCGATGCTGATAACGAGGCTTTGCAATGCTAATAATGACACCAATAACGATGCTGCAGTAAATTTGCGACGCTAATAGCAACCGTAATAGGGAAAAAAAATTTGTGGCACGTGCTTTCTTTGGGCCCTACAAAATAGTTTTTGCACTGTGTACAATGCTCGTGTAAATAAAGACAAAGTGTACTTAAACCATAACACTGATACATGAAATAAATACATGATCACATAATGAAAACAATTTGTACAATCATGGCAAGATATCACTACTACATAGAAAATATCTACACAGATCATGTGACTAAAAAAGAACGGTGTATGAGCTCTAGGGATCCAAGGGCGAGCTATAGATCATGGCCATTCGAAAGCTCTTCCTGCTGCAAAGGAGCATCGAATGGACGTTGCAAAAAAAGAAACAACTACACATCAGTCCACCATACAATAATGCATTCTAATTAAACATGGTAACTACGGACAAGAAATATGAGTGACTTATAGGGCCGCCGCGTCCATACAATCGGCCGATCAATGCAGTGAGACCGTGCCTCTCTGCATATCGAGTCTTAAGGACGGTCGAATCGGGATTTGTAATGGAGTGATACAAAGGAAACAAAATACTAACTGTTAGAAACACGATTGTCAGTACAAAGGATATTGCAAAAAAAATAAGCAAGCAAAACAAAAGAAAAACTTACAAAGTCCTCCACACATATCCTGTGGCTGCCACTCCCAAGATGATGGACCACTCCTTCCTCGCCACCTCACGCTGCTGTCTCCAACATCTTGGAGAATCTGTAGCCTCCTCCCTTAGTCGGTGCCAGTCATCCGCATCTAGCCCTCGGGCTTTGTAGCCCCACTCTCTTGAGTGCCTTGCATGCGTCTGATCATCTGTGTGACATATATGCACGCATGCACTCCATCATCCAGCCCATAGAAAACCTATCTGCTATGGTTGCTACCGAAAACTTCTCATGCAAGGATGCTACTATGTAGTCCTTGCTCCCCTCCAGTATGTTTTTCTAATGATCCAAGACATGCCAAAAAACTTATTGGCACAACTCTCTCATGCGAGCCATCACCCTCCTCTCCTCATCATTCATGATGATGGCTCCTGACATATCATCTAGAAGGTAGGCATACCCCTCTAGGGTATGCCTAAGATGGGTCCTCTTCCACCTACGACCACGCTCCTGAGCATATCCAGGAGACCCCTGTACATCTGGTGTACTGACCCAGGTAGTATCTATCGGTGTAGCACCCATAGGGCTGCCACCTGCAGACAACTGAACAAAAGCCGGAGTGACTAGAATAGACATCCCCACATGTGTGACAAATCCCGGAGGTAATGCAACTCCAGAAAAACAACAAGATGGAGACACCGCATCCGTGCCTCCACAGCAACCACCTAAGTCACACTTTGTGAAATTGCCACGAGAGCGAGGAGTAATACATGTATCTCGAGCCGACCGCGGGCTCATTACATCCATATCTCTATAGCATCCCCCTGACCCTGAAGCACTTCCTCCATCTGGCCCAAGTCTAGAGCGTCGACCTCGTCTGTTCGAAGCTGAAGTATTTGATCGCGCCGAAGTAGATCTAATAGAGTGGCTTGACGATTTCTGAGACAGCTCCTGGTCCACCATGTCTCTGAATCTCGCTATCTGATCTGAAGACATGTGTGTGAAGATATCCTGCAACTCCTCATCGCTCATCCCTCAACTCATCCTGA
Organism: Lygodium microphyllum; assembly: GCF_053477565.2. Classification (NCBI taxonomy): domain Eukaryota; kingdom Viridiplantae; phylum Streptophyta; class Polypodiopsida; order Schizaeales; family Lygodiaceae; genus Lygodium; species Lygodium microphyllum. Next base: position 93,932,257 of record NC_141154.1, read on the forward strand.
TAATCTAAGTATCCACAAAGGTCACCTGCACATACAAAAAATGATGTTAGCATAATCAATTTAAATCATACAAAGCACGGTAATATAAATCTTAAAAAAATGATCTTACTTAAAATGCATATCTTATGTATCCTTATAAGCAATTAGTCAATGAATTGAGTAAGTAAATGCTCCAAGTATGAAGTATCCTATGGTCCCATGTCAATCTCCTGACACAACTCAACACTGAACGGTCAATAGACATGTCACCACAAAAGGATGAGTCCACCTCGTTCTCAAAGAATTCTTGGACTCCTGTATTTCCATCATTGTTACCCGATGCTAGCTCCTCTACATGCTCCAAGATTTTGGTGGCCTCCATCCCTTGCAATATCGACCCCTCTATTTGCATATTATCCTTATCTATGCTCAGAATATCGCTTTGATCATATACTCTCGCACTTCGGGAAGCTGAAAGTATAACATACCACCATCGAGGTTGTCAGGGGTTTGGATAGAAGATTACATGTTCACAAACATGTACCAGAGAGATTTAACTATTGTGTCATATAGCATGTCCTAATACAATTAACAAACAAATAAGTTCATGCACCTGTTCATAATGGGCCGGCAAAACAAAGGTGTCGCGCAAATCCGTCTCTTTTTTTTTGGAATCTATTTCGAGAAATCTAGATGGACCTCATCGAACTATTACTCCAACTCCTTCAAATACCACTTTGAACCGCTGCACATCGAATAGTATCATGGAGAAGCTACAGTAATCCACCATAACAATACGTTGCAAGTCTATAACCGTGTTTGGATCCGTTGCTCATCATCAGCTCTCTTGCTCGAATCTTGCCATGATGCCACAATCTGTTGTGGAGCGCATTCTGTTAATACGCTCCACGCAAAAATGTCGTCCACATGACCACGTTGTACTATATATTTTGTATTGTACATTAAAACACTCATTTAGTTATGGCATATAAAATATAGATAGGATAAACCCTATACACGTCATTACCTTTGGACTACATCCCCTTGAGAATTTCCACTCCTCGATTGAGACCTCCTCCCCCTAGCGAGACGTTGCGGTCAAAGCTTCATGCAACCATCGCGTTGTTGTAAACCACGATATCTCCTCCATGCCCTCAGGATATCGAATTGGTCGATGTCATGTACTATGTTGAAATTCAAATCGCACTTCCTCTTGATCTTGCCTAGCTTGCTGGTACCTGGTGAGCCACGTCTACATAGAGGCATGGTGCAATATACAAAAGCGATTCACTTTCTCCTCCATTGTAGCATCCATTTTTTTTTCTACCCCATTTCCAACCACCACATCTCCGGTCAATCTATCATCATCCTTCAACAACCATAGCATACAGTATATCCACTGTTGGTAGCCATTGTGAAATATGCACTACCGCATCAGACATCAACCAACCTTCAGCCATGCTACCTTCTAGCTGAGCTCATTGTCGCACAAAGCCTTTCAGGGTTTTCATGAAGTGATCTAAGAAAAACATACAACCATCACGTATGGACTCGTCCAGCAATCTCCACTTCATCTACAAGATGCACAAGAAGGTGGATTTGTATCGTGAGCATACTGGTAGGTATGTATTTCTCAAAGAGACAGACCGTCTCCACTACTTCTCACCTTGCAGATTCAATAGAGGACGTCTTAATCTCCTTTTGTGAGATCCATTGCACTAAAGTCGACAACTTGTAAATGGCCCTACGTATTTCTGGAGTAAGGCATCCTGCGATCGTGATCGGTAGTACAAATTGCCACAAATGAGAAAGCATTATGAACAATGACTACACTCCAAATAGCAAAATGTGCATGCCACATACAATCCATTCGTAGTACAAACCTGACATATCTTATGCCAATCATGGGATTTTAGCCCTGATAATTGGTCGTCTTTAGAAAATGCAGACCTCAGAGAATGCATCATACCCATCGGAGTGCAAATAGACTTGACTATTTACTTCACAATGCGCTCTTCTTTAGTGGAAAAAACCCAAGGAGCGCGAGGTAGCTGCACACAATCATCAACACTCAATTATGGCCAAAGCGCCTCCATCTTGCCTACCTCCTTCAAATCCATTCGTGTCCCTATAGTGTCTCTCTTTCCTATGATGTGGTTCCATAGCAAGCTGCCCACATTCTTGAAAATATGCATGGGATTCAACAAGTGGTTGATCTATAAGTGGGTCTAATATGGCAACTCGTAGAAAACTGAGAACCGTCACATTCCGTTTGGATGTGACTCCGCGTGGACCATTTTCAGCTCGTACCAACTTTGGGCATTCATAGGTGTTGGAGGTCATCCAAGAAAACCTTCACTAAGTTCATGAACCTCTAGCAAGAAAGCGGTGTGTCCTTGATATACCATCTTCTTCATGGTTCGTGACCTTCGGGAGTCTAACTGTGGCCTATACAATGGACATGCATGATAACCTGAGATAACCAGACCTGTCCCAACACCTCTATCGAGTGAATACAAACTTGAACGAGCATGGATGCTGTTGTAGTCTATGCTAAGCTTTTGTAAAACATGTTGTGCATCATCACGAGACTCAGAAATGGTATTTGTAAGTGGTAATATATGATATTTCAGTAACTTGAAAAAAATCATAAAACACCTTGAAAAAACAAAAATATTTTTAATGATAGTGCCGAAAAGAAATCAACGAAGCATACGTACAAGGTACCTGATCAATTTGGTCACACTCGCATCGCTCCATCCGTATTTTGCTTACACACTTAGGAGTGCAAGCAGTGTCTTCAGGTGAGATACTCCGCACCAATCATATAATGGTATGGATGCTTTCTCTCTAAGCGGATTAGAAGTCTCGACATCCATGGGAATCAATGCATCGATCATTGCCTCCATCTCAGGCTCCAAGATTGTAGGAAAGTCGGACGCGTCTATCAGAGCGTCTATAAGTGCGTGTAAATAGACGCGAATTTTGCGTCTATATATTCGCGCAAATAGACACTAATATAGACACGCCAGCAGACGCACAATTATTTAACCACCTAAAATTAGCAATTCACATAATTAAAAAACCAAAGTTAATAATTATTTAACCACCTGAAATTGATTCTTGAGCATGCACATGTGTGCATGATAAAAACCATAGAATTAAGAATACACATTGAATCATTGAATTAAAAAAATAAAGTTAATAATTACTTTTTCATTGCTCTCTAATGAATGGCAGTTCCTCCAGTTGACAAGCCTGATATAAGTAATTAGCAGTAAGCGACAAAAACCTTACAATTAGTAGCAAGCATTGCAATATGTATCTCGTAATTTCTCTACGTCCTTGAAGATGATAAAAGATACTTCCTTTTTATTATGAAAAATTCAATTTCACTTTAAATTTGACTATTGATTCTTGAGTATGCACGTGTGCGCATGATAAAAAGCATAGAATTAGGAATACACATTGAATCAATAAGCAAATTAAGTATGTTACAGTGAATGATCCATCTCATCTTCAATGAGATCAGCCTTTTCTAAACTATCTACTTTTAGGTCTATGTTACCAAGAGGTAACGAAACAAATAAGTCTATCCCACTATCAGATGTGTTGCTATATTGCTCAATAACTTCATCAATATCATCGACAATCACATTATTGTCTTCTTCTACGTTTCCTTGAACATCCTTGCGAGGTTCATCTTGTACTATATCACGCATATCATCCATTATGGTGTCATCATGCACATCATCATTAATTGTTGGATTGTCATCTGCTATCTCCATGTCGGTAATATTACCATATATTGGTTTTGAACGATTAGATATAGGGATGACATACCACCATCGGTTATTATTTACCATTGGATGATACACAACCTGTATTTTAAAAACAAAAGTAAAAAACTTAAGTACTTATTATATTGTGTATATGTATCACATGTATACATATAAAAAATTTAGCCTTTGCATATATACCTGCTCGCATTGTTGAGGTAGTACTAATGTGTCATTCTTGTTTTGGTGAAATTTTGTAGAGTCAATGATTACAAAATCACTTGGATGACGTCTGATTGTGCAATGCTCACCATTTGTTACCACTTCTTTAAACCACTTCACATCCAGTACATATATAAAGAATCGTCTGAAGTCAAGCTTCAAAATATCTTGGATCAAGCCACAATAACCTTCCATGGTACCATTGGCATCCTCGAAGTGAGCAAGGACACCACAATCTTGGGTATTTCTCTTTTCATCTATACGTTGAGTTCGAAAATGTTTACCCTCACACCAAAGTGCATTGAATAATGTGCACTAGTAGTAAAAGATAAAAGATCAAACATGTCAATTATTTATATAAAATAAAACTTATAGAAACAAATTAATTGATAGTATGTCTTACCTTTGATAAGCAACCTCGTGCGTATTCCCACTCTTCTTGAGATATATTAATTTCCTCCTCTTTTTCCATTCTCTCCATTTTTTCATGTAACCAATATATATCAATATGATGTGGGAGCGCATTTAGATGATCTTGATTTCAATCCGGTAAGGAAGATGAAAAAATATAGAAAACCTAACAAACAAACAATATATTATGTAAACAATTCATCATGCTAAATACTTTAAAGTCAATCGAGAGAAATGCACTTCTTACCGACTCATGCGGAGTGGAGGGTGGCTATCGGCATTAATCCATCTCTCCTTCCAATCTCGAATGGTTAGAGATTGTGGAGTCATTCCATTAGTAGGGAGAAAATATTTGGATGGTCAATAGGAAGAAATCGATGATGATTGTCGTAGATAACCTTCTTTAAACGTGCCGGCCTAGAGGAAACTAGAGAGGGACCGCAAATAGGACATGCATGATATCCTGACGTAGTTAAACCTTAAAAAACAAGTGAATTAATAAAATGTAATTGATTCAAGTCTTGAATTTCAAATATAGAGTTATATACATGTACCTGAACACTCTCCGTATCCTGGAAAGTGGTGCGTGGTCCACAACAACATGGCCTTCAATGTGAAATCTCTAGAGGATGCAGATGCACTTGTATCTTGCACCTCAATACCTTCCCATAACATTTCTAACTCTTCAATCAAAGGCTCTAAGTAAATGTCCATGTTTTTTACCTTGTGCTTTCCAAGAATCAGAAGGGACAACATCACATGTCCCTTTTTAATTGCCATGGATGGAGGAATATTATAGTTCACCAATACCACTGGCCATACACTGTATGATGTGCTTTTGATGCCAAATGGATTGATTCCATCCATACCTAAACCAAATCTTAAATTTCTTGGCTCTTCTTTGAAAACGGGCCACAAATTATCTATATGTTGCCATGCTGGTGTGTCAGCAGGGATCCTCCATTTTCCATCACTTGAACGATGACTAGCATGCCATGACATGAGCTTTCCAATAGACTTACACTTGAACATAAGTTTTATACGTGGAACAATCGGAAAATGTCGCAAAACCTTACGAGCCACATCCATTGACTTCATCTCCACTTCGTATCTTGATTCGCCACAAACAGGACACTCTCGTGCGAACTCATGAATCCCACATAATAAGACACAATCATTGACACATGCATGGATCTTGACATAATCGAGGCCTCCCAAAGATGTCAAGTAATGTCTTGCTTGCTCTTTCTTAGTTGGCAATTTGTTTTCTTTTGGAAGCATTTGTGATAATAACCTACATATATTTTTAAAAGTGAGTTAAAAAACCACCAACATATATTTTTGTCTGATTTCAAAATAGAATTAACAATTAATATTATGATTCATAAGCCAAACTGAATTGATACCTACTTCAATAACGCATCCAAACTGACATTACTCCATCCATAAATTGTTTGTAAGTTAAGTATCTCGAGGGACGCATGAAGAACGGAGTACATACAACCTTCATACAACGGAGTAGATGATGCTACATATAGTGGATCATCTGGCTTCGTAGAGTAACCTTCTCCCTGAACCGGTTGCGAAAATAGATGGTGTACCATGTTGTCCAAAATCTCATCCTCCACATTTCATGAGGGCTACTATTATGATCGTTAGTCTCTACTTTTCTTGAAGACTCTGCCTCCTCGCGTCGACGTTTTGCAGCCTCTCGATGCCCGAGAGGGAGCATCTGAGGATGTGGCACCGCATCTTGCTCAACCACAAAAAGGAGTTTCATGTACGTTGATATATAATTCCCATAACATTGACATGCAATCTTAGTGGTAAAAAAAAACAATGAATACCGGTGATTTTTCTCGGTCCCATTCTCCATACAAGTTGAGGTGTGACATTGCAATTCGACGTGCTTGAAAAATACACCCTCGACAACAATCACACATGCATTTAATTTTTCGTCGTAGCCATGCATCTCGATTATGAAGACACAATGTTTCATCCTCACTTGAGGATGTGCTCATTGACTCACCAGCTTGCACCGCACTAGGTGATGACGACGTCGACATGATTAAACCTAATTTATGACAACATCAAAATATTTGTCATTCATATGTTTACATAAGATCTCAATTTTAAATACACAAAAATCATCATAAATACATTAAAACTTATTATAAGAATTCACTATCAAAACTTATCTTAAAAACAAAAAATTATGATAAATCCCAAATGCGCATCTATATCCGCGTTTAACTATGCGTCTATATTCCCGTCTATACTCGCGTCTATCTGAACAATAGATGCACATATACACGCAAAAATAGACGCACACGTCAAAATTCAAACTATACTTAAATCATTTCTTTTCAAACTGCGCCTTTCCTTTCCTACGTTTTTTGTGGTTCTGAAGCTTGAGTTTAGCCAACATACAGTCTCTTCATGCCTTACCTAGTCTCTTCATGCCTCACCTCCTCATGACTCACCTCTTCTTTCATTTCAAACACACAAGAAGGGAAAAAGGAAAGCTAAGGAGAGGAAGAAAGAGAGAACAAGAAGAAGCAGCAAGCAAGCAAGCAAGCATCAAGGGAGGGTAACTTACCAAGGAGAGGAAGAAGGAGAAGGAAGAAGCGCCACCACCCGCCACACCAAACACCCAAGGTGAGTCTCTCTCTCTCTCTCTCTCTCTCTCTCTCTCTCTCTCTCTCTCTCTCTCTCTCTCTCTCTGTTTCTCTCTTCCTCTCTCTGCTCTGTCTGTGTATTTAGGATTTGTGATTCCATTATGTATTGCATTTTGTAAATCATCAATGGCGGTCGTCAGCCTAAAATCGGCCGACCGAGCGCATCTGATAGCGCGTCTACATCTCATGTAGACGCAGACATAGAGGTGAAAAATGTTTCCTCTCAGAGCGTTTGAGGGTGTGTCTTAGAGCGTGTGTGCTGGCGCGTGTGCTTTGCAGTGTACACGCGATCATATACACGCTACACAGAAGGTTGACCTGCAGTCTACACGTTATTATAGACGCGCATTGACCTAGGATGCACGTCGGACAGTGCGTTTGTACTGCATATTTGATGTGCAGATAGACGCACTGGACAGAAGGTTCACTTTGGAGTGCGTTTGAGGACGCGTCTAACCTGCAATGTAGACGCAGAGATACACGCGCTAGGTCTCCCAGTTCTGATAGTAAACAATATATTTTTGCAATGATGAATGTGACCAATCCCATATTTGTGTTTATTAGTTTTCTTGTTTAAGAGAAGTATTAGCACTTAAGTGTTATACTGTGTCTAAAGAAAGCTCTTTGAAAATGTAGATAATATATGATTTTTTGTATGCAAATAAATTTATCTTTTTCCTGTGTTTTTTTTGCAGATGTCGTATCCTAGTTCGTCTAGCAATGACCTAGATGTGGATCGCATGAATGATACATTGGCCTCCTTTGACAGGGGGATCAATGCATTTTTTGGAGGTTTTCCTAGTAGGGAAGAGTTCATGGGAGAGATGTCCAGACACCTTGGCTGCTCTCCCACAGCGGACGAGGTGTTCAGTGTCATGTCTGGGATGCCTCTGACGTCTTTGCCTGGCACTACTTTCCAGACTCCACATGCAGGTACTCCACATACAGGTACTCCATATGCAGTTACTCCACGTGCATCGGGGCTAAAGCACAAGCATCTGCAGAAGCATAAGCATCTACAGAAGCTCGTGCGTCCAGCAAGGCAGAGGGTAGTTGATGACAAAGAGGGAGGAGGGAGAGTCGAGGGGGAGGACGAGGCTTGTGTGGGGGTTGCCTAAGAGGTAGCGAGCAATCACCCTCACCAGTAGATCATGTAGAGAAGGTTGTATGCCAGTACTATAGAGTTACAGATGCTGGTGGCATCTTTCATGATGATGAGGGAAGGGATGTAATGGCGTACATGAGGAGCGTCGTGCATGCAACGTATAAAGATTGTTTCATTGCCTTCAAAAATCAGAAAAGCGGCTTGTGGCAGGAGGTGTTGAGGGCAGTCCATAGGAGGTACCCAAATCCTGAGGGTCAGTGATTCTCGGATGATTGGGGACGTACAAAAGTGAGGGATATGCTTCACAGATCCCACCTCCTGACACGGGCCACGGACTCACTGCGGAGGTTGGAGGAGGGGCGTGGAGCCTATAGCCAACCACCTACGTGCCACCGCATAGAGTGGAAGAAAGCCAAGAAGAAAGCAGCTAAGAAAGTGAAGAGTCGGCAGCACGCAGAGGCGCGACGGATCCAAATGGAAACAATGGGATCGTCGCATTACGGATCGGGTGGCAGAGAGTCGTGGGAGACAGAGTTTGTAAGTATATTTTGATTTCTAGTTTTTTTTAATTTATATTTCTTTCAATTCTTTATATATTTTAGTCTAATATATTGTGACTCATAATTGTTTGTATATCTCTAAATGTTTTGCAGACTACCATAGTTGATAGGACACCTACTCCTAGAGAGGTAGGTTACCATCGAGGCCATAACCGCACAGCAACATGGCTTCACTTTTATGAGGAGGGTCTTATCACTAAGGACCAATACAACCGGGCCATGAGGATTCGACAGCCAGAGGAGGTATGTTTTTCTTACTTTTCTATTAAAAGTATAGCTAATTATAACTTTTTCTCCACCTTTTCTATGTAAGCAACCCTGATCTTTTGTGTGTGTAGGCGAACCCGGATGTGGAGCATAGCGAGGAGGGGGATAGCGACGCTAGTAACAGTGGTGGTACTAGCAAAGATGTTTCCTCTTCAAATTCGTAGAGGAGCACCATACCTCCTCATGAGGCCTTCTTTTCTTGTATATGTATGATATCTCTTTAAGCCTACTGCTTACGGTCACGCTTTAGGTCGCAAGTACTTAAAATTCCCTTGTAAATGCTTAAAGAAGGGTTCGGTGGCTTCTCTTTTCTCTCCGTACACTTCCTCCTCTTCTTCGCGAACGATGGCGGCGGCGGTGAGAAGCTCTCCTTATCCCTCTTTCTCTCTTTCTCTCCCTCTCCCTCTCAAATGCAAGATGTTTGCTCTCCCTTTCGCTCTCTCTTTCGTGCATGTGCGCAAAATAATGCGCTCGAGTTTCGGCCTGCATTTTTTTCATTTGAGTACCATCGCTATTTGTGTCACTATTTGTGTCACTATTTGCGTCGCTATATGTTTTTTTCATAATGTGCAATACAAATAATTAATAGATTTATGGCCTTGAGCCATGCAACATTATGACATATGTTACAAATATTGAATTAATACTCAAATAAGGTTGTCGTGGTAATCATTTTCTCTCTCCATAAAGATTGCAAGTTTAGCAACAATAACAACACCTTTATAGTGGTATGGATATTCTTGACTCCTTTTAGAGTGGTTGTATTTTCCTCCTTTTTCAAGGCATTAACAAAAGGGTCATTGTCATGAAGGAGATATATTGGTTACATATGGACAATCTAACCTACCTTGGATTTTGGTTACATATGGACAATCTAACCTACCTTGGATTTTGGTTACATATGGACAATCTAACCTACCTTGGATTCTAACTTGTATAAAGCCTAGTATTGCAAAAAGAAGAAACCCTACCTTCTTGAAGCCATTCCTTTATCAAAGGGAGTTCTTATCGACCCACTTAATTTTATGATACCAAATTTGGTGTCAATTGGAGGCGATGGAATTTTTGAAATAGTAAGTGATTATGATAAAATTTTCTTCTCAAAACAAGGTGATGAAATCTAGATGAATGCACAATTTTTCAATGTCGATGATTACCTTAAGAATCTATTTGTCAACAATGATCTAGATTGTGAGAATCAAAGCCTCAATATTTAGTAAAAACAAATTTGACATACTTATAACCACATTGTTAGTAATGAACATGCTTGGGGCGTTTAGTATAATATATGAAAAACCCTTACTATTAAGTGTTCTCAAGGTCTAATTTAAAAACTCTTTATTTGTAAACTCACAACAAATAAAATATCATTTTTCCTATTCAACCGAGCTCTAATTATCCCTATTAAATTATCTCCCTCCTTATGTAAAAGAGTTCTAAAAATTGAATTTTAAAAATATTTCTATAAAGAGGAAAAATCACTTCTATTGAATCCACATGATAGATTTATGTATTTAGGAGTGATCTACCCTCCCCCACTCCAAGAAAATAGGTAGCACTACTACTTAAGTTTTTCGCCATAGATTAAGGTGTTCTTTTGTGTTTTTCTTTCATTGTTAGAACATAATGCTTTTGAAAACAAATGGGAAACAAACAATGGCTTTTTATTTTCTTATGTTTTCTTCTCCTTCTCTTCTAGTAATTGATTGTAAGGAGGGCTAAATGGATTTTCGTGTCCATCTGAAAATATAATTATTATCAACAGTGAATCCCAATGCACTAATGTCCTTGAACCTTGGTATGAGAGCTTCTCCTTCATCCACCATGTAAATGAATGATCCAATGGTTGATGTAAAGTTTCTGAATGAGACTTAGGATGATATGAAGCTCTAATACCAATATTGCAAACGTGAGCTCCAACTCCTCATGCTTGTATTCATGTATCGTAAATTCTCCAAAAAGATGGACCAATAGTAGAGTTCCTTTTCCTTTTTGGGTCATTACTCAACCTATAGGAAACATTGATCATAGCCTAGGGTACATAAGAGCATGTGTAAAAAATTGATAATGTAAGAATATGTATAGGGACCTTGCAAAAATAATCAAACTATTCCAACAATAATAATTCTCCCATTTCATGTTCTTATATAATGACTTAACAAGAGTTTAAAAATTATCTAAAGAAATTGTATTTAAAATATAAGTGAATACTACATACATCTTCTCATGAATACGGAAATAATGCCACCCAAAAATTGCTAAATGCATGTAAATTACTGGCCAAGTTATTCTTAAGGAATTGGTGAAGTAATTAGGGTCTCAATTTGAAGATCCCAATGAGTAAAATGTCCCTTAAAAATAGTTTTAAACATTCCCTTTTGATAAATTTTGCTAACAATATTTTTGGAGATTCGTGTCTCATTACAAAGAAGCTAAATGAGTGGAAGTAGCAAAAGAGAGTCATGTGAATTCAAGTGGTATTGTAAACATAATTGTACCTTGGCAAGAGCTTTTGATCATTGAAGTAGCTATATCTTCATGTTAGAGACTATGCTCACTAAAATTATACACTTATTTAAAGAAATTACATAATAAGTATGCATTTTGATAGATGCATGATACTAGAACCCTAGAAAATCACTTTTTGCACCCAAAAAGTGCCATGATATGTTACCATTTTTTCCATTAATATGTGAGGTGTATATATCATTGGCCATATCAAATCACATACCATAGTTCAAGGCCCATATTGAGGCATATGCCAATGTGTACATACCATAGTCAATGCTTGCAAATCCCCAAAGGTTTCCATAGTTAGGGCATGGCAACCCCCAAATATTGCTAATATCAAATTTATCAAGAGGGCATATGCTAAAACTAAGGCTTTCCAACCCCCAATATATTGCATTTACAAATCCATTGAGAGGGCTAAAACTAAGGCTTTCCCCCAATATATTGCATTTACAAATCCATTGAGAGGGCTACCGCATTATCCACCATGTAATACAAATGTTCACCATGTGTAGTAAAAATATCCACCATGTGTAGTAGAGTATCTCTATCATTTGTACTATGGAACAAATGATTCAACATTGAAGAAAATATTGGCTTTTATTGTAAGATGGACAACACAATCTTGAGTTTCTCTTTAGGCAACTTACCTCCGAGAGGCTAATCACATTGCATGTAATCTTCCTTCATACACAAATGGAAATTAAAACATGTTGACTCTAGGGTCCTTTATTGATTACAGGCACATTCATAGATTAGGGACTTATGCAACCACATGCTAAAATATTGAATAGCAAATAGCTTTAACCAAATTGAAATGTAAAAGTTTCTTATGGTGGTGTATATGAATATGTTTTCATGTATTTTTATTTTGTTTATTGGTCCCTTTTGTAGTCTATGATTTTCTAAGCAACTAGTTTAGATAGATGTGAATATATTTCTCACTTAATTCTATAAAAGATAGTCACTATAGCAGCCATATAAGACACTATGAGGCTACTTACTAGAATGTGGCTATGAGGGGCTAATTTCTTTCTATGATCATAGAATGCAATAATGAATAGTTAAAATCTAGGGGTTTGGGTTTTGTGTGGTGTATGAGTGACTCTGTAAACTCTTAATGTTTTATATGGTTCCATAAATAATATGTTGCTTTGGAGTTGCTTTGCTAAGGTTGTTGTGAATTGCTAAGTAATTGGAGGTCAATGTGAATATATCCCAAGAGTCTACCTAAACACAAGTATATTTCCTTGGGTTAACATATATGTCTAAAAGGAAACATTTGGGTTAACATATATGTCTAACTTGTGTCCTTTCTAAAACGAAACAAGTTTTGTATGTTTCTAGAGGTCCGGACCGTGAATAGGGTTAACATACATGTCTTTGGATCTAATAATTATACATAGTGCCATGAGGTTCTGAGAAGGGAAGAAGATTTACATCTTTATAAAGAGGGTGGGATAAAGCGAGGAAAAAGAAGCCAAGGGAAAAGAAGGCAAAGTGAAAGGACCTATCACAATCTGTATCAGAAGCGTCATGTCCAAAGCCTGGGTGGCACTTTTAAATGAACTCTCTTTCCATGCAGAGAGAAGGAAAGAGCGTGTCACATGTGAGGCGGCAGCGTCATTCAATGTGCTGATGAGGAAATACAGCCGTATTCGTCAAACATGTATATGCATGCATATGATTGAGAGCCCTACTGCGAGAGAGAGAGGGAGAGAGAGAGAGAGAGAGAGAGAGAGAGAGAGAGGGAGAGAAAGAGAGAGAATGATTATTGGCAAATGATTCTTCCAGCTTTGGGGATAATGAAGGGCACGCAGCACCGGCCATATAGGCTGTAATGCAGCGACATAAAGGTCTAGGGATCGGGAAACAAAGAGTTGGGATTGGTGTGATGAAGCGATACGTGATCTCTCTCTCTCTCTCTCGGAGATTCTCTTTTGAATATTACTATAGTCTACTGTTATCATCCTGTCTTAGTTCCAATTATTTCCGGCATTCCAATGAGAGGGGCATCCCCATGATAACATAATCAAGCTGGGTCTCGTAAATTTGTGCAGCAAGTACGACGCCAGCCCACTAAATGTGACCACGTGTTACTTCTAACCTCCCCCCCCCCCCAAAGATTTTGTTACCTGCATGTGGCTTGCCCGTGCGGTTCTTCTCTCTGCAGAATATCACTTGGATACCCAGATCGAACCACTCCAATAAACACACACACGAGAAAGAAAAAGAAAAACACATGAGCTCATATAGGTATTTGGTACAAAAATATACATGCATACAACGCACGCATGCACAGAGACACACACACCCACATGCACGCACGTCATTTTATCTGTGTCATTCGCCGATTATCCATGATCTACATCAATGCCTCATCGACAATACTAAGCTCGACCCCTGCAATCATTGATTACGTGACTAAATCTTAGCAACCGATGGTCTAACCGAGGCATGAAAAGGTATCAACTCTCATGCCCTTGCATGCAACTTAAAGTATATGCCGCTTGTCTAGCAAGAAAAGGGTCCACATGCGAGTGGTATGCTTTGCCCGTCTTACACAATTGGATATCTTGAATGAAGCTTGTACGCACTTGAGCCTCATTAGGCCTCTATGCATATGGAGGACCTATAAAGGCCAATTATGCACGTAAGGCCACTATGAATCATAGGAGTAAGTGAAGGCGAATTGAACAAGTGTCTGTATCAATAATAGTTTTGAAAAGAGGGACACTTCAAATGTTCCCTACTATAACAGCCTCTAAAATTGCCCTAACTTATAGCTCACTACATAAGACACTTTACTATGGTAATGTACTTGTGAATTGAGAGCATTTCACAATGAGTGCAATCAAGCAAATGCACATAAAGAAGCAATGTAAATAGTCAAAATCATATAGCTACATTCATCACATCCTTTATCTCATAATCGCTGTAGATAATATATCTTCACTTGATGATGCAAGCAAGCTTCACAAACCCAAATGCCATGCATGGAAGTTCAAATTACAAATCTTGTAATGTTCAAGGATATGTGGAGATTCGCATAAGTCAAAAAGCGAGGCCATCTCAATGAGGGGAAGGAATACGTTAATGGGATAAAATATCTACTCATGCTCAAGGCCTCATCAATATTGTTGTAAATAATACATGCTTGGCTATGTGAGAAATTAAAAGTGTGCAAAGCATGAACATGGTAAGCTATTGAACTTGCTAGAAACTAGAAGTGTTGTTAGAATAATCTATTTGAAAGCCAAGTTAAATGAAACTACTAAAAGCACATGTGAGATGATTTATGATGATCTTTTAAAGATGAAAGCTATTTGAGATGAACTAATGGCACTCTGAGGAGAAACTACCCCTAAACGAAAAGGCTGCAAAGGGTGCTATCAATGTAGACGTTGGATAGATTAAATTTCCCTTTCTTGAAGACATTAAGACCTCCTAAGGTCAGCTAGGCTAGCTATCAATGTAGACATAGGATAGATTAGATATAGGCATGGGACAAGGTAGTTAGGCTAGGCATAGGGTAGGATAGATGTAAACGTAGGTGTAGTCTAGGCTAGATGTAAGCATAGGTGTAGCCTAGGCTAGACATAGTGGAGGATAGAGTAGAAATAAGCATAGGTTAGGTTGGATTTAGGGATTGACTAGGCTAGTCTATTCAGGTGTAAGATAGAGTAGAAATAAGCATATGCTATGTTGGATTTAGGAATAGACTAGGCTAGTCTAAGACACCTATGTCCAACCTAGACTACACCTATGTTTATATCTAGTCGACTACACTTATGCTTATTTCTAGGCTAGATATAGGTGTAAGATAGACTAGAAATAAGCATAGGCTAGGTTCGATTCAGGAATACAGTAGCCTAATCATAGGACGATGCTAGGCACAAGTGTAGGGTAATAGGCATAGGATAGATGTAGATTATTATATATTGTATTTGGTTAGATTGTTGTTCTTCATATTATTGATAATCCCAATATGATATGTTTATCTAGATAGTTCCTCTTTGTTTGACACAAATATTACTGTAGCTAGATCATACTCACAAAATTTGAACTTTGATGCTTAAATTAAAGAGGGATGTGAAATCACCAAAAGTTCATGGTAGGAGCCATGCTTTCATTTGGCATGCCACTCAAGAGGAGATGTTTAAGTGTATGATTGTCCCTTGATAATCTAGTTGAGAGACATTTACAAATCGTCTAGTGACATGCCTTTCTACCACATAGAGTTCATTAGTAGATCCTTCTATGTTACAAAAAGCTTTCTCATTCTCACACCACTATTAGCTCATTGAATATCCCTCCTCTTGTTCCATCCCCCTAGCCATCCCCATCCTTGTAGCATCCCCCATTTGGATAACAATACTTTCCATCTAAATAGCTATCTAGTTGACAATACATAGTGGAAAGATAAATCAAGGTGGAGCTATGAGGATTACCACATATTCAATTAGGACACATTGCACCATGGAAGGCTAAGTTTGTAAATATCTAAGGCCTTCATTAAGTTGAGGTTGAGTTTATTTATTTAAATATGTGTTGTTACTAGTTTCTTCTAATACTTGTGCTAATGTTATTTCAAAAATTAATCTTTTGGGTAGCTCCCTAGTTGTTTGATTATGCCACTCAACATCTATGTGAATATGTATATCTACATGTATGAGTGTGTTTGAAGTGTAAGCATGACATATGTACAACTAGGTTAAGAAAAGCGACCCTAATTTTACCTTGATGCACAAAAGTGGGTTATTAGACATGTGGATGTGTATGCAAATAGATGGGCATATAAATTTCGTGGTTCAAAAAATGCATATATATAAGTGTGCATATAACGATGCTTCCATTTAGTGTAGTTGTAGGAGTAGGCTAGGCTAGAGATAGCGATAGGCTAGGCTATGCTCGAGGCTAAGGCTATGATAGGAATCAATTTAGGCTAGGTATCAACTTTGACAAGGTAGAGGCTACCTCTAGGCTAGGTTAGAGTCTAGATATAGCCTAGGCTCAGGTGTACGATGGGTTTTAACCGTAGACTAGGCATAAGTGTAAACATAGACGTAAGTGTAGATGTAAGTAGAGGCATATGTAAGGCTAGGATTTGGCATGCATGTATGCTATGTTTAGCATAGGAATACACATAGGCTAGGCTTAGGGATAGGTGTAGGCTTATGAATAGAGGCATACACATAGGCTTAAGCTTAGTTGTCGGCCATGATAGGCTAGGTACAAGTATAGGCTAGGCTGCACATAGTCATTGATACAAGCATACATGTAGGTATATGCCATGCTCGGCTAAACCAAAAGTACGCTAGGCTAAGTGTAGCCTAGGCTTATATGTACATTACCATGCATGTGGCATAGGCATATGCTAGGCTAGGCTTAGGCTTAGGCTTAGCTATGCTAGACTACGCTAGGCATTAAATTATGATAAACTACAGTAGACTAGGCTAGGTGTAGGAGTAGGCTAGGCTATGCATAGCCTAGGCTTTGACTTAGGTTTAGGCCTACGGTAAGTGTAGTCTAGGCTTAGGTGTACACTAGCATACGGAGGGAATATGCATAAACCATGCATAATAGATATGCTAAACTATGCTAGGCATAATCTAGGCTTTGACTTATGATTAACCTGGCTTGGCTATGCATAGACTAGGTTATACTAAGCTAAGCACCATCTAGGGCTAGCCTTGGATTTAGTCTACACTAGCATAAACTAGGATAGGTTATGCCTGATATAGGCTAGGAATAGGTAGTCTAGATGTGAAACATTCTATGTTTTGTGCTATTAGATTGTCATGAGTTGTCCTCTTAGTAATGCTAGCCTGACATGTAGTTATATGTTTTTCACTTGTTATTGATGTAAATGTTCATATCACTATGATGATCCTCATGGTAGGGTTGAATTCCTCAAGCACACTACCCTAGCAAGGTTGTATAAGTATATGAAAAACCCTAAATCTTCTCAATTGTAGATAACCATACGAACTTTGATGACATGTCCTTTTATCGAATAATATCCATTGTTTAGTCCTTTTATGTCACAATATTTCTGATTCACATTAGTTACTTTCACTATTTTGGTCATTTCCGTCTGTGTAGCTACCCTAAAGAGTGACAATATTGTGTGAATACCATTGTACTATGGAGAGGAGGATAAAGAGGATGCTTGGGTGGATGTTTCGAGATGGTGATAACTCTTAAATTTCACCACCACCTCCTCACTACCTCTGCTATGTGATGATGCATACAAAATATAAAAACTTTCTCATGCACTTAAAAAATCAAAAGATGAGCTTACTTAGGGATGCCATGAGGAATATGAACAAGAGGTTTCCAAATCCCTAGGGTTAAGAGGTATTGTGATAAATAAGAAAGTAAAAGGCCAAATCTATTCTTGGCAATAAGAGATCCTTACTAAAGAGGCAAGACAATAATAAAAAGAGAAGGATAGATTAGGATATTGTCCACAAGATCAACCGACAATAGCTGATAAGGATGAGTGGAAGCAAGCTAATAAACCATGCAATTGAAGGTGTCTCTATAGTTTTTACTGATCCTTTTTTATATATGAAGTGAAATTTTGGTATGAAAGTGTACCTATACATGCATGAATATTTATAAATAGACAATGAACATTGTTTAGCTAATCTTGTTGTAATGAGTATTTATTGTGGCAAAGATTAAGTACACTCTCATTAAGGCCAATGAAACACATTCTTGATACAAAGTATACAAACTTCTAGCTTAAATGTTTATAGGGTTCTCAACCATAGTTATCACTAATTTGTTATAGCTTAAATGTTTTTAGCTTCTAGGTCATAGGCATCATTGAATTCGACTTATTCTTATTGCATGATTGAATATTTCGAGGGTGTTTGGAATATGATTGGCAATAGACCTTGACTTTTTTAAAACTCTAATTATTGGAAATTTTAAGAAAGTCCAAGAAGAAGATTCCAAATCATGCATGTGAAAGGACTCAATACTAGCAACAACAACAACAAAATATATGGTTCAAATGGGAGGGTTTTTGAGCCTAGTTCTATGCATTTGCCATTTGCATATATAAGAGTTGTGCCACAAGTATCGTCTACTTACATTTCAAAGTAAAGGTGAGTCGTGACTATAAGTTTAGTAAGTAAGAAGAAAAAAAGGCATATCACACTAGGAAAACTTGATGTATTCCACATCTAAAAAATGTTCGATAGGTCTACAGGTGACCTTATTCTAAGTTCACACTAATTGTTAGCTTTTATTTTGCAAATAGCATTTTGGAGGAGATCTACCTATATGTTCCTATTCATAATTAAGTATACTATGTTTGTGTATGGGATTATCATTTATGTAGGAGGGGGTTTTGAACCTACTTCTATGTATTTGCCATTTCGTGCCACAATTATACTTTCAACAATTATACTCTACTTACATTTGAAAGTAAAGGTGAGTTGTGATTATAAGTTTAGTAAGTAAGAAGAAAGAAAGGCATGCCACACAAGGAAAACTTGACGTATTTCTCATCCAGGAAATGTCTGACAGGTCTACATGTGACCTCATTCTAACTCGCCAATAAACCTTAGCTTTTATTTTGCAATTGGCGTTTTCGAGGACACGTATCTCTATATGTTCGTATTGATACTTAAGTATGCTATATTATGTAAGGGGTTATCATTTATGCATGCGTGAGAGGTATGTATGGGGGGTCTGGGAAAGGCTATTGAAGAGAGGCCGTGGGTTGACTGGGAGTAGGGTGGTCAGCAGCAGCTTTGTGGAGACGTCGCTGTGAGAGTCTTTATTAAATGAAGCCGGGCGCACAGACAGACAGGCAGGCAGGCAGGCAGGGAGAGAGAACGCGAAATAATCCTAGGTATCCCCCGCGCAGACCACCCCTTTGTCCACTGGGCACATGCCAGCGCCGCAAGGCTACGTGCCCCGAGACGCCACGTGGACGGCGGGATGCGGCCCCCATGCACATCGGACGCTTGCATGGGCCTTGGAAAGGCATGCACGTGCGAGGGAGCTGGCGAATGCGCGAGGGGGTAAGAACGAGGCCCCCCCCGTCGTCCCTCGTCTGAGGCTCCCTCCATTAAAACTCCCACTTTCCTTTAGGGTTTCCTTTCTCCTCCTTCCCCCCCTGTAATTATTTGACTATCAGCACCCATGAAATAATACAAGTTTAAAATTGTTGGGAGATACCGTGGGAAAACGCCTGGGGTGGAAAACGAAAAGGCTGCAGTAAAGACGGGGGGGCGGAAGCGGAGGAGCGGTTATTTTTTACTGTGGCTCCAGACAGGCAGGCAGGCATTTTTTGTGGAGGGTGAAAGTGGAAACTGCCGCTGTGAGTGGTTTTTTACCAGGCGCGGAAGAAGGGGCCCGGAGGGTTACATAAAGCCGAGGGTGGAGGCACTGGAGGGGCGAGAGATCCAGCACCTTTCTCATTTTAGCAGCTGCTGCTGTTGCTGCTACTGCGCATGCAAAATCCTCTCTCTCTCTCTCTCTCTCTCTCTCTCTCTCTCTCTGTGTTTCTGTTTAGTGTTTATAACTATACGTTGTATGCATGATACTCTTCTTTCCTGTTTCTATCTGTGACACGCGCGCACATATATACACACACTCTCCCTCACTCACTCACTCACTCTCTCTCGCGTTTCCGGATCATATACCTGCGCTGTATGTTTTTTCAGGCTATGCATCTCTCTTGTTTCCTACCTACGCTATATGTTTCTCAGGCTGTGCATCTCCCTTGTGGGCCTTGTTTCCTGCTTTCACTTATCTACCCATATGTTTTTGCATTCGTTCTCTCTCTCTCTCTCTCTCTCTCTCTCCCTAACTGCATCTCTCTTGTTTCCTGTTCACACTTATGTACCCAAATGTGTATGCATGCGGCCTCTCTCAATAGCTCTGTCTCTCTCTTTCGCCCTAACTGCGGCTTCTGTACAAATCTGTGTATGTTGTCATGGATATTCTTAGCACTCTGCTTATATGCCCTATCCATGCTCCAACCTAGCGTTTTAGGCCTGCGTTAAGTGCTAATAGTTGTGCCTTTTTCTTGTCATGTTGTAGCGTATATCCTCATAGTCGTATTTCTGAACTCCTTTCGCTGTCTATTGATTATTCGTAATCATCTACTGTTTTAGGGTATATCCTCTTCGTCATGTTTCGAAGCTCCTTTGTGCTGCCTATTGATTCTTTGTAATCATTGTGCTGCTGATTGATGCTCTGTTGCCAATTATTTTTCCTGTTGACCGACTCTCTCTCTCTCTCTCTCTCTCTCTCTCTCTCTCTCTCTCTCGTACCCCCCTCCCCCCCATGTATAAACATCGAACATCATAGCTCATTCGCGGCACCAAGCTTGTTGTATTACACACCATATGCTTAGTCTGTGCATGACGCGCGTTTGTCTGATTTTGAGTACTGCATGCACAGCTCATATCTTGGCAGCTGCCGTGTGTCGATAATTGTGAAGTCTTTCCTGGCCTTCAAACTTGAAGATCCGTTTTGCAGGGATGAGCTTTGCTGAGGGGAATGCCGCCTGGCTCGAGGCCGCGCTTGTCGACCATCTGAATATGCGACCAGGGACTGAGACTGAGACTTCGGACCAGGCTTCATTCCCCTCAGCCTTGCACCTCTACAATCGCTACGTGCCTTGAAATGCGTAATTTTGGAAGGCATATATGCAGATGCACTGTTGGGATGACTTGATTCAAGCAAAACAGTAGAATATCACAGCAAGGTTTTAAAGAATCTAGAACCTTCGGGCTTGCCATGACTGCTTCCAGTCTTCCAACTCTCGGTAACCCTAAATTTGGTTATTTGTAAGGGTCCAACCTTGCTCTTTTGGGTAAGTATTCGGAACCCTGAGCCTTTTATATCGTTTGGTTTTCTGTTGTTAGTGGCAGATCTGACATCACATCGAATCGTCGAGGCAACAGTCGAAGGCTATGCTAAAGGGAGTGCCGCCTGGCTCGACGCCATTGTAGCCTCTTTGCGAATTCCATGCAAGCTTTGAATCTAGCGAAGCTTGTGGTGACATGACGTCGGACCAGGCTTCATTCCCTTGAGCAATGGATACTTCGTGGGAAGAGCGACTATTTTTTCTCCAACCATGAGAGCTTCACGGAAGGATGAACGGAGAAAGCTTATGAAGATGGTCTGATATTCTTCAGGTTTGATAAGCTGGAAACTTTACTCTTTTCTTGCCTGACTATGTTTTAAGCATTCGATGAGACTTGTTCTCCTGCAGGTATCTCACCTTGTCGTTCCAGTTATACTTCTGTTTTGTAGGAATCATGCTGTTAAAAATGACATATTATAACAACATCTGGTACCTTGTTTGAAAGTATATCACAGGCTCCACCGAGCCATTATCTCGATCAGCTTCAATGGGAGAAGTATAACGTCATGCTTTCATTGAAGAAATATAGGGCTTGGAATACAATTCTCCATTACCTTCTGCACGGGGGCCTCGAGTGCAATTCTTCATTCTCTTCTGTATGTGTTTATGCTACCAAGCGTGCAGAAAGCCAATTTATAAGCTTCTATTCCACTCGAGCGAAGGAGTTGTTCCGTTTCATTCCTATAGAGATTGCACAAAGCCACTTAACCTATAGAGGTTGCACAAAGTCAATTTGATTTGTAAGCCTGTATTTTATATACTCAAGCGGAGGAGTTAACCGATACAGATTGCACAAAGCCAACGTCTAGAGTGCCCTACTTAAGTAAAGGGGCTGTCTCATTTGAAACCTCCTTAAGCAGTATGAAGTGGCATCCAAGTCACAGGGTTCTCATTTCGAACCTCCTTATAGTGGAATCCAAGATGATATTCCTGAATGTTGAGTTTTTATCAATTCTTGCAAGAAAAAAAGAAAATTGCATCTTGCAAAAAGCTAAGTCTTGTTGTCGAATTCTTGATTTTTGGGCTTTTTGTACTTGGTATGGTTTAAAAATAACGGGTAGTGATTCAATGTTAACGAGAATAGGCAATGATATGGTCATTAATATTGTTAATCTAAAGTCATCATGAAGGTTATGCACTAGGTTATATTATATTTATTTCTCATACACAAGAGTATAGATCGCGTCTTGTACATTTAAGTAAATGTGGATATGCAAGACATGTCAATCCAATGTCATGTATGGTTCAGAACTAATTACAATTTTCCTCAACCTAACAGAAAGCTGGATAAGGTCATTTATAAACCACAAGTGAAGCCTTGTAAGCTTATCTTATTTTTCTATATCTACAAATGATTACAAACTATTTACCCTTTTAACTAACCTAGAGGCATGTAGAATAACCTTTATGGATTTTGATGAATTTGAAGCAAAGGATCATTATTAATACACAATATATAATCTAAAGAAAAGGCTCATGACATTAGATGAATGCACAACTTTGTAGATATGATTTATACCCAAGATATAATCTAAAGCAATGTTCATGGCATCAAATCTAAGTAAGGCTCATGACATTAGATCAATACACAATATTGTAGATCATATTTGTATATTTAGTTAGTGGATACACAAGGTATGATCTAATGTTGTGTATGATTCGAGACTACTTACAATTTTGCCCAAACTAAAGGCACATAAGCTTAATCATTTATATTAAACAATTCAAGTTTTGAATGCACTAAAGACATAGGATCACTTCATTGATAAACCACAACTTTAATTAATTTGGACCCACCTCAATCTTTTGAAGTTTACACATCTTCCACTAAAGTGTATTGTAGAGTTCCCTTCTTGTATAGTGAAAGAGATAAATACTAGTAACTTGATGGATATCATCCTTCCCGTAGATATCATTACATTTTATCATCGGTATTCTAGTTATATACAATTTGTACATTGCAACCATAGGATCACTTCATTCATAAACCACAACTTTAATTAATTTGGACCCACCTCAATCTTTTGAAGTTTACACATCTTCCACTAAAGTGTATTGTAGAGTTCCCTTCTTGTATAGTGAAAGAGATAAATACTAGTAACTTGATGGATATCATCCTTCCCGTAGATATCCTTACATTTTATCATCGGTATTCTAGTTATATACAATTTGTACATTGCAACCATTGTAATATAGAATGATCTCTATTGAAGTAGCTATATTTTTATGTTGCCACATATAGAAGCCTAGGTTGGTCTCTAGTGAGGTTCTTCTCTAAACCATCTATAATAAACCACAAGTTCATTTGCATGAGGTAAAGCTATATCCTAAAGCTCCAACCTTGAGAGTTGGTGCTCCTCAACTACTCCTATTGAGTGGTAGCTAAGATTTGTTGAGACATGATGGTAGATAGTATTTGGATCACTATTTACATTGTGCCATAAAGACGAGAGTTAGAAGAGAGGCATATAAGCTAGTACAAGTCATAGTACATGGATACTCTGGTATCTTCTAAGAAAATAGAGATAGTAAGAGAATTCTAGAATGCAATGGAAAGTGGTAGTGTAAGTGGTTCTCTCTCATCTATAGAAGATGTGATAGCTAAAGACACTACTTTGTATGTCCTTAGGTTTGTCCAAATTGTAATTAATTTAAGTGCTATTTGTAAAAGATGTGTAGGTATAGAATATATGATCCTACATGCCTTCAAGTTGTAATTAGTTCCCTTGTTTCCAACCATGTGTAGATATAGTAGCAAGCCGAGAGGGAGGAGGGAGAGGAGAGGGAGGGTGGAAAGGCAGAAGGCAGAAGGCCACGGGCAATGACACAGAGGAGAAGTAGGAGGAGGAGGAAGAAGAAGAAGAGAGAGAAAAAGGCGGGGGAGGATAACGAAAATGAGAAGAAGAAGAAGAACCATTGGGTGGGGGTGGGGGTGCACAAGGAACTTTTAATCATTTCTTACATAGGAAAAAAAATAAAATTCCCTATCAATTCCCTAATTAAAAATACACAACTAGGGAAAGTAAATAATAGGGAAAGTGGAACATTTCCTAGTTAGAGAAACTAGGGAATCGCATAGGAAATTCCCTAGGGAAATAAATTCCCTACATAGGGGATTTTTTAAAATTTTCCTACCTAGGGGATTTTTTCTTAGGGAATAAATTCCCTACATAGGGGATTTTATTTAAATTTCCCTAACTGGGGGTTTTTTTTCCTAGGGAATAAATTCCTAAATAATAGGGGATTTTTTTTCTATGGTAGGGAATTTCCTATGCGATTCCCGAGCTTCTCTAACTAGGAAATGTTCCACTTTCCCTATTATTTACTTTCACTACTTATATGTATTTTTAACTAGGCAATTGATAGGGAATTTCCTTTTTTTTCTTTCATATGTAGGAAATTTTTTCCACTATGTTTTCCTACAAATGGTAATGTCCCTATACAAAAAATTTCTTATGTGATTCTAATTTTTTTCTAACTTGAAAATATTGCATTTTTCTTCGTTTTCATATTCCTACTTATGTGAATTTCTAAGTAGAAAATTATCCAATGAATTTTCAACTAGAAATTTATATAGAGATTGTTTAGTTAATTTCAAATAAGATATAATACACATCTAATAGATTATGTGAAAAAATTTCACTATATAACTTTTTTTTCCTATGTCAAGAAAAAGCTTGTATATAGATAATTTTATTTAAAAGGATTATTCAAATAATCTAAATGATGCCATAATATGGCGATACTATATTCTTACTCAAGTTGATCCCTAATGGCTAATGAAATGGTAAATAGAGGCATTGAATTAAACATTACCCTAATGTAGAAGTGAAAATTTTCTATCACTTACATCGAAGCCAATACTAGTAACAAGTTTCTTGGCAATTTCTCGAAGGAGGGCTTACTCATTGTTGTCAATAACTTCCACATAGCTATCGATGGTTATGGCATGCATGTCCCTCTACACTACACATAGATGTATAAACATGAGAAGGTGATAAGGATATTATAAAACCATGATTAAGATTGATTAACAAGGCTTAGCTTAGCTTAGCTATTGCATGTAGGAGTCCTCAACCATAACAAACAACTACATGTATCACATTCTCACATGTGTCCCCCACGATTGCAATAGATAGAGAAGTTTATGATGATGATGATGTCATGGTGTGATTAGTGTTCCTCTTGTATTGGAGTAGGCAATTAAAACTAGTCTTTGTAATGGCTACCCACTAAGTATAATAGCTATTAGGAGTTGCCAAAATATAGGGAGTCTTCTCGAGACTTGAAACACTCCTTCCTTGCAAAAGAACATGTCTCATGTTGTATGCATGTCAATGGCCATGATGTGCTCAAAATTAATCCTTACAAAGAATTGTGCCCCCATGGTGTCTCCTTCTATTATACACAAATAAGACACCTGAATCGAAAAAACACAAGGATTCACTTGAAAGCACAATTAAAAAGTCTTCTTAGAGACAAGGAATGCATACCTTTATTCCATGAAACAAAAGAAAGATTCTTGCAAAGTCATAGAGCAATTCCCCAAGATTTGTTGAATGAGTGATGCAGTGAACTATGACAGTGGATGAGCCAAGTTGGCTTGGTCAACTAGAAATGTCCAGTCTATTAAATGAGTGGGAGGCCGGTCAGACCTACAACTTGACTAGCCTACCTAGGCCCTAAAAGGGGGGTGATTCAATCAAATTTAAGGTAGTATATCCATAATAGATTAGCTCTGCTAGCAACAATGAACCAAAAGCATGGTGCCTTGTGGGTGCTGCATTTTCTAGTACCTGAGGCCGCTCTGGTGTCATGTAGTGCTTGAAGGTTGCGGATCAGATCCAAATGGCTCTTCCCCTATATTATTTTGTAGTTCTAAAGGCTATAGTTGTTGTGTGTTCATTCCTAAATGGTGGTGCTTGTTGCCCTCAGTTATAGTTTAAATTGAAGGCACGTCTTGTGGCTGCTATAACTGCGTAGCTAGGTGAAGGCATGACTGGGGATGCTCCTAACTGGGCTGTTTTGAGCCTTCATTCCACTCAAATTTTACTTCCTTGCTGCTAGGATACAATTTCTTAAAAGTTTTTCCTACTAGTTGAGTTTCAACTTATGCTCAATTGACCTAATCTAGCTACTCCAGGTGGACAGTTTGCTCTTCATGCTAAAGCACCTATGTTCTACTATTGTTGTTACTCCTTGTTTATGGCTGTTGTATCCAATCATTACTTAGCGTTGAACCCCCATTGGATGTCTAAGAGGCTAAAGCCTATACTGAAAGATACTCAAATATTTTTGCTTTTTCCAAGCATAATACAATTAGCATAGATACACAACACACTTAAGTTATTTTTCTTACTTTGTAGTCCTAAATTGATCCTATGACTACTGTGCTTCCTCGAAACTCCCTATCAACCTGTCTATGTCTCTTAGGCTTGTTAGTAATCCTGAGTGCAACTTGAAGATACTATTTCTCCAATGCTTGCCAGCCAAGCAAAATAAGCCAGTGACCCATCATTGTTGCCAAATCTCCAAGAGAATATAAGAGTTATCCACCTTTAAATAGTTGAGCAAAATTGAGAATGGCCAATATTCAATGGTGCACTTCTCAAGATAGTAGAAAAACCCTAATTACAGTAGTAATTAGGCTTGATTTCAGCAAAAAAAAGTTGAATATCTTTAGATTTGCTAAGATGAGGGAGAACATAGTAGAGGAGAGAGAAAATCAATATGCTGCCAAGAAAGTGCTATAACAACAACCTCTATTGTTTCAAGGAGAATAAATAAGGTCATCTACTGGGATTTAGGGTTCTGCTGCTATTTAAAACCCTAATTTCTACACCAAAAACTATCAATAACCTCATTTTTAGGGCATCTTGTCATTTATAGCCCCAAAACTTGCTCAGCATTAGGTTGCCCTGCTGTCTTAAAGCTTTAGCACCTATTCCCTACTCACAACTAAGTTCTCCTTAAAATCTGCCCCAAATAACCCAAAATGGGAGAAAAGTAGCCCAACATGAAAGATACACTTTTATGCAACCCAAAACTAATCCAAACTTGGCATTGATCAATCAAGGAGGGTGGGACTACGTCTAAATATGAGGTGATTCCTTTCCACTCCTTGTTTTCTTCAAGGAAGGATATGACTCAGTAGCACATGAGTGGGATTTGTGCCTAGAAGCAATAAGGGAGGGTGGTACAATGTGCTAGGGGAGATTCCCCACATGACTACATCTGAGGATAGAGGATGATGCACTTGCGGATATGGGGAGGTAGAGACAATGTGTGCTAAGACTAGATAACCTATGGTAGGTCTAAAGTATGGTCCTAGATTTAATGTAGATAAATATATATATTCATTAAAAGCGGGAGGAAAGGGTAGAAAATGTGAGGATAAATCTAAAGTACCAAACTCATGCTCAAATGAAACAAAACATAAAGGATTACATTGTGGAAAATCTATGATTAGAGAGCGTTCTTCAAATCCATGTTAGTACCAAATTGGGTTTTCTAGATGACTTACAATTAGTCCCTACATAATTAAAGAAGTAGTACACATAGTTAGACTCACATAAAAATGGATTGCACAAACCATCAAGTCAACTTCAAACTAGTTAGAAGTAAAAGGAACTTACATAACACATAATGCAAATTATACATGTCCAAAAGTGCAATCTTGAGCAGCTCATTCGAGCTTTTCCAATGGAGCTTTTTGCAACTCATCTTGGGGAGATCTTGATCTTGTGATTTCTGCAGATTCGTCAACAAACTTTTCTTCTACAATGCTATCTTCTATATCAAGCTTCAATCATTCTGTCATGCTCTCTTGTAATTCAACTACTCCTTTTGTTGCATCTTTAGTAGTTGTAAGAGCTTAATGTTCAAGGCAATCCCTTAAAGCATTGCAACTCAATAACAATAGTAGGCTTTCAATATACAAGCAAACATATCACAATCAGGAGATAGGATATCAAGCAACATTTGCTGCAAAAAACTTCCTCCTACTATCCATGTTGGGTCCTAAAACAGGCCCGACACTAGTTATAGACACTAGTTGGTGCGCAGATCGGTTGCTGTATGCTCACGTAGTGAATCCCGGAAGGTCCCCAAGAACAATGAACTCTACCTTTTTGCACAAAAAACAATGTAAAAAGCATGAACGACAAGAGCAAGAGACCAATTGGGTTCAATCTCCCCCCATGCCTTGTGTGAGCGCTTCACAAAGCATGTATTTTTTTGTATATTTCCATCTTCATGCTCAATAATAGCCCAATTTACAAAAATATGACAAGCTTTTAGCTTTTGAGTTTGCCTTTTACAAAAATAGGAAATAAAGCTAATGGACAGTGCCCATAGAATCTGGCACGCCCAACACAATGTCCAAATAGAAATAACATATCCGTGCGCATAGGCGCATACAAAATAATAATAAATACTCGATGCCTCAATAGACATAACAAAATATATGTGTGGCGCCTATCAAAATATAATCCATAGGTCGAATACTCGCTAGACTCCAATGCTTTCCTCCGCCACTGCTGCTATCTCTACACATCAACTGAAACAATCACAATCGTTAGTAAAATAATACAATTAAACCGACAAAAGTGAATACCTAGCAGTCTTCAGCTACATAAATAAATCAACTGGTTAGAAATAAATCCTAACCTTAATTTATTACGAGTGCGCACTCTAAACTCATAAACGTTTATTAATTTAATATGTATTTTGCGGAATCACCCGCTATGGAATCACCCATGTACACACTAAATTAATGAAACGCCCGAAAAGGACAGGCGTCCCCATCAACTTCTCGCACAAAGAATCCACTTTGTGTATGAGCCCCGGTCATCTAAGTTTACGGAATCCACCGTAAAATCTCACGGAATCCACCGTGGAATATGCCTCCTGGCATCACTAGCTGTCAGGCCTCTGTAACACTCATGAGATAACCCCACACACCCTCTCGGCCAAGAGTGTCAAAGGGACACACTTCTCTAATCTCTACTGTAGATATTGTGTTTGTAGTAAAACATCGTCCAATGATTGTCCTTCCCTACTCCTCAGAGGGAGATCCCACATATCTTGGTATAATATACCAATGTAACAAAAACATAGGAGGCACCCCTTCGACTGAATGTCGTGGCCCCACTGTAGCTCTCCTACACCTCGAGGATTAGCCCCTTGATGTACTGCCCTAACATAAAGAACATATGAACAATCTCCACTCTTATATATTTTGAACGATCTAGGAGATTTGATATTTCCTTACCAAGCTTGCCCCAAGAAACCATTCATCTACCCTATAGCTTGGGTTTCCTTACACACTTCATGCACGTCAATGTTTGGAAAGAAATTGCATTGCATCAAGGTTTGATACCATGTTATTATTAATGCAAGTGTGGATGACCACTATGCTCAAGCATTTTATCATTAGAAACTAGCTAGGTGAAGTGCAAAGACAACCCTGCAATGATTTTCCAACTAATCGTACGTGCACCGTTGATAGAGACTAGTACCGAATTTCTTCGTGCTACTAGTCTCCTTAATTCAAAGGAAAATCCATCCTATATGTTATGCATAGATAAATAGATCAAAATTTGAATCATTTTTGGCAACTAACCACTTTCACAAACCCTCCTCCCTCCTATTGTTTAAGTTTTGCATTTGTTGGGTGTAAAGTTCATTTTTATGTAGTTTTTTCATATAAAAATTGATAAAAACATACTTTGACATAGAAATAAGCTTGATTGAGGCTCGATCCTCATGCTTTAGCCTCGTTATATATTCACGAACACAAAATGCATTTTTTCTAATATTCTAGTTGCAAAAACTATTTTTTTTCTATTTTCTCTATTTTTTCATTTATTTATTCATAAAATGTAATATTTAAAAATCATGAGTTCTCAATGATCAAGGATACTTAGCATCATTTTCATATCAATTTCTATCCCATATTAACCCAATAAACCCAATAAAAACCCCAAATTCCATTATTTTTTATAAAAATTGCAACTTGCGAGTTTTGCATGTTCAAGGAAAAATTATTATACTACTGAATTTTATGTTTTTTTATTAGCATTTTTGAGAAAGCACAACATGGGAAACCAATATCAATCATTCTCAATAAATTTCTTTAACCATTTATCATAAAACAAAAAAAAAGATCACTTACGTATAGAAATCGCGATTTTGAGGCTTATATCTCATAGATGGTAGGCCGCAGACGTTTCTTCTTTGTTGCTAAGACACTCTTTCAACTAGATCTATGATCTCTACTACTCCAACATCATCATTTGCTCCGAATTTGTCATCACACCCCTCCCCCTTCTCTCTTAAATTGATGCATGTACGAACAACATCAAAGAGGAGAGAGGAGAGAGGAGAGAGAAAGACTAAGAATTTAGATTTCTTACTTCATCAATTTATGTGGTCATGCGGCTTTGCAGCATCAAAATCTATAAACTTGGACCCTGTCGTGCACTTTTTTGGCTCCCGAATTCAGTAGCTACTTTATAACGCCAAACCTTATGGGGATTAAATGAGGGGTCAAACGACCTCCGATCGATGAACTGAGACTTGAGTTGAATTCTTGACATTGAAATGCATCTAGGAAAACTCTAGCGCAGCTATCCACCACCATTTGATTTTTCATGAAAATGTAGTCTCTTTGGTGCTTCTCGGGTACTTTTTGCTCCAAAAATTGTCTCAAATGCTTCAAGGACGGCTCAGAAGTGGCTCCTAAAATCTAGCTGTCATTAGAAACCATGGGATAGGGTAACTGAGCCCATCAAATCCCATGAATAGATCTGCACATGCATAACCACAAAGAGCATCAAGGTGATATAAAAAATAACAACTAAACACTCCACAACTCTCACCCTACCCCCTAACAAAACCAAGGCATGAAATTCACAAGGGATAGGCCTGGCATAATCTTACAAAAATCTAGACAAAGTCTCTAACCAATTTCTCTAACACAAACTGGCTAAAAATCCTATCAAAAAGGTCACCCTAGTGGTGGTCTAAACTGCCTACCTAACTTAGGACAACTAGACTAGGACCTTCTATAAGGCAAGGACTCCTATAGCCTGGTCATCATAGTTTCTTCCTATAAAACATGTTCCATTCAAGGTCTCATACTCGGGCATATAAATAGAAGGGAGCTGAGTGTAGAGTGACCCAAGGAGAATAGGGCATCAGTCTCAGGTCTTGCCTTGGCACCCAAGAACTAGCCAAGCTCTCGCGAGGTGACACTTAATTCTTTTTCTAATGCTCACTTTTATTTTGCTCCAATCTTTCTTATTTTCTTTCTTTTCCAGCTAGATGCCACCCCTAAGAAGATAAGCCATCGGCCCTGGGTCTGTGACTCGTCCCCATAAATCTACAAAGCCTTTGCAAGGCGATATGCAACTGCTTGTAGGAAGTTTCTTCATTTTTCTTTCTTTTGCTTTTATTTTCTTATTAAGGGGTTAAAACCACTTTTTACACACCTCTATAATTTGTATCTTTACATAGATTCAGAACTTGCTCTTCTTTTGATATTTTGGTATGCTTCTCTAACTGCTAGCCTCACGCTAGCAAGCACTCCTAGGACAGCTGCCTAGCAAGCAGGAAGGATAGGGTCACGAGAACTACCATCTAAAACATGTATTTATCACCTAACAATGTTCTAACAAGAGGTAGAAAATTGCTCAGATCTCCTCCATATATACCTAACCAACCTTTAGGACTTCATGCCTTGGTTACCAGTCCCCATGAACGAAAAGAAAGCAATCCCCACATACACATATAACACTATCTGCTTAAGGGAAAAACTTAGAAAGGGGACAATACCACCTGGAATGGCCACAACAAGCTCCACCACAACAAAGGCTTCCTCCAGTGACTTCGTCCAACCTGTGTGATGCAATCACTAAAACAAAAAACCATTAATTGTACCTGCACCAAACAGACATATGGCCCTCTTGGCCTAATGAAATAGAATATTTCACTACAACCTAATTGGCCCTCTTGGCCTAACGAAATTAAGAATTAAAACCCTAAAAAGTATAGGCCCTCTTGGCCTAATGAAATAAAACAAAACAGCTTGTATACAGTCCCCCTTTTGAAATCTCGCTAATATACAACAAGATGCTCCATCCCAAGGAGGAAATAGGGCTCGTGCCCTAAATTAAAGGCATCAAATTATGACCCATGCCTCGTGCATAAATAGCAAAAGATATACGCATAACATGTCATTTGACCAACCTATGGGTCCAAGATAACAAAGGCAAATGGGTCTCGATACTCTTTGCATCACCCATACTAACCATCACTTGCCATATAGGGCATGTTCTGATAAAAGCACCCATAATCAACCAGGTCCTATCTTATTATCCATAGAGATATCCAAACTAGGTCCATAGTTGAAGAAAAGGTCTTCTTCATAAGCAAAGTTGGCTAACAAGTCTGCAAACTGATTCCAATAATGTGGAACTAGCTGAAGTGACACTCTCTCAAACCTGTCGAGCAGGGTCATAGCAGTGCAATAATACATAGAAAGAATGAGATTTCATACTATGTAAGTCCCATTTAGTTGGTTCAATACCAATTGAGAATCCCCATTTACTAACAAGATGGATACCGGCATTCTTAGCAATATTCAAGCCCATGATTAAAGCTTTGTATTCTACTACGCTATTGGTAAATCCAACCCTGAGATAAACATCTAATTTCATCACGACTCTACGTTGGGGATCTCTAATAACTACCCCGATACTCTGTTTCTTGTTGGGACCCCTAGACGCTCCATCAAAGTACATTGTGTATGTCCACAATGGGTTTACATAACTAACCATCATCACCTCTACTCGTAATTATGATACTCAAAATTTAGCATATTCAAAGGATATATTACTGAAGGCTCCATCCCACCTTCTTCATTGAATATAATAGGGATGCTTGTCGAAATTCATAAGTAGTGATGACAGAAGACTTTGATTTCCCAGACAAATTATCCGTCCTCTTGCTCAATCACTTTATATCCCTTACTCCACCACCAGATACCTGTTGATGATATCTCTGCTCTAAGTATGGGTATTCTAGATAAGGATTCAATTGCCCCATCAACCAATATTCTCTCTTGCAAGTTTTTAATCATCCCCGCATTGACCTATAAGATATTTATTTCATTATTGAATTTAGAGATAATAAGGTTTAATTTTATTTTTAAACTCCACTCCCTCAAGATCAACCAGTAATGCCGTGGACTTATTTTTCCTTATTCTTACAATCTTGTAGAGACCATCCCATTTGGGCTCAAGTTTTTGTGGAAACAGTTCTCTACGTGCATCATAATATAGAACTAGATGTCCCTTCTTAAATGTATATTTCTTCACTTTTAAATCATGCAGCTACTTCATCCGATGCTTAGCCACTTCCTAGTGTAACAGACTCTGCAATTTCAGCTCATCCAAGTGGGCTAGAGTCGTAAAGCGCTTGAAGAGGGTATCCCCGTCACCCAAAGAAGGATTGATTTTGCAAATCTTATAGTCCGCGACTCAATCTCTAGAGGCAGAACACACTCCTCCCCATCAACTAACTTGAATGGGGTGTGGCCAGTGGCTCGTTTGAATGTCGTGTTATATGCTCACACCGCCACATATAGTTTCTTATCCTAGTCTTGCTTCTTTTTGGACACTATTTTCGATAAAATACCCACAAGCTTCTCGTTAGTACTTTCAACTTGTCCATTCACCTACGGGTTATAAGGAGTTGTCTTATTGTGCTTAATTTTCCATGCTTCAATCAACTTTTAATCACCTTGTTTAGGGAATGGGTTCCACGGTCCGATATTAATTCTTTTGGTGGACCAAATCCACATATAATCTATTCTAATAGGAAACTGGTAGTCTCCTTTGTGTCGTCCTTCCTCCTCGCTCGTTTTTCTAACCACTTTGTAAAATAGTCAATCTTTTTGCGACGATGATATATCTCTTCTATGTAGAAGATGATGGGGTGATAGGTCCCACAAAGTCACTGGCCCACTTGTCAAATGGAAGTATAGCCATAGTCTTCGCTTCCTATTCTCCCTACTGTCATGCCGTTGACAAGTATCACATCTCTTGACATACTCGAATGCATCTTGGAAAATGGATGGCCACCAATATCCGACAATTAAAGTTTTTTGTGCAGTTAGCCACCCAACAACTTGCCCTCCACAAGTGGAGTCATGAAACTCTTCCAAAATGAATGGAACCTCATTAGCCATCACATATCAGCAATAGATATCATCGACCTCCTCTCGATATAGTGTTCTTGCGATCAAACAAAATTTCAAAGCCTACTGTCTAATTTTCCTCTTTTCTGACTTTGATAGACCAACTCCAGTCTCTCCTGCTGATAGGTAATGCATGATAACAACAAACCAAGATGAAATGGAGGCTGTATCAATTTTAAACATTTCCTCAATATCACTTCCTTCAACTAAAGTCACTTTCAGCTCTCCGAAATACTCAAGGTATTCCACAATACCCTGCAGCTTCGGTGGCTTACTCTTGATCTCATAATCAAACTCCTATAAAGTGATTAACCACTTTGCTAAAAGTTCAGGCACCTATAGCTTTGTTCATCAGCAATCTAAGCCCCTCTGCCTTCGTATAGAAAACTACCTTCTCATAGAGAATGTAGTGCCTAAATTTTTTAGTCCCAAATACCATTGCAAGGCACAACTTCTCCATGTAGATGTAGTTGATTTCTGATATGCCCAACTTTCAACTAGCAAAAACGATTGGATGGTACCATTTTTCCTCCCAGATTTGGGATAAACAATAGTTAATACTATGCATGGTAGCTGCTGAAAATATGTAGAATGTTTCACCCCTTTTAGATGCTTTTGAAACTTGTGCTTTTACTAGATTCTCTTTTGCATCATCAAAAGCTACCTTAAAAGGATTACTTCATTCAAATAGATAGCTAAAAGATAATAGATTCATTAGTGGAAACATTCTTTCTACCAAGGCATTTATGAATCTCAAGTAGTACCCTACGGATGAGAGAAATCTGTGTACCTCTTTCAGAGTGAGTGGCGGACTCATGGCCACTATGGCCTTGATCTTTTCATAGTCAGTTGCGATCCCTATTGAGCTGACCACATGGCCTAGAAATAGACCATAAGACACTCGAAAGATAGAATTTTGTGGGTTAAGAGCTATGCAAAATTCTCTGCAACGCTCAAAACACTTTCTTAAAATAATCAACTACCTTTTTCTTATGGTGGCTGTCCCCAAGTCATTGATAAACACTTTCAACTCCTTTGGGGATGTCACCAAAGGACTTGTCTATTGTTTGTTTCCATGAACCAAGTGCATTACATAAACCAAAGGCCATCACATGGTATGTAAAGGTACCGAAGACAATAATGAAAGTTGTTTTTGGTTTATCTTCTTTTGCAATTTCCATCTCATTCTATCCCACAAAGCAATCCATATTAAACAAATATATTTTCCTACCTGCTAATTGGTCCAAAGTCTGGTCAATAAAGAGGAATGAGTAGTAGTCCTTAACTGCATGCTTATTCAGCTCCCTAAAGATTATGCAAAGCTGGATTTGATTATTTTTCTTCTTCTTGATAACGACAGGTGAACACCATTCAGTATACTGAACAAGGAAGATCAAACCAACCTTTCACAATTTCTCCAACTTCTCAAATAGCACGTTCCTCAATTTGAAAGGCTTCTGCCTTACTTTGTGATGCATAGGACGACTACCTTCCTTTAGAAAAATGGAATGAACAACCATGATGGGAGGAACACCTCTTAGCTCATTATAACTCCATGCAAAAATGTCATGGTACTCTTGGATAATGGACACATAGTCCTTCCTTTCTTTCAAACTGAGCATGGACCCCAATTTAATTGGCCACAGATCATTTGGCCTACCAAGATCCAACTCAATTACATTTGTATCTTGTATTCGTTCTTGAGGTTCTATTGGCTCATTCAGAGTTATTTGATAGATGTCCTTTGTAGTGGACCCTTCTTTGGATTCATCACTTGATGATGTCTCACTAGCAAATACATCTTCTAATGTCTCTAATTTTGTAGAGGATAGAGGAGCTCTCTCACTTTTAGGAGACTTAGGGTATGCATCTACTACCATAGGATTGGCACCTCTACAAAAAATCAAACGTCGACCAATAGTTATATCCACTTGACAGTTGGATCGCAAGATCCATGGCCTTTCTAAAACAATACTTGATAGCCTGGCCATCCTACGAACCTAATGACCCTATAGTCCATAGTGCAATCCACACTCCCAATGGTCACAAGGACTTTGGTAATACAACGTTCAGGTTGTCTTAAGCTATCATTAGTCAATCGAAGAATTCTAGAGGCATTCTTTTTGGATTGCTAGACCCAGTCTCTCCATCAATTCTGAAATCATGATGTCAACAAATGATCTTGTATATAGGATACCATGATCGACTAGTATTCCATCAATGTAGGCTACAACTCGTGGGCAATGTTTTTCAACATGCTCCCACCAATCATTCCTACTCGCGGTATACCCAAAGGTTCCACGATATAACTAGTATGCAGGTTTTTTAAAAATTCCTTGCACACTCCTGGGGAGACAGCTGAATTAACTACAAGAGATTCACGTCTGGTTTAACTTTACAAAGAGAGCTTGCCGAATCAAATTCGTGATAATTTGCTAGAGCTCTCTTTTCTTGGCAGACCATTTTCTCTTTTGGTTGTTGAATTGACTTTGCTGCTTCCTTCTTAGCTTTTTCATTTATCCTCGGTAATTATTTATCCTCCTTGGCATGGGCTTTACTTCCTATGGGTTTTAAAGGTCCCCATTCCATATTGGGGTTAAGGACTTGCGTCCCTTTTTCATCTTTCTTAGGGTTTCCATCGATAGGTTTTATATTGTCTTTATCGCCTTCTCTACCATTTTTACCTCTCGTAATGACTTGTAGATTAGAAGCTTCAGTTCCATTAACTCATACATCCTTAATGAAGCTACTCCAGTGCCACTAGATAGCTCCTCTACAATAGCCTTACCTCTTTGAAGTATTTGTTTCGGCCCATCATCTCGTTGAAGCTTGTTTCCTTGTGTATGATGGTTAATAGGACCTCGCTGTCTACTACCTTGTTGGAGAGAGCTGATCTTACTCCAACAGGTGGTAGATAGATGGGCCGACTTCCCACAAATATCTCATTTAACATTTGGATAATTTCTAGGGTATTGTTGGCCACCACACCACTTACAATAGAATCTTGAGGGTGTACCCTCTTTAGGGCGTCTATTTCTTATCAAATTCTATTATTACTTAAGGAAATTAACGTCAATGGCTATTTGTCTATATTGTTCAAAAATCATGTTAGTGTAGTGCTTCAAGTTAGATGGCTCGACTTCCCATAAATATCACATTTAGCATTTGGATAATTTCTAGGGTACTACTGGCTGCCACACCACTTACAACTGAATCTTGAGGGTGCATCCTCTTCAGGATGTCTACTTCCTATCACATTCTATTGTTTCTTAAGAAAATTAATGTCAATGGCTATTTGTCTATATGGTTCAAAAATCATATCAGTGTAGTGCTTCATCATATCCTTAACTTTGCCAAGGAAATTAGAGGCACTTGACTCATAACCGTGATCATCTATTCGTCGTTCCATTGGCCTAACAATTTGATTGGGAATTGGTTGTTGACTCATGCCACAAACAATGTTAGGGTTTGATGCTTGGCCTTCAATATTTGGTGGAGCCATTTGACTAGCCATAGGCATAGTCAGGTTGGAAGGAGCTGGCAATAAAGGCACATTTTGGACCATGCTTCCTCTCACATTCGGGTTAGTCATAGCTATCCCTTGAATTCCATTGCCATTGATCAATGCTAGATTATTTCCCACAGCTAGATCCATATTAAGATTGGTTTGAGAGGCATAGGCAGTTGTAGTTGCGATTCTACTTCTTGTGCTCATCTAATGGTAGTGTCCACATTTAGAAAAGTGACACTACTAAATTGCACTTGAATGTTGAAATCCAGACCATGCAAAAAATATTGTAGTTGGACAGTTTTTGGGATAGGGATAGAGTCTTGCAATTTGCGAAAGATGTCTTTTAACTTCTTGGCATATGCTTGGATATCCTCATGTGACTCCTCCTTGACATGTCACATTTAGTACACATAGCTAATATTGACCATCCCTTTCATAGACAAACTCCCATTGAAAGGCTTTGAAAAATAAATCAATAGTGGGTATGGTTAGTTCTAGCCTCTAGGCCGTGATACTATATGACAGCTCTTCCTTTGAGAGTCATGTTAAAGACCTGGGGGTTCCACTAGGGTTTATCATATGGTACCGCTGAGTGTAAGGAAGGGGGGTTATTTAAGGGAAGGAAGGTACATTTTATAATGTAAGCTCCCATAAATAGGGGGTAGATAAGGGGTATTTTCATATATTTCTTGCATGCAGATGACATCTCCTTGTTACTACTAGTGAATCCCCCGTGGTTAAAGAGCATCATTAAATGTCCTTCATCCTGGATACAACAATTGAACATCAACTTTTGGAATTCATTAATGTGTTGTTCTACATCTTCTTTTTCTAACCCATTAAGGATGGATAGGGGAAACCTAAAGCTGGAAAATTTACCATTCCAACAGCTATAACAATATGTTGTGCCACTATGGTAACAATTGGATTTGTTGGGGTTCAAACAACTAGAACTAGAGCCCCACTCAAAGTGGAGGAATTCATTGGAGGAGGGAAGAACTAGAGCTTCCTCCCCCTAATGGACTTTGTGTTGAGCTAGGGTTATTAAGACCTTTCCCTTGCAAAGATGTTGGGCCACTCCTTTGCGGAGAGTATATTTTACTTATCTTGACCTGTCTTCTAGCTCGTTCAACCCTTTCTTTCTTTTAAAGCTCCGCTTGACAGTCTTATGAGTCTAGCTCACTAATTTTTAGCATACACTAGAGAATAGGCCCCAATCAACCAAGGCATGAAACCCACTACTTGTAGGTGAGTCCCGGAAAACACACCACCTGTTGGGACCTAAAACCAGCCCGATACTAGCTATAGGCACTAGCCTACGGGCCTCTATAACACTCACAAGACAACCCTACACGGCCTCGCTGTCCAAGGGACACACTTTCCTAATCCCTCATGTAGATATTATGTTTGTAATAAAACGTAGTCCAATGATTGTCCTTCCCTATTCCTTAGAGGGAGATCCCACACATCTTGGTGTAATATACCAATGTAATATAAATAAAGGAGGCACCCCTCCACCGTGGCCCCACTATAGCTCTCCTACATCTCAGGGATTGGCCCCTCGATGCAC
This sequence comes from Lygodium microphyllum, assembly GCF_053477565.2. Classification (NCBI taxonomy): domain Eukaryota; kingdom Viridiplantae; phylum Streptophyta; class Polypodiopsida; order Schizaeales; family Lygodiaceae; genus Lygodium; species Lygodium microphyllum. The sequence goes on from NC_141154.1 coordinate 93,972,009, forward strand.
TACCCTAACATAAAGAACATACAAAAAATCTCCACTCTTATATATTTTGAACGATCTAGGAGATTTTATATTTCATTATCAAGCTTGCCCCAAGAAACCATTCATCTACCCTACAGCTCGGGTTTCCTTACACACTGTACGCAGGTCAATGTTAGGAAAGCAATTGCAATGCATCGAGGTTTGATACCATGTTATGCTCAATGGACATAAATGTGGATGACCATTGTGCTCAAGCATTTTATCATTAGAAACCAGCTAGGTAAAGTGCAAAGATAACCCTTCAATGATTTTCCAACTAATCGTATGTGCGGCATTTATAGAGACTAGCACCGAATTTCTTCGTGCTATTAGTCTCCTTAATTCAAACAACAATCCATCCTATATGTTATGGATAAACAAATAGATCAAAAATTAAATCATTTTCATCAACTAACCACTTTCACAAACCCTCCTCCCTCCTACCATTTAGGTTTTGTATTTGTTTGGTAGGTGTAGGCTTTATTTTTATGTAGTTTTTAAATATAAAAATTGATAAAAAACATACTTTGACACAGAAACAAGGCTTGATCTCATGCTCCAGCTTCATTATACATTCACGAACATAAAATGTATTTTTTCTAAAATTTTAGGTGTAAAAACTAACATTTTCTCTATTTTTCTCCATTTATTTGTTCATAAAAATGCGATATTTCAAAATTATGAGTTCTCACTGATCAAGGACATTGAACATCATTTTCATATCAATTTATATCCCATATGAACCCAAAAAAACCCAAGAAAGATCCCAAATTCTATTATTTTTTAAATAAAAATTGCAACTTGCGAGTTTTGCTTGTTTAAGAAAAAATTATTATAATACTGAGTTTTATGTTTTTTCCTTAGCATTTTTGAGAAAACATAGCATGGGAAACCAATATCAATTATCTTCAAGCCATTTCTTCAACCGTTTATCTCATAAAACAAAAGAAAAGATCACTTACACATAGAAACTGCGATTTCGAGGCTCATATCTCATAGACAGGAGGCTGCCATGACGCTTCTTCTTTGTTGTTGATGCACCCTCATAGCCCAATTTACAATCTCTACCGCTCTAGCATCATTATTTGCTTCAGATTCTTCATCACACCCCTCTCTCTTCTCTGTTAAACTGATGCATACAAACAACAGCAAAGAGGAGAGAGGAGAGGGAGAGAGAAAGACTAAAAAATCAAAAATTTTATTCCTTCATGAAATTTGACAAGATTACAACCATCTTGTTCCTCTCTTTTCGTGGATCAGTAATCTCTCTCTTTACAAGATTGCCAAACAAAGAGGGATCGATCTGATTGGAAGAGGGCACAAATAAATTTGTGCCCTCCCTATGGTCAGTTTTTTTGGTTATTTTCCCTCTTTTAATAAGCCAGACATTTAAATTATTAAAATAATTGGTTCATGCTTGACATGTTCACACTACATTGCAAGTGGATATTTTGATTTTGAGGGGGAAAACTAACTCAGATTCGAGATCTCTCTAGACAAGCAGGTTCACAGCATTGAAATCTATAAATCTGGGCCCTGTCGTGCACTTTTTCGCTCCCAGATCCAATAGCTGCTTTATAATGCCAAACCTTGCGAGGATTAAATTGGGGATCAAACAACCTCCTATTAACGAATTGAGGCTTGCATTGGATTCGTGACGTTGAAATGCATCTAGGAAAACTCCAACTCATCATCTGCCATTGTTTTTTTTTTTCATGAAAATTTGGTCTTTGGCGCTTCTTGGGCACTTTCTGCTTCAAAAGCGGCCTCAAATGCTTCAAGCATGGCTCAGAAGTGGATCCTAAAATCTAGCCCTCACTCCATGTTTATCATATCCTACATTGATGAAGTGTAGGGAATTGCATCATTTGAAGGTTGCCTTTCATAAAAATGGCAAGTTTTTGCAATAGAACCATAATTCAATGTACATGGCTACCATAGTGCTACCCATATGAAGGTTACTCTCCAATGCTCTTTTATTGTTTCAAAAAATACTCCTTGACATATTTCCAATGACCATGTAGAGCAACATGCTTTCAAGGGAGAGACAAACGTAGCAGAATTAGCACACATACCCTCCCATAGCATTTGTCGAAATGTAGTCTCTGCTTCTTTTCCGAGCTCGTGCCCAGCATAAGTAGCAAATAGTGCATTCCATGAAACCACATCCTGAACCAACAACCTCTCCAATATTAGGCAGTCTTCTACAATCCAACAACATGCCATGTACATGTGAATAACACCACCCATTTCTAAATCTTGCTTGTTGGCACAAGCTTTCAAGGTACAAATGAATGTGACACGAGCAAAACTTATGGCCTCCAACTGTATATTTCAAAAATGGTCGGTAGTTTTTGCACTAAGTCCATGTTCTACATATCCTATAATCAAAGGATTCCACAACACAACATTTCGAATGGGCAAACTATGAAACACTTCATGTGGCTCTGCAAGTAAACCTCATTTACAATACATTGCTACTTATTGGCAACATCAATGTCCATGAAAACACGTCTTTCCAATCCATGTTGGACTAGTTCCACATGCAAGTTTTGGCCTATTTTTGTATCTCTCAACATAGCATATGCACTAAGGAGAGAGACATAGGTAGCTAAAACAAGTTGCGTGCACGTTTTTCTTTGATCTTGCTACATGTGGCATAGGTGGAGAAGATCTAGTAGCTCTCCATGTCTCATGTAAGTAGAACTCTAAGAATTGAAGAATTAATGGTTCCTATCATGAAAACCAAGCTGTCAAAAGCTTGTTCAACATCTTGCAAGCTTCCATATTCGAACAACACATGGGAAGAAGGTAGTTGCCAAGAATTGGATGGATTCCAACCTTTGTTGTAGTATGAAATCAAGCATATCCTTGGCATACACCATTTTCTTCTCATGTCTACACTTTTGCAAAGTGTTGAACATGGCCTTGGAAATAAGAAAATGCCCACACCAATCCAAGATGTTGCCCATCTTGTGCTGACTATACTAGAAGGGAGTTTCATATTGAGTGTGTTGAGTATATTGAGATCTTGTATGAATCATACATGTTTTGGCTTTCATTTTGCTTATAACTAAAAGCATTAGATGGAACAGTAACAATGAGCCTCATCTTGAGCCTTATCTTGAGCTAAAAGCAAACTTAAGTCACCATATTCAGCTTGGTTATCAATTGATGATGTGACAAATGGTTATCAACTTATGACATGACAAACGGATTCAAACAAGTCTAGAGGGGCAGACATAGCACCAAACCTCCTTCTCAAGAGACTTGATACAACAAGAGAAAGGTTATTTCTTTATTCTATATGCTATTAAGGAAAATATCCATACATATGCACGTGACAGCCACCACAAATTTTTGTGATGTACTAAATGATACGTGAAGAATCATCTTGGAAACCATTACTAGCACTAACATAGATAAAACACACTGAGGTCCACAGATCTACATCCAAAAATTCTAAATGTGATACCCAAAGCTTCTAGAAAAGTGCACCATTATTGTAGTCAAAATATTGTTCTCTAGGAGATAGCCCCGATGTATAAGAGACAATAATGCAAAAAAGAAAGAATCATATACAAAATAAAGAAAACCTATGCAAGCATATGATCAACTTCATAAAAAACCAGCACTTTTATGTGGTTAGTGCTCATGAATTTTATAGTCATCCTATTTTTTATGGTCCTTGGTGTACCAATCACAACTGGATGAACAATCTGCTCATGCTTTGCTCTTGAAAAAGAGTTGTTGTTGGTGGAATATGAAGAGATGGCAAAAACAGAAGTGATGCCCAAAAATTTGGCCATCTTTTGAAGCACCTCATTATTCTTCCAGGAAATCACACCAAGTCAAACAACATGATCAAATTCTAAAAAGAAACTTCCTTAAAATACATATGAAAATACCTCAATAGCCAATTCTTTGGTTGGATAGACACAGATTGCCTAAGGTGATTTCAAAGCAGGATCAACCTTGCTTAGCATTCTGAGGACGAAACATGTAGTCTTGCCGGACCCATTGCGAGCTTGTGCAATAAGATGGTGGTATGGTGGAGTGAGGATCATAAGTAGAGTAATTAATTGGATTCTACTAGGTCTCACAAAGTTCATCTCGGAGTAGAGTTCCTATAGAAGCTCGCCTGATAGATTCAGATCCTGGAATGTTCTTGTAGAAACATAAACTGTATTTTTGTCTGTCGTGTATTAGTAACTAATGAGAAACCTAACTTAGCTTGGATCAAGGATAAGGATCTTAGCTTGGATGTGGACTCCTCATCTTCTGACCCCTTGTCACAGCCATCTTCTTGCGACATGGACTCCAAAGGCTCTTATTTTTCTTTCTCTCCCTCTCTATCTATCAGGATCAAAGGCTTTTGAGCTTTTATATCCGTACTATTGCTCGTGATGGAAACCATAGCCCGGATTGCAAGAAGAGGAAAATACTTACTTGGCTCCAACATAGACAAAGTTCAACCATAGGCCCTATAATTGGATCTTACTAATTGGAGGGCCATACCATTGAAACATCAAAGAGATGAGATAAGTGCCAATTTTGAAGGGATCAAATCAATGAGGAGAGGGGGTGCAATGTGGAGGACAAAGAAGAGGTCAATGTTGAGGGTAAAGGCTACTAAAGACTGTAACTATGTTGAGGGCAAATTGCCTAGCATGGACTTTGAACCCTTCTTGTTGATTGTGCTTCCTCCTTTCTTCCTATTCGTTCAACTGTTGAGATGCCATTGCCATCTAGAGAGAGAGAGAGAGAGAGAGAGAGAGAGTCATCACTTTGGTGCCAAGATGAAGGTTCCTAAACCTAGCCATTGAAATAATTTACTTTTACCACTTACTTTTTCATTTCTTAATGCCTTAATAATACAACTCTTATCAAATATCATATAATCATGTTCATTGTCACTATATTTTCATTTCTTAATGCCTTAGTAGGAGAAAGGAGAGCTCTGAAGCAATCCAAGCTTGTGCCAATAACTACTAATTATCTATGCTCATGATTAGGTAGGTGCAAATCATTATATTTATTGAAATGGAAGGTATGTTTAACCATAGAATGATGCATAGTAGAGTAGGAACCAAATGTGCATCATTAATAGCATGTTCTACACTAGATGTGCGTGCAAGTAGTAAAGCAACATCAATAATATGTATTACAAATAATCACTAATTTAATAAAAAAATTGAATATAGAATGTTTCAATTGATAGGCTAGAATGGAGGCTACATTAATTATGGCCACAAAATACCAACCCCTTTTAAGAACTAAGAGCAAGGACACTCAAAAGGCCCTATTGGTGAAGTTGCATGTAAATCCAATGTATATATCTTTAGCACACTCTATGCATAGTGAGTCTGACAATGAACTTGTGTGATGTAGAACATTATCTATATAGATGAGTTTTCATCTAGGTAAGGTGGCCAATCTAGTAGCCAAGGAAAGATGCAGGACTCTGCATTGAAGGAGTACATTGAGCAGCTTGTCAGGGACATTATTGTATTTCATAAGACATGCTCTCCGGCTTTTGTTGAGAACTTCTTGAAGTTAATAGTAGTAATGAAGGCTAGGCCCTTCAAGACTATACCGGCCAACTCTAGCTTGGAGAAAGTAGTGTTGCTTCAACATTTGAAGCTGCTCTACTTATTCACTAGTACCAGGTCCAGACCACTATTTTCCATGGTGGCCCATGGCATGGTTGCTGGTGTTGAAGATCCCAGTGTCATTAGGCAGGAACTACTGGGAAAAAATGTATTTTTACCTATGATCAGAAATAGCTCTAACCATGGGGAGTGTAGGTCAAAGAGGCCTAGAAGAGAGTAGATGTACTTATTGCTACTGATATCTCATCACTAATATAATGCACTTTGTAATCTTCTCTTGAAGTAATGAAAACTAATGTTTGTTGGATTTGCATGTAATGTAGTTTGTGATATATGTCATTTATTATTGTTTTTTAATTGAATGTTATATTAATTTTTTGAGTTTATATGCAGCATGATTCATACCTTAAATTTAATATGCAGTGCTTTATCAAATTCATGTGCAACATGTATTCATTTGAACACAAGTAACAATAACTCAAAGACATACATAAAACAAATAAGAAGCGAATAAACAAAAATAAGACGTGCCAAAATATTTGTATTCATATTCATAACAATTTACATGGGATCCATTACAACCAGGGTTTTACAAAATCTCTTTAAAAGCTACATTCAATATATGTTTAAATAGTACACCCCTATCATTTTTGACCTCTACGAGGACTATCCTTCCATTGACAAAAGAACCTCACTATCCACAAATCCCTATCGGTGACGGTGACCCTCCTTGCATGCACCACTACATAGAACGAGTCTCAAAAAATTCGATAAGGTAAGCTTTGGCAGCTTCTTGTAGTGCAAGGAGGGCCTGGATCGGGTTGGTGCACACATGATCTATCTCGGAAGTGCTTCTTGCTCTTCTTAATCAATATGCAATCCATAATCTTTGGCACCAGCTTCTGGAATGGAGCATTCAGTATTAAGAGGTGCGTGGTCTTCTGGTAATGGCAGATCTCGCAAAGAGCCAATGTGCCTAGCCTCCAACGACGCTTGTGATGCTAGTGTGCTGGTGGTGGTGGTGGAGCTGGGGGAGGTGGCCTATGCATGGGATTTCTAGGGGGTGTTTTTGGGTCACTTGCTTGGTGTGTGCCATGTCTTCTAGGAGAGAAAACTCAAAAGTCAAAAGTGAAATGTGTAAAATAAGGTGAAACTTTAAACTTATAGACAAACTTTTTAAAAACCCTTAAACTTGAATTAATATATCCAGGCTTTGGAAAAATATGACCAATGATCTGATTAACGTGAAATTTTACATGTGGAATTCTCTAGGACACATCAATCAAGGAGAAAGAAACTGACCCCATCAGAAGCCTTTGGGACACCTGTCTGGAGGCTCACTTTTGGGGTCATGAATTGGGGCATTCACAGTTCCAGATGTAAGCCTCTAGACACGTTTCCCCCAAAGGCTTTTGAGGGGCCAATGTTTTAATATCCATGAGTTTTTATGATGCTTGGCATGCGGGTAAATTTTCACCACATTCTGATTTATAAAATTGATGGATCAATATTTTTTTGAAAATGCATTAATTAGATTATACTTTATTGATAACAGAAAAACTCACCAACAACGAGTGCGTCCAACTACATATTAAATGCATTATCAACCAAACTATGTGAAACATTGGAAACTTAAAAATTCACAAAAAATAAATCATGGGTAAAATGGAATATCGCATATCACATATAGTGTTTTCAAACCACTAAATACAATAAATATATACTACATCATCCCATATACAACTGGTCACTAACTTGTGCATGATTGCGTATTGAATATCCTCAATGAAACTACCTACGAAATTGGAAACTTGAAAATTCACACAATGAAAATATGATCAAAATAGAATATCACATATCTGATTAAACATTACGAAACCATGAAAATACATGGTAAAAAGTGCATCACACCAAATACAACTAGAGCTAGGCAAAATTTAGCTCCATTTTGCAAGTCACTGCTATCAAATACTTGAAGGTCTACTAGAAAGATAGCCCAAAATTAAGCTCCTTAGAATCTACAACCAAACCTGAGCTAAAAACATAGATCCAATTACAAGGTAGCTTTTCAAAGCATATTGTTAACATTAAGATTAAATGCATCCTTGTCATTGGAGATCCTACAAACAAGAACCAAATCTATGGGCTTAATAGTGATACGTTGAGCATGAATGGAAAAAAGTTGACGATCACTTATTAGATTAATCAAGTACCTTTCAACTGCTTCTTGGAGAGCAAGCAAGGCTTGGTTTGACCATCACCCTACATTCCTTGCCTGGTTCGTTGAAAATAACTTGTGATGATGCCTTGACTATAGATCTTACAATACTTCTCGCACCAACCTAGAGAATGGTTCCTTAGGAATAATCAAGTTGACACTCTTCTGGAATTTCCTTATCTCACATAGCAGAGTTGTGATTGGTCTCCATCTTTACTTCTTATGTGTTGCAAGACGTGTATTACAAGCTGGAGCAATAGTGGGAGTTGGAGCAACTGGAGCATGTGGAAAACCAAATTTGGACAATGGAAAACCATCATTATTGACCACACTAGGGCTGCCATTGTTGGCCACAATAGCACCACCATTATTAGCTACAATAGGGCCACCATTTTTGGCCACCAAGGGACCTTTGTCACTCACAATAGGCTCACTAGATTCAAAAGAGTGCTGAGCTCTTGCTCTTGCAGGTGCCTTCTTGATAGAAAGCTTGAAACTTGCCATGGTTATGATAATGAAGGATAGAAAGGTGGAGAGTAGAGTGAAGAGTAATAGGAAAAAATGAAAAGAGAGACTTGACTTAAATATGAAACTTTTAAAGTTACTTTAGTGTAAATGAAATGTAAAATTATCATTTCATTTCATTTCTCCACCCAATCCCTACCTCTCTTTATCTCTAGCCATCCCCCTCATGCCTCTCTCTCTCTCTCTCTCTCTCTCTCTCTCTCTCTCTCTCTCTCTCTCTCTCTAGGCTAGTGAATGTTCCAAGGTTTGGAATTTTCGTATCTTTGCCTTAGGATTTTAAAGTCAACTTTTCATAATTAAAAAACATAGTTTGAAATCGACTTTGAAAAACATAGTGACAAACCTTTGAAATTTTAAACAAAATTTGTAAGACTTCTCATGTTAAAGATAGGAGTATTGATGTGTCATATCCTTAGTACTTGTGCTCTCTCCTGGATACTAAATGCATCAAAATTGTTATCTTTATCTAGGTCTTCATTTCTTGCCATCTCTCTCTTAGGTTGCTAACCATTTTGTGTGGCATTGTCTAGCTATGTTGTTTTCATATCTTTCTTTTCTCACTTCATATATTGCCCTACTTATAAATTCTGCTCGAGATGTTTTGGACTTCTTTTCTTTTTCCTCATATTGTATCTCTAATCTCCTATACCACCATTGGAATAATTGCCTCATAGAATTGGAATCATTGATGCCACCTTTAGGATCATTTCCCTTTTGAAAAGCACAATGAGCTTGCCAATGAGATCATTCTATGCCTTGAGTTGACTATACTGCCAAACTTCCTTCATCTATAAAGTATGGACCATGTGCTTCAAGTATATGCTAGACAAGAAAAGAGATTAGAAACACAAACTAATTCAAAATGATGTTATATTTTTGTAGTGGTGACAATACTGACCATGTAGTGTGTTATGTTGCTTTTGTAGTCCATGCCCCCACCATGGACTTATGAAATTTAGCAACTGTCTCTTTGAATGTCTTGGCATCACCATCCCTAAAGCTCGCCTTTTGTACAAGAGCTGCTAATCTATCTAGGTGTATCCACACTTTTGCCTTCTCAATCCTCATTCATCCCCCGTTGCTCCAATCCAGAACAAAAAGGTGCAACTTTTTCCATGCTTCATACTTCTCTTGTTGTTTTACAAGGATATTGCATTTCTCATCTCAAGGTAGAGATATAAACTTCCTAGCCTTGGCTCTACCAAAGCATGGTTTATAAGGGATATTTCCCCTCTTGCTCTTTCTACTTGGCCCTCATGCAATCCAACTTCAGAGAGGACTTGTTCTACCTTCTTGCATGTAGCATCAGCTTCTCACACAGGCTGCATCTTGTATGCAAAGCATATATATTCATATACTAGCTTCTCAATTATTCTAACCAAACAATGCAATGTGCAAAAGTGAACCCTTGTTTATTTCCAAAATAGGGCACCAGTTTGGATCCACTAGAACTAGCATTCCATTTCTCATCACTTTCTAGTCATGTGTTGGAGCACCTTGTTGTCCTGCCTTGGCAAGGCATTCTTTCTTTCCATTTCTTCGTAGTTTGCATGTAGTATATGCACATAAATTTTGCATTTGCTGCATTTGATAAACCAAACATATACTTCAATGTTTTTAAATCACATGCAAGATGCCATTCAACTTAATAGTTCCCAAACCCCTCAACATGTAAAATTTCTCCATTATTTTGTTATTGAATAACATTGGGTATATTAGTGAGATTTTAAAATACTTTAAGTACTTCATGGTTGTCCTTTCATACTTTAAATGCTGCAAGCCAACATATTTCACTCTCTGATTGCACACTGAAGTATAAAGGATGGTTTTCATCGATGTTGGAATCCAATACTCAATTCATAGGTGTTATACTCACACGTTCAAGTTTTTTCCCCTTAATAATCTCATTCTCATCAAGTTTGAGGACAACTTAAGCTTGCCTCTAATGTAGAACTTGACCATAGCAATGTGAACCCTACATATATCCAATACAAAGTTGTTGGATGCTTTCAATACAAAGGCAACTTCTTTGGAACTATACTTCAATATGTGTGTGTGTACCAGATGCGTAGGCTCACTAATTAGTTCTAAAACTTTCTCATTTAGTTATTTTCAAGTCTTCTTCACATGAAATCGTTTTGGCAGAGGCATTTCTCACTTAGTTTTGAAGACTTTCTTAAAACTTGTATCCAAATGTTGGTAAAGCATACTGTATGACTCAAAACTTATTCCCACCTTGTCACATAACCCGTGAGCATTTGTACCAGTAAACAAGTTGTTCACATCCCTAAGATGTTCACTTGCAACACCATCTATAATGTCCATGAATTTACGGTTTTTCAATGCATTTTTTACCATATCATTTCTTAGGACATTGGCAAAAGTATCATTCTCTGCATGAGGGAACATATTTCTCATTGTAGCAGATTGTGTCTATGATATTGTTTAATTGCTTTGGTTAATTGGTGAATTGGTTTAACTAATCAAATGCGGCGATGTGCTTCTTTGGTTTTTAAAGTGGGCCCAATCTCCAAAGTTTTTGTGAGCTTCCTCTTTATGTTTTGATTCTCCTTCTCCAAGTCTATAACTTTAGATTGTAAGTCCATATTCTACATGTGTACTATAGCATGCATAGCATCTTCAATGACAGACATGGCTTATTGTAGGCTCTTGTTCTCCCTATCCTTCTCAGCCAATAATCTATCATTTCATCAAAGACTATATATTCCCTTGTAATCTTCTTTGCATATTTATGAAGGCTTGATGAACCCTTGCTAATCCTTGTGTGACAAGTCTACATGTGTATCCATACAATCCTTCATTGCCTTCACAAACAAACTTTACAAATAATGTAAGTCCTTCAAATTGTTGGGGCCTTTGAGTGAGTGGATCAGGAGGATAAATGTACCCATCAACCCAAAGGTCCACGTTTTTTTTTCATTACATTTCTTTCTTGTTGCATCCAATATCTTATTGTATCATCCCTTTCCACAATTCTTTTGAACATTGGTGCATATTCATCCTCCAATTGAAAGTGAATATCTCTCTTTCTCTTGGTAAGTCCTACACTTGCATTCTTCAAAAAAAAATGTATGCCAATTTTAACTTGAATTAACATTCAAATCACACAATTACACCCCTTTCATTCACTATATTTGTGTTCTTTTTTATCCAATTGGATCTTCTCTCTTTCTCTTGATTTCAATCATGATAGACCCTAATCAACCCCTAATCAGTCTATGATCTTAGCTTTTAATCTACCTCTAATTAGCATCAAATCTTATATTCTATTCTATATATATATATATATATATATATATATATATATATATATATATATATATATATATATATCAATTGATCAAATCTATTAAAACACATTTATACAAAAGCTTGGCTAGTGGAAAACAATAACATCATCTTATCTTTTGCCCTAATTTACTCTTCACTCTATCACTTATTTTCTTAGTTTATCTCACTCAGTCTTCTCTCTTCCCTGCCCTTCTCTCTCTCTCTCTCTCTCTCTCTCTCTGAATTGATGCTTAAGGATTAAACAACTATGAACAATAATAACATCACAGAGATTTCAAAAATAAAGATAGCTCTATTATCAGTTGATTGCTTATAGTATAGACTGTTAAAGATGAAGATATCTTATAGCATAGTACTGAAGAGGGAGATTGCTTGTAGCAGCAAGGTAGAGAGTATTCTAGATAGAGATTATTTGATTTCAGCAAATGGTATCAAAAGCACTCCTCAATGCTAGTTTAGAAGAATTCATATGTAAGAAACCATATTCTAGAGAGAAAGAGAAGAGTAGACAAAATTTGGGACAAAACTAGAGCTTTCAAAGGGAATGAAAAAATGCCTAGACATAGGCCTATAGTTGTCCAAAAAAGATAAAAATTTACAAGAAAATTCTTGAGTCAAAAAGGTGTCTCTATGTAAAAGAAATCTTAAAATATGACGTGTACGTCATGTTATATTGTTTTTTAACTTTCTCCCTTTTAAGAAGGGAGAATGAGAATGATTGTCATATATTTTAATGTTGAAAAGTCACGAGGGAATTAAAGAGTCATATATCAATGATTAGCTCCATTTTTAGAGAAAATAGAATTATATTTTTTAAGGTAGGAGGATTTTGAGAAAAAGTGACCTTATCCTATAGTTTGGGAATAAAATAATAGGTGAAATCTATTGAAAATATAAATACAAGATTTACTTGATTGTAGAAGATATCTTATTATAATATTATTTTGGAATCTCTTTTTAGAGAGAGAGAGAGGTGAGAGAAACCCCTTAAGAGGAAAAAGAAAGTCCATATTTCTTCTAATGCTTGTGTGAGGTTGGTGGTCAAATGATTATTTCCATTGGATACTCTCATTGAAAAAGGAGAGCTCCAAAGCAACCTGAGCTTGTACCCATAACTGGTAATTATCCATCCTCATAATTAGGTGGGTGCAAATGATTATACCTATTGAAATGGAAAGTTTGCCTTTAAACCATGATCATGCTGGAAAGGAAGTATTGCTTGATAGTTAGTGCAAGTTCCAAAGGAGTTGTTATGTGGACTAAGGCACATCTAGTGTATGTGTGAGACTTGAGTATTCATAGTTGTAGCATCAATCGCTTGTTACTATAGCACTTATTAAGTATCAAGAGGGGGTGCTAGAAATGTCCATGTCACTCTATAAAGTGTACTGTGGTTTTTCTCATTAGGGTCCTCATTTATGTTATTTATACTTTACCTTGTGTTGATACCAACTAAGTGTATGATCTTGTGATATTGTAACACCATATTATCTTCCTCAAGAGAAGAGCTGATTAACTAAGGAAGATAATGGAGTATGTCCTAACCCATCTAAGCATGAAAAATGCCATTTCGAATAAATTTGTATTTGGCCCATTGTGGAACCTCCTTCTTAGAGGGCATTTGACCATGAGAAACATGTAAAACAATAGCCATAGCTTGAAATACTCAAGATCTACTAGGTGTCGTCATGAGAATTGATTGGTCACCTAAATTCTCTATTTGATTGAATGCTTTGGGCTTCAAAGTACATATATTTGTTATTAATAAAAATCTTTAATTGGTTTATTAATTCTCAGAAGGATATCAAATTTTGGAAAACTTGTTTAATTACAAGAAATTAAGAAGGTACCTTTGTATCTAATTTTTTTTGGGTACCCTTTAGCACATGTGTGTTGAGAAACTAACCCATTTGGCTTGGGGTTTTGATACTTATCACATTTTCTATTATAAGACTTTTAACCTCAACTATGGTTTATCATATGTAAGATAGGCAATGTGTCAAACTCTAACATGATTTTCGATAATCACAGTAAGTGCAACAAATTTATCTATGTGAGAAAATGAAAAAACCCTAACCTTCCCAAGATGGAATGCCACATCATTCTCTATAAGTTTTATCTGTTTCTTTGGAGGTTAGTTATATTGAAGTTTTCCATAGAGGTAGACAAGTATGTGGATGCTTATTTTAGGACATTACCCTTATGGAAAAGAGGATCCTTTTCATCTCTTTTAGCAATGCACATGCACTAGAAATTTGTGGAAGAAGATGCACAAATAACACATACAATAGGTTCCTAATTTCCATAAATATTGAGCTAGGTCACACGGTGCTCAATATTGAATTGTTGATCAATATAGTTACCTTCATAGGGCTTGGTGCACCACCAAATAATCTCTAGAGGAGTAACTAGAAGAGTTTTGCCAAATTTTGTAAAAAGAGACGAGAAGAAATGTCGTATTATTAAGTGACCAGTTAATTTAAGCCTAAATTTTTTTGTGACCACTTTCCAAAAATTATATCTTGGTATAACTATTTGTAATCTCCCATTAAGAATATATATTATTGATGTAGATATTTATAACTCCCTAGTTTGAAATGTGGGGAATCGAATTCCCTAGTAGTGTAGCCTACAATTCCTTACTGTGCTAGGTGGGAAATGTGATTCCCTAGTTATATGACCTAAAAAATCCCTAGGTTAAGATGCAAGGAATAAAATCCCGTAGTTATATATAAGGAAATCATATGTGCATGCCTAGGATTCCCTCTACCATGAGATGTGGGGAATGTAATTCACTAGTTATATATATGGAATCCATATACACATATCTAGGAAAAATTAGAGAATTTCCTACATTTCATAAGTTTTCCTAGTTAGAAATTGTTCAAAAGCTCCTTTGTGGTGGTGGTGGGGGGGAGGGTGTTTCTTTGAATTATTTGAGTTAACCACGGATTCCCCCTTGTCCCATGCAGCATGAGTGCAAGGCTTGGTAAAAATTTTGAACTACTAGGATCAAATGAGAGTAGAGAGAGCTCAGGCGGTTGGACATGACATGTTGGACCTAATGGCACATATCACAAGATAAAAACTCGGTGGTCATGGGGCATGTGGGGAATGCATAAAAACACAAAAAATTTCATTCGATAACAACCATATGTCGAATGAAGAGGTGAAACATAGGAAAAGTGGATAGGACGGCTTGAAAAATAGGATGGACAACTGAACCAATGCTTCTGATGGAAAAAATGGGTGCTGACATGGAAAAAAACCAAAACATGCACATGAAAACATAATTGGAAATTCATAATAGAAAATCCATTTGGTGGAATGGAATGAGCAAGAAGAAAATATGTCCCTTTTAAGAAGCTACACAAGGGGAGTAAGGCAAAACACAGATTCGATGAGAATAGAGGGTGTTTAGGTGGAAAAATAGTAAAAATTAAAAAAAAACCATGCCAAAAATAATAATGGTCAATCCATACATCAAAATGAGGAGTGGTGAAAAGGAAAATTAATGGAGAGAAGGGGAGAATTGGGACTATAAGGTCAAATGATAGGTCCGAAGGAAAAGCTATGTGTTGACATGAAAGCACATTCAATTCATATAAAATCCGTCAAAATTTATTAACTTATGAACCATTTCTTTGAACACAGGGATGTAAAAGGAAAAATTGTCCAATTTAAAGGGAGGAACATGCTTACAAGGGTAGGTTTCAGTTTTGGGATGATGGGGGATGTGCCCATGAAAATACGTGTGAAGAGTGGAAAAGTTGTCAAAAATGAATGACAGATGAATCGTAAGTCAGAACACGGGACTAAAAATAAAAAATTTCCAATTCAAAAGGACGAAAAGGATTGTAACATTAAAGTGCAAGTCCAATGACATAAGGATGAATTCACATGAAAAGATGGAAAAAAGAGAGAAATGGCCAAATGGGAAAGGGAAGACCCTAGATATGGGATGGAACAGGACTAGGATGGGAAAGCAACCCCAACAATGGATAGAAAAGTCATTGCATTGTTTAAAGATCAGATAGCAGGGCATGTTTATGATTGTATGTAGAATAGATGTGCATGGAAGTGTCTCTACACTTAAAACCTTCACAACTTGGTTTGCTAATCAACAAGGGCCTAGGACCTAACAACCATGAAACCCTCATGTCTCAAAGTTAAGACATGACATACACATATAAATACAAGAGGTAGGGTTATAAACACTTGGTCCGTTAAGAAAATGGTGAAATTTGATAGTCATTAATGTACTAGGTATCAAAGTCGATTGCAAGCGGTGCCATAGCTTATCATAGCATGCTTCAATCACGCAGCAGTACTAAATGAGGTAGTATTATTGATGAAGGCTCGTTAAGTTATTGATGATGAAGAATGTAGCACTCATCTCAACATTCACTCATGTTAAAATTAGAAATCATGATCACACTCCATTACTCACATCACTTAGAGAGGAATGAAGGAAACCCATATCTCACATCCAATTTAGATATTGACAAGAGGGATGGTGCAAAGGGAGTATGGCAGTGTGCAAAATTGATAATACGTCAATGCATCCCAACCCATCTAGCATAGATGCAAGAAGAAGGAAGGCTAGGGAGCCTTGTAGTGAAGTAGTGCACAGAATATAGTGACATGTTCCAATGTGGCGACAAAGGCCCATGTGCGTATAGGGAAATGGGAACATACTTGATTGCCAATTGATTTAACATCCCTCAATCCTCACCTCTCAATTTACTGAAAAAAGATTACTTGCACTTAACCTCCCCTCTATCTCATGCAATGTTGATAGGTATAGAAGAGAAATGCAGTTCCTCACACGCATTGATGTAATCCTCTCTACCACTTGTTCCAAGGTTTGTGTGCCTTGTGTGTAGTTGATATTGCAATTATGCATCCTACCGTCGGCCACCATATGGTGTAAGAAGAAAGCCCAAGGAGCCTTATAGTGTAGTGTATAGAAAGAGATCATACTTTGTGCATTGAGAGGCCTAACGTATACGTGCAATGATCCATTAACACATCTCACCTCTCATTTGAATTGAAGGGGGAAAAAACTGGTCACTTATCCTATCTTTTGTCTCATGCTCTATTGATAGATATAGAGGGTAGCCTTGGGTAAGTTACTCATGAATATATGTGTGTATCACATGGATTAAGGTATTTTTAAAATACCATTTTTATACATTTTTACATATAGAAGGGTGTAATATAAAGGGGTTATTTACAAATTGAATAAAAAATATTTATATTTTATTTAGAAAAATTAATAGATAACGATATTTATAAATAGGCCTTGAATGCATGTGATATAGAGGATATATATATAGTAACTTTTCCAAGAGGGTAGCCCAATCTCACATTCCCATCCTATTAGGATAAATGCTCACATCACTCACAATGATTGTCGATGAAGATCCGCTTTATCTTATTGATGAAGACCAACAATGTCAATGGATGAAGGAGCATACCTAAGGAAGTAGCCAAGATACTAGGAACTTGGTTTGGATATATACACTTTTGTAAATTGGAGGAGTCAGACACTTTGCAGAGTGACAGAACACAACGCACCAAGGGAGGTGGCTTCAAGTCTACAACTTCGAGAGTTTGATTGATGAGTTAGTTAATCTAGACCGTGGGATGTAACCATTCTTTTCGCAACCAACTTTTCGTCCAAGGGTATTACTAACCTTTCTTACAGTGAGGTATGTTATAATAGGGAATTTCTTCATTTTCTCCCATAATTTTTTCTTTTCTTTTCTCTTATCCTTGAGTCACTCCTACTCCCAAGGGTGTTTCTACCTTTTCTCAAAGAGTAGGTCAGATTGTGCACCGAACAGGGTGTCAAGTCTCTTCCATGTATCCTATGAGGTCTCACAGTTATCCACATGGTGGATATAATTGTCGTCTAGCTCCAGTTTGATAATGGCATGGGCTCTGTCATCATTCTTTTGCCAAGTAGTTGCAAGGTCCGTGTCCCGAGGTTTCTTCTCTTTGCCATTTGTGATGGCCCAGAGACCCTTTTTCATCAAGATGAGCTTGATGCGGGTTTGCCAGGTGTGAAACCCGACTCCTTTGAATCGAGAATTTGGAGAGTCTTTTCCCATGTTGAGGTTTCAAGATCAGCAGCAAATCAACACCATAATTTTGAGATTTTATCAGTAGAAGAGCAGAATGCAATGTGTCAAGAGACACAGTTAGTGACAGTGTGAAAACACATTATGTCAGTGTTGATGTTGAGCTTGATTCTTCTTGTTGGGGATCGTTTGGTCATTATTCAATCTCCTTGATTTGATGCTGGGTCAATGGATTAGAGTGGGCTTTAGCTTGGTTTAGTGTCAAGAGTGAGAAAAACTGAGAAAAAAAAAGTGAGAGATTTTGGCTATGGTGGAATTAGGGTTTCTGAGACAGGGGCCTGGTTTTTCTCAGATTGCAGGAGCTATACTTGATCATTTTCAAAAAAATTTACATGTCTAGGAAGCTTATGTCAAGGGCTATCAAAACCCTATGGAAATCGTCCAGATCGTGGATAGCACGACGCAGGCAAAGGGTGCGAATAGCCACAGCGCAGTTTGGGGCAGCGACATCGAATTTGTGCAATGCCAGGGCCATAGATCACCAATGTTGTTGTTTGTTGTGCTAGGAGGGAGCGCCCTGAGTGAAGGAAGATATGTCTAGAAGAAAAATCCTGAAGATATGCTCTACAAAGAGAGATATGAAGGCTCCATGGAGGGTATGTCCTGCAGGTCACAGTTGAAGACTATGGCAGTGATTGGGAATTTTCACAATGCTGAGCTTCAGATAGCCAAATGTCTTGGATTGATGTGATACAAGGAAGCTTTGTGAGTTGAGAAATACTTTTCCAGAAGGAAGCTCCAAGAGATTTGACCTGTGGAGTGAGATATAAGCAGCTCAATCTGATAGGGTGCTCCTGGCTATGGCTGCCATGGAAGCTTCAGTGAGGATAGAGTTGGGAGATGAAGTCATGAGATGGAACTAAGCTGACCGGAGATTAACATGAGCTGAGAGAGAGCAGAGGAGAGCTAAGCCGAGCTGAGCCATGCCCGACTGGGCTCTGATACCATGTGAGAAATGCGGGATCTAGAGCATGGCAGTGAGTTATGGTGGATGAAAGGAGAAGTGTGGACTCATGATGAAGAAGATAAAGACACTGTTTGCTACACAAGTGAATTAGGTTCCAAGATTGAGACTTGGAATCATAAACACAATCTTGTGTATGTGGACAATGACATTGACACTTCACTGAAAAGAAAAGAGTACTATCATTGCATTTAGAAAAGGAAGCAAGTACAATGCTTTATAGGAAAGTAAAAAACTGCAGTAGACACCATTGTGCATATGGGATAGGTTAACCTGCATGTCCTTGACCCTGAAACTCCATACAAAGAGGCTGTTTAGTGAGTATGATTTCTGATTCTCAACAAAAACTATATATAGCTAATAAGAAATACCACTGGAGTATTGTTATGTGGCCAAAAGGTCGGCAATGTCTACATACTATGGAGTCATAGTCTCCACTAGAAACAAAGCTACATCAGGAAGGTCTGGATCACCTTGATTCCCTTTGGCACTTTGAGGAATTCATGATAGATGATTAACAAAGATATGGGAATGACACAAGTTTAGTGACCACTTCAAAATCAAACTCATCAAACCGAAAGAGCCATCTTGTCATTCTACGTTTGATATCCACCTTATTCATCAAGAAGGATCAATTCATAAATTTTATAATGTCCTGATAGAAGATAATATCAAAACTTCTCCAAAGTGAACACCATTTCCAAGCACTTGAGCTTGACTTTTATATAACTCCTCTAGTGGTGATTTTTCATCTTTCATAATAAATTGGTCCGGTCTAACTTTGAGGAGCCTTTTTTATAGAGAACTACACATAGCCCTTGGACTGATGCATCAGTATGCACATGGAATTTCTTTGTCCAATGAAGAGATTGTAGGATGGGTGCTTTGATCAGGCATTGCTTCAAGGTATTAAAGGCTTCTTCATAGTTATTTGCTCAATTCAACTTGGTATCTTTCCTCAAGAGCTTGTGTAGGGGGGACTGCCTTTGTCCCAAAATGTGCTCAAAACCTCTAGTGGTAGCCCACATGGTGAAAAAATCCTCTCAAAATTTTTAGATTAGTTATTATAGTTAGGGTTGCAATCTTCTCAATCTTGACAGGGTCTGTTGCTACTCATTGTGTGGATACAATGTGGCCCAATCGAACATTTGAAGCAACTCCAAAGGTGCATTTGTTAGAAGTGAGGGAGATCCCATACTCCTGACATCAATCAAAGTACTACTCTGGGTGTCCCCAATGCTTCCATAGTGGATTGAAGATACATAAATCATCCAAATATATCTCAATGAAATCATGAATGTGATTTTGGAATGCAATCATTATGACTTGCTAAAAGGTAGCAAGAGCATTACAAAGCCCAAATGGAATCTCCCTATAATTATAGGTCCCCCATTCTATGATGGTTATTTTAGAATAGTCTTCTTCTAGAATTTACATTTGATTCTGTACACTAAAACCATCTAGCAAGGAATAGAGTTCATGACTAGTCACTATGTCTAAAAATTGGTCAATGAAGGGGATATGAAAATGATATTTCTTTGTTTTGAAAATCAACTTTTAAAAGTCCACATAGATACACAATTTTTCATTCTTCTTAGGTACGGCCATGATGGTTGAAACCCATTTACTATTTGCCACTAGGTAGATAAATTCAACTTTTAAGAGTTTCAACAACTCTGTCTTGTGACTAGGGCTAAATAGTTAGGATTCATACACCTTTGACGTTGTGGTATTGGCTTAGCATCAAGCTCTAGGTTGATGTGATATTGACATATAGTGGGACCAATCCTATTTAAGTCTTTGTGAGACCAAGCCAAAATATCAAGGTTCTCCTTTCGTAAGTTATGAAGGGTCTATAGCCCCTCTTTTAGAAGGCTAATGTCCACTTTGAGATACCTTTCCGTGCCATTTGCATCAATAAAAGCCAAATATTTTTCACCTTTCACTTATCGAATGAAGGTCCTAGGGGTTGCTTCTAGGTATAGATCCAAGTCCTTCAAGAAAGTGGTGTCCTCATTTGATGCTCCGTTAGAACTACCCTTGATCTTCTATGGAGACTCGTTCAACTCTTTGAGATAATGAAATCGTATCAATTCTATTTTGAAAATTTTTTGAGAGTTAATTACTTCTTGGCTTGAGAACTTATCTTCTAAGGATGCATCAAGGAATGTAATGTGATAATAAGGACCTTCCAAGGTTCTATGATATTGTGGGATTGGGGTTATTTGTCTCTTCCACTTTGTGTACATCCTTGGCATGCATTGTAGACCATTTACAAGCCTATAAGGGACCGTTATCATTCCATCCATGAGTAAGGACACTTCCTCCTCTGAAGCCTTGGTCATATCTTCATGGACATCTTCTTTGAATGGAAGGAATTCTTGCTCTTCCTTGTTTCCATCAACTTTAACTTCCACTTTAGCCTTTGCTCTACTTGTGTAGAGACTTTGAAAGAGAAGAATATGCTCTATGTTTCTACTTTAGCTTCTATCTGAGACTTTATTGTGGCCATAAAAGAGGAAGTGCAGTACATCCATGGCTCTATCTTGCCATTCGAAGTAATTTCAAAAATCATTCTTGGTTTTAGTAGGAGGTATTCACCCATCAACAAAGATTTTACTTCTTTTGGGAGTTGGCTTTCAGTGCCCACTATTAGGGCAGGTGCCCCTACTTTCTTTGGAGAAAATCTATTGACAGGGTCTTCTTATGTCGATGTTCCATCTACAACTTTGTTGGAGGAGTTAGAAGAGATGTCTATGGAGGTGGATCCATTCCCTTTTTGTAAACCATAGAGCTTCAATACCACTTTCTTGGGTTTTCTACCTAGGGTTAGGGTTTCATTAAACTAGTCAATCCTTGCTTGTGCTTCAAATAGCCATAGTGTTTCGAGTAATAGAGGGTAAGATATTCCATAAGAGTTGGGCTTTAGTACTAGGTATATCATCCAATAATCTTGTCCTACAATTGTGGTCTTGACATACAAGAGGAATCCTAATGACTTAATTTTTCTTTGATCCACCAACTTGATAAGCCGTTGTGTTAGTTGCATGCCTTTACATAACTTGATCATAGGTTTTTGTTTATCCTGTTGTGCTTTAGGTAAGTCCTTATCTTCCTCACTTGAAGTGCCATTGAGTTTTTCCACAAGAGTGGTAGATTTTGTCTCATGAAAATAAGATTTCCCTTGCTAAAAATATTGATAAACTTCACATTCGGCAAGGGCAGGTGTTACACTTGATCAATCATTTGAAAGTTCTATCAGTCATGCATGGTTTACTAACAAGAGTTAATAATGGTTGATGATAAAAAAAGAAGGTGAAAGGTGTTACCAATATGTAATGTCAAAACTTTTGGGCATGCTGTTAGGTCTTAGGGACTTGTTATAGCTTAGTGTTGATCCTTCACTAGTATCAAAGGCACTTTCGTCTCTAGGTATGGGAAGTAGATTTATTTGGTTGTTTTGGAAGAGGAACAATCTTATTGCTTTAAAATTTTCTTTGATAGTTTTCTTCTCTCTTCTCATGTATCCATGGATTTTTTCTAATGCTTGCCTCTCAATCATGTAATTCATCTTAGAGAGTTGGCTTCACCCAGTTTTTCTATACTCAATACATGTGGATTAGAGGGGCTTCAGTCTTTGGAGGACTCTCTTACCAATATTTCTTATACTTCATGTTTTTCAATGTCTTTAAAATTTTCCTTTCATGCCACTACAGAGGAAAATATATTTAGTTTTGAAGATATCAAAATTCATTCTTCTGAGGATGGTCATAGTACTAGTGTTCTAATAGTACCAACTTCAGAGGATCTCAATGGTGTATGTTGTAAATAACACTTTATCTACCAAGTTCCAATAGATTGCAAATTGAAAAAATAGAAGGTTGTCTCTACACCAAGTATCCCACATATCTTGTTGTGCATCCATGAATAAGTTCCAACTCATTTTCTTCGTATTCTTGTGAACATCCACTGACCACAACTCTTGAAGATTCTTAAATACAATCTCCCACATGTATGGTAATTCTTCAATGAAGGTAAAAAATCTTCCATTGATACTCATTTTTTGTGTTTTCCTCTTCATTTTTGTGGAAAATTGTTGGCTATAGTGATAGAACTTTCTGTAGCTTCAGAAGATAGTGGATCAGTCTATCACATAGAGCCTACATCAAGATAATGACATGTTCCACCATTGAGGATTACACTTCTTATAGGAAGTGGCTTTGGAAATGAATATATCCAATTCTTTAATAGTAGTAAGAATTGTACAATCTTCCATTTGTTTTCCCCCTTCTCTACAGTGCCGCTACTTCCATTTTCAGCCTTTGTTGGTGCTTGTTGATGGCAATCTTCCCTAGCTGCATATCAAAAACATGGAGCCTCAATAGGAACACCAAGAAAAGGGAAAAACTACTGTAAGAAAATCTATCTTGTCACACCAACAAGCGTGTTGTTAATACTTTAATCAACCAGGGCTTAGTTAATGTGCACACAATTGATGTGCAATTCGAATGCAATCCTTGGAGCTATTTGTCTTGTAGATATCAAGCCTAATCTTTATGTAGCATTATATAGTGAATCTCCCACAAATTTGTCACAATAAATCTTCAACATATTCTTCATGGATGTGTAAAATCAAAGTGAAGCAACATCAAGATGTGCACAAAAGGGAGGGAAGAGCTCAAAAGTATAAGAACAAGTCTTTCTTATTAAGGTGCTTTTAAAAGTACAACTTGAATCATTCTTACTCATGAGATGTGCACAAAAGGGAGAGAACAACTCAAAAGTATAACTACTGGTGCTTCTATGGAAGCTAGTTGGGCCATAAGCCCCTTCATATTGGAGATAAATTTCTTAAAATCCTCCCCTGTATTATATTCTAGACTGAAATTTTCAATTTTAAGAAAATTTTGTGAATTTTTCCCACAAGCACCATAAAGCTTTTCCAACTCATCCCATTTGGCCTTAGTAGTAGAGTGTTGATCTACATGGTGTATTAAAGATTCATCAAGGTGGAGCATGATAATAGCCTGATCTTATTGATTGTCTTCCACATTCTTTGGGTTGGAAGGATTAATAGGTCTGTTCCCCATGATGAGAGGGTAGTAACCCCTTTCCATCATCTTGTATTTGATAAGCACATGCCATGGATGGAAGTCATTTCCATTAAACGTTTTGGATTTGTGGATAGATGTTAGCATAGGATGAGGCCATAAGGTCTTACTCCTTGTTAAGTGCAAGTAGCAATGTCTAATCCTTTACAATAGACAAGGAATAGCTCAATGTAGGAAAATTTAATACAAGATGTTTTAGAGAAAGTGGATAAGTATTTGTGTGCTTATAAGTGGACACATAAATATTTTAGAAAATGGAAGAAGCTTAATAGGAATTGGTTTACTGATTTAAGCTTTCTAATTTAGAGAATCAAACTAGAGAATATCAGCAATCAAAAATATGATAAAATAATTTAGTGTTAATGTTAACAAACATTAGTTATAAGCTTAGTGTAATGCTTGGCCATAACTGGAATAATCAACCTCGATGAACTTGACCTCATCAAGGAAGCTTAGTCGATGATCTCTAGACATGGAATAGGCTCTCAATGAAGTGCATCCGTGATTAAAATCACTATTAATAATAATAGCAAAGAGAAAAAAGCAAGAAAGTCAAGCTGTTAAGCTTCTGGCTATGACTGCCACAACTATAGTTAGGGTTTTATTGATTATGGACAATAAAGAGGGAATTTCTCTAAACCCTCTTAGGTGTAGATGGCCCTCTAGGGGGGCTATGAAGCCCCCTTAATAGCTGCCTCCATTGTGCCCTATGTTGCATGTGTTCCACAAAGCAAATCGCTACCTAAAAATATACCAAATCTGTGTTTGCAGTAATGCCATGCTCCTGCAACTACAATGTTGGTGTTCGAGCTGATGAGCAACTACTCCAGTGATGGGGAAAAAATTTCTAGAAGACAATGTGCCAAAATATTTCCTCCCTCGCTTGCACCAAGTCCACCAAAGTGAGGGGGTCAAGTCGTGGCTATGGAGGTCAAGGGATAAGATAAAGAATATGAAGGCTCATGTGTACTTAGTGATAGATGATGCTAAAGTAAGTTGAGGAGATCAGAGATGGCTCTGATACCATGTGAAAAATTAGAGTGAAGCAGCATTGAGATGTGCACAAAAGGGAGATAAGAGCTCAAAAGTACAAGAACAAGTATTGCTTATTAAGTTGCTTATGAAAGTACAACTTGGTTCATTGTCACTCATTAGTTGATGTAGATCTATAGGCTATTTATATAGTGTGAGATGGCTAGGGTTTGGGTTTTTCCTTTCCCTCCTCTAAACCATTCACACTCAGCTATCCTTATCCCCTCCAACATAAGGATGATTCATATGCTTACACTCTCAACAATAGAAACTATCAAAGAATCAAAAGAACACAAAGGAATGCTCAAATTTGAATGAGATTCATCACATAGTATTCATATATCATCATCTTCATAGTGTTTCTCTCAATCTCTCTCATATAGATACAATGTTTCTTCATAGAAATCGGCTATCGCTCATACACTATCTCTCTCATAGATGCTCTCTCTAAATAGTATATAATAATGACAAATAATCATAGTCAATAATCCTCCCTTGTTCATAGATGCACTATATTGATAAAAACATACTTTGACATAGAAACAAGCTTGAATGAGGCTTGATCCTCATGCTTTAGCCTCGTTAAATGTTCATGAACACAAAATGCATTTTTTCTAATATTTTAGGCACAAAAGAGTGAGAGGGAAAGAGAGAGAGAGAGCGACCATCTTGCTGAGAGGGGGAGAAATAGAGAAAGAAGGCTTCTCACTGCCACCACCGCCACCGCCTTTTGCAAAATAGAGGAGGAGGTGTACGGAGGGCGAAGAGGAGCCGCCAAAACCTTCTTCGAGTCTTTATGGTGAGTGCATTCTCTCTCTTTTACTTGTTTCTTGTATAATTTGTGTATATTGAGAGAGGGAGAGGAAATGAGAGAGAAAGAGAGGGAGAGGGAGAGGGAGGGAGAGCAAATCAGAGAGGAAGAGGGAGAGGGAAAGAGAGGGAGAGGGAGAGGGGGAGGAAATGGGAAAGGAAGAGGGAGGGAGGGAGACATTAAACAAACACAATAGGAAAATGAGAAAGAGGGAGAGGGAGAGGGAGGAAATGGGAGAGGGAGAGGGAGGGAGAGAGAGAGAAAGAGAGGGAGAGGGAGAGGGAGAGGGGGAGGAAATGGGAAAATAAGAGGGAGGGAAACATTAAACACAATAGGAAAATGAGAGAGAGGGAGAGGGAGAGGGAGAAAATGAGAGAGGGAGAGGGGGAGGAAATGGGAAAGGAAGAGGGAGGGAGAGGGAGAGGGAGGGAGAGAGAAAGAGAGGGAGGGAGAGGGAGACATTAAACATAATAGGGAAATGAGAGAGGGAGAGGGAGGGAGACATTAAACATAATAGGAAAATGAGAAAGGGAGAGGAAATGAGAGAGGGAGAGGGAGAGGGAGAGGGTGGGAGAAGAAATGAGAGAGGGAGAGGGAGAGGGAGGAAATGAGAGAGGGAGATGAGAGAGAAAAAATGAGAGAATGAGAGGAGAGAGAAAAAGAGAGAAAATGTGTTAAACATAGTAGGGAAAGAGAGAAAGAGAGGGTGAGGGTGAGGGTAAGGGAGAGAGAGGAAATGAGAGAGGGAGAGAAAGAGAGAAAATGAAATGAGAGAGGGAGAGGAGAGAAAAAAATGAGAGAGGGAGAGGAGAGAGAAAAACAAAAAAATCATTTAACCTAATAGAGAAAGAGAGAAAGAGAGGGTGAGGGTGAGGGAGGGAGAGGAAATGAGAGAGGGAGAGAAAGAGAGAAAAGGAAATGAGAGAGGGAGAGGAGAGAGAAACAATGAGAGAGAGAGAGGAGAGAGAAAAAGAGAGAAAAATCATTAAACCTATTAGGGAAAGAGAGAAAGAGAGGGTGAGGGTGAGGGAGGGAGAGGAAATGAGAAAGGGAGAGAAAGAGAGAAAAGGAAATAAGACCTTACAATAAGCTCATCCTAGGCTCATAGGGGTTAGGCCGATCCTCAACAAACCTAAGGGATATATGGCTAGAGAACCCTAGCACACTTGCGCCTCATAGCATAATGTTCTTCCTACAAAGAGACCTCTCAGACATGGGGCTTTTCCTAGCCTCCACCACATAAGTATACAACGAAGGAAATCAGGCTATCAGTTAGAAAAACATTCATTTTTCATAACGTAAATCCAAAAATAACTTTGGATATTCCATAAAAATCAATCTCTTCTTAAAAGACAAATACAAAAAACTAAAACAGCATCATTCATATGCTTCGCAAAACTAAAACATCATCACCACAAGATCTCTTAGGAAACTCATCTTCAACTATCAAATTTAATTTAAAAATATAATATAAAATCACTTGAAAGGAAGGACACTCTTTTATTATTAACCCTCTTTCTTCCTTAGAATAGTCTTAAGAACAAATTTCCGCTCTAACAAGCATATATTTGAGCATAATAACTATTTTAAGGTTTGTTCCATGAGTATTAGTAGTATATATGCAACCATCAAGCTAGAGATCATACTTTGGTATCTGTGGAGATCCCAATCTCATGGCCTCATTGAGATTTTAGTGTTTAATAGTGTGGAGAGAAGGTGGGTGAGTTGTAAATGGTAAAGGAGAATTCTATTGATGATGGACAGAAGATGAGGTGAATCGCCAATTCTATTCTTAGTGAGTGCAACCTACCCATAGGATGGCATCCATGACCAATTGAAATGAGTAAGACTTTGAAATCCTACCTCGAGTATTATAACTATTGTTTTGTGGTGGATTTTCTTGCCATAATTCAGTGCCACTTTGTGCTTGTGTTTTCCACGGTATGTTGACTATGGGTGTCAAATGCTCTAGTCCGATCTCTCTCTCTTTCTCCTCTCTCTTCTCTCAACCCTTCTCTCTCCCTCAATCTTCCCTCCTTCTCTCTTTCTAATCTTTCTATCTCCCCCTATCTCTTTTCTCTCTCTGTCTCTCTTTCTATTTCTACCTCTCTCACTTCTCTCCTCTTCTTCTCTAACTTTACTCTCTCCCTAACTCTTGTCTCTCTCTTCATCTCTATATAAGTAGTCATAGTCATAGTCGTGGTTGTGGTTGTGGTTGTGGTCGTGGTTGTGGTTGTAGTCGTAGTCGTGGTCGTGGTCATATCATAGTCTTAATCGTAGTCGTAGTCGTAGTTGTAGTCGTAGTCAAAGTCATAGTCATAGTCGAAGTCATAGTCATAGTCGTGGTGATCGTGGTCGTGGTCGTGGTCATTGTGGTTGTGGTCATGGTCGTGGTCGTCGCCGTGATCATGTTCGTGGTCGTGGTCGTCGTGGTTGTGGTCATGGTCATGGTCATAGTCATAGTCGTGGTTGTGGTCGTGGTCATAGTCATAGTCGTAGTCGTAGTCGTGGTCGTGGTGGTCGTAGCCATGGTCGTGATGGTCGTGGTCATGATCGTGGTTGTCGTAGTCGTGGTCGTGGTCATGGTCGTCGTAGTCGTAGTTGTAGTCATGATCGTGGTCATGTTCGTGGTAGTCATGGTCGTGGTGGTCATGGTCATGGTCATGGTGGTCGTGGTCATGGTCATGGTCGTGGTCGTAGTTGTGGTCATAGTCGTGGTCGTGGTTGTGGTCGTGGTCGTGGCCATGGTCGTCGTAGTCATGGTCATGATCGTGGTCGTGGTCATAGTTGTAGTCGTGGTCATGATCATAGTCGTAGTCATAACGTAGAAAAAGAGAGAGAGATAAAAGGAGTACAGAACAATTTAAGAAAGAAAAAAAAAGAGAGAGATGGAAGGAGAGGAGAACAATTTAAGAAAGAAAAAAAGAATGATAACAAAAACAAATTGTTTGTTGTAACGTAGACAAAATGGAAAATGATGAAGGTCTTGTTGTTCAAGATCGCGAGGCGTATCTTAATCAGCGTATCCCATGTCCTTGCTCTCAATGCAAGCTGGCAATTAGACGAAAACGTTGATTGTCTATAGAATAGATACGACGATTCGGCGAGTTTTAATCTGAGATCATTGATCAGGCGATTGTGGATTTTCAGCAAACGGTAAGAAAAGTTAACAATAATCATGCATTGTACTCGCAAGCTAATTGAATACCACATACAAAAAGATTGGGTGTGGCTGGAAAATTTTCTATCCATGGAGGTGATGTCTCGTCCCAAGGAGGAGTGAACCCTTTGCGGCCAATTAGAAGAGTTTGTGGGTGTGCGATGGATGGAGTGCATGAGCCAATCCACCACTTGCAAGGCATTGCCTAATCTATACCACCAATGCCAGAGGAGACAGGCAGCCTTCTAGACCTACTTACAATATTGGAGCCTGAGATGGAGGCAATGATCGATGCATTGATTCCCATGGATGTCGAGACTTCTGATCCGCTTAGAGAGGAAGCATCCATACCATTATATGATGGGTATCGAGTATCTCGCTTGAAGACACTGCTGGTACTCTTAAGTGTGCAAGCAAAATACGGGTGGAGCGACGCGAGAGTGACCGAGTTGTTCAAGTACCTTGTACATACGCTTCGTTGATTTCTTTTTGGCACTATTATTAAAAACATTTGTGCTTTTTTAAGGTGTTTTATGATTTTTTCCAGGTTATTGAAATATCATATATTACCGCATGTAAATACCATGCCTAAGTCTCTGATGATGCACGACATGTTTTACGTGGACTACAACAACATCCATGCATGTATCAATGATTGCATACTGTTTTGAGGAGAATACGAGACTATGGAGACATGTCCAAAGTGTGATGCTCACAGGTATCGATAGGACTTGCAAGGGCAAACCATCCCTCAAAAAGTTCTCAGACACTTTTCGCTTATTCCCTGCATAAACCACATGTTTTGTATGTCCGACATGGCGAGCTTGACAACGTAGCACGCACAGAATAGATCCATGGATGGAGTTCAACGAATATCAGCGGATTCACGCGCATGGAGCTACATTGACTCTACCTTCCCAGGCTTTGCCGGAGAGCCAAGGAAACTTCGACTCGGTCTTGCAATGGATGGCATGAACCCATTCGGTTTGCGCTCAACTTCTTATAGTGTGTGGCCTATAGTCCTTGTCAACTACAATATCCATCCATGGCTTTCTACGAAGAAATGACATCTCATTCTTAGCTTACTCGTCCCCCATCGCTGCAAAGTAAAAAATATAGACGTGTATCTTCGTCCATTAGTCAATGAGCTTAAGATTTTGTGGGAGAAGGGGGTCACCGTGCAAGATATGAGCAAGTGCGATGGTCGACAGTCTGCCAATATTCGAGCCGTTCTCATGTGGACGATGCATGGCTTTTTGGGATTCAGACAGTGCTCAGGTAAATAGGCTTCCGTTCTCTTTGGTAATATCTATCATAGCTTGTTCAAGTTTGTATTCATTGAATAGAGGTGTTGGGATAAGTCTGGTTACCTCAGGTTATCATGCATGTCCATTGTGCGGGCCACAGTTAGACTCCCGAAGGTTACAAACCATGAAGAAGATGGTATATCAAGGACACGCCACTTTCTTGCTAGAGGATCATGAACTCAGGGAAGATTTTCTTGGATGACCTTCAACACGTATGAATGCCCAAAGCTGGTATGAGCTGAAAATGGTCCACACGGAGTCACATCCAAATGGAATGCGACGGTTCTTAGTTTTTTACGAGTTGCCATATTGGATCCACTTACATATCAACCACTTGTTGGATCTCATGCATATTTTCAAGAACATGGGTAGCTTGCTATGGGATCACATCACAAGAAAAAGAGACACTATAGGGGCACGAATGGATTTGAAGGAGGTAGGCAAGATGGAGGTGCTTTGGCGGCAGTTGAGTGGTGATTGTTGCGTGCAGCTACCTTGCGCTCCTTGGGTTTTGTCCACTAAAGAAGAGTGCATTGTGAAGCAAATAGTCAAGTTTATTCGCACTCCCGACGGGTATGATGTGTTCTCTCAGGTCTGCATTTTCTAAAGACGACCAATTATCAGGGCTAAAATCCCATGACTGGCATAAGATATGTCAGATTTGTACTACAAATGGATTGTAATTGGTGTGTGTATTTTGTTATTTGGAGTGTAGCCATTGTTCATACACTACAACAAAAAGGCGTCATAGACGCACTTTTAGACACGATTTTTGAATATAGAGAAAATATTACGGGCGCCTCTATCTGCCCATCTATTTGTGCGTCTACCATTTCGCGTCTATAATCACATGTATCAATGAATTTACACGCAAAAATAGATGCGTAATAGACGCACATATACATGTGCATATAGACACGCTGGTAGATGCGGTTTTACAAGCACTGGTAGACACAAACAGAAAACAAAAAATATCATTTTAAAAAAAAATATTTAATTTCTTTTTTAAATTTGAATTATGAAGCACGTGTAATCTGCACTGTAGACGTGCGTATAAACGCGGATTTTCTGCAATTTAGATGCTTGGATAGATGTGCAAAACAGAACTGGAAAAAAAAAACCAGACATGCTCTCTGGTTTTTGCAACCACATGCTCTCTGGTTTTTCTTTTCCCCCTCCCATATATCAGATTGTGCATTTGGGAAAAAGACAATGTATCTTACGGGCACGAGAATTGAAAATAAAAGTCCATGTATTCATTATAGATCAAAAGTATTTACATGGGAAGTTTAAGTGCTTGCGACCTAAAGCGTGGCCGCAAGTAGTAGGCTCAAAGATGGATCATACATATACAAGAAAACAAGGCCTCATGAGGAGGTATGGTGCTCCTCTATGAATTTGAAGAAGAAACATCTTTGCTAGTACCACCATGGCTACTAGCGTCGCTATCCCCCTCCTCGCTATGCTCCACATCCGGGTTTGCCTACACACACAAAAGATCAAGGTTGCTTACATAGACATGGTGGAGAAAAAGTTATAATTAGCTATACTTTTAATAGGAAAGTAAGAAAAACATACCTCCTCTGGCTATCGAATCCTCATGGCCCGGTTGTATTGGTCCTCAGTGATGAGACCCTCCTCATAGAAGTGAAGGCATGTGGCTACGCAGCTATGGCCTCGATGGTAACCTACCTCTCTAGGAGTAGGTATCCTACCAACGATAGTAGTCTACAAAACAATTATGATATATACAAACAATTATGAGTCACAATATATTAGAATAAATTATATAAAGAATTGAAAGAAATATAAATTTTAAAAAACTAGAAATCAAAATATACTTACAAACTCTGCCGCCCGATCTGTAATGCGACGGTCCCATGGTTTCCATTTGGATCCGTCGCGCCTCTGCGTGCTGGCGACTCTTCACTTTCTCTCCTGCTTTCTTCTTGGCTTTCTTCCATTCTATGCAGTGGCACATAGGTGGTTGGCTATAGGCTCCATGCCCCTCCTCCTACCTCCACAATGAGTCCCTGGCTCGTGTCATGAGGTGGGATCTTTTGTTGTGAAGCATATCCCTCACTGTTGTGCATCCCCAATCATTCGAGAATCGCTGACTCTCAGGATTTGGGTACCTCCTATGGACTGCCCTCAACACCTCTTACCACAAGCCGCTTTTCTGATTTTTGAAGGCAATGAAACAATCTTTATACATCGCATGCATGACGCTCCTCATGTACGCCATTGCATCCCTTCCTTCATCATCATGAAATATGCCACCGGCATCTGTAACTCTATAGTACTGGCGTACAACCTCCTCTACGTGATCTATAGGTGAGGGTGATCGCTCGCCACCTCCTAGGCAACCCCCACACAAGCCTCGTCCTCCCCCTCGACTCTCCCTCCTCCCTCTTTGTCGACTACCCTCTGCCTTGTTGGATGCATGTACTTCTGCAGATGCATGTACTTGTGCACATGCACGTGCTTCTGCAGATGCTTGTGCTTTAGCCGATGCATGTACATGTGCTGCACGTGGAGTACCTGCATGTGGAGTTTGGGAAGTAGTGCCAGGCAAAGACATCAGAGGCGTTCCAGACATGACACTGAACACCTCGTCTGCTGTGGGAGAGCGGCCAAGGTGTCTAGTCATCTCTCCCATGAAGTCTTCCCTACTAGGAAAACCTCCAAAAAATACTTCTTCCTTCTCCTTCTTCCTCTCCTTGGTAAGTTACCCTCCCTTGATGCTTGCTTGCTGCTTCTTCTTGTTCTCCTCTCTCTTGTTCTCTCTTTCTTCCTCACCTTGGCTTTCCTTTTTCCCTTCTTGTGTGTTTGAAATGAAAGAAGAGGTGAGTCATGAGGAGGTGAGGCATGAAGAGACTGCATGTTGGCTAAACTCAAGCTTCAGAACCGCAAAAAACGCAAGAAAGGAAAGGCGCAGTTTGAAAGGAAATGATTTAAGTATGGTTTGAATTTTGACGTGTGCATCTATTTTTGCGTGCATATGCGTGTCTATTGTTCAGATAGACGCGAGTATAGACGCGAACATAGATGCGAAAATAGACGCTAATATAGACGTGTATGTAAACGCGGATATAGATGCACATTTAGGCTTTATCATAATTTTTTGTTTTTAAGATAAGTTTTAATAGTGAATTCTTATCATAAGTTTTAATGTATTTATGATGATTTTTATGTATTTAAAAGTGAGATCTTATATAAATATATGAATGACAAATATTTTAATTTGATGTTGTCATGAATTAGGTTTAATCATGTCGTGGGATTAGGTCAATGATTGTGTCTTATTTCGTGGGATTCATGAGTTTGCACGAGAGTGTCCTGTTTGTGGCAAATCAAGATACGAAGTGGAGATGAAGTCAATGGATGTGCCTTGTAAGGTTTTGTGACATTTTCTGATTGTTCCACATATAAAAATTATGTTCAAGTATAAGTCTATTGGAAAGCTCATGTCATGGCATGCTAGTCATCGTTCAAGTGATGGAAAATGGAGGATCCCTGCAGACACACCGGCATGGCAACATATAGATAATTTGTGGCCCGTTTTCAAAGAAGAGCCAAGAAATTTGAGATTTGGTTTAGGTATGGATGGAATCAATCCATTTGGCATCAAAAGCACATCATACAGTGTATGGCCAGTGGTATTGGTGAACTATAATATTCCTCCATCCATGGCAATTAAAAAGGGACATGTAATGTTGTCCCTTCTGATTCCTGGAAAGCACAAGGTAAAAAACATGGACATTTACTTAGAGCCTTTGATTGAAGAGTTAGAAATGTTATGGGAAGGTGTTGAGGTGCAAGATACAAGTACATCTGTATCCTCTAGAGATTTCACATTGAAGGCCATGTTGTTGTGGATCATGCATGACTTTCCAGGATACGCAGAGTGTTCAGGTACATGTATATAACTCTATATTGAAATTCAAGACTTGAATCAATTGCATTTTATTAATTCACTTGTTTTTTCAGGTTTAACCACATTAGGATATCATGCAGGTCCTATTTGTGGTTCCTCTCTAGTTTCCTCTAGGCCGGCACGTTTAAAGAAGGTTATCTACGACAATCATCATCTATTTCTTCCTATTAACCATCCCAAATATGTTCTCCCTACTAATGGAATGACTCCACAATCTCTAACCATTCGAGATTGGAAGGAGAGATGGACTAATGCCGACAGCCACCCTCCACTCGGCATGAGTCGGTAAGAAGTCCATTTCTCTCGATTGACTTTAAAGTATTTAGCATGATGAATTGTTTACATAATATATTGTTTGTTTGTTAGGTTCTCTATATATTTTTTGTCTTTCATACTGGATTGAACTCAAGATCAATCACCTGTTGGACCCCATGCACATATTCAAAAATGTTGTATCTACATTATGGGATCACTTGATAGGGGCTCATGATTCAGTTAATGTAAGGGAGGATTTACGCAACATTGGTTGCATGAGATGAGCCTGGCCATATATTGGACCCAGAGGAAAGATTGAGCTACCCCATGCACCTTGGATGTTGTCAAAGAACGAGGAAAAAATAGTGAAGGAACAAATATATAGCTTTCGAACACCCACAGGATGTATGAGATGTCTCAAGGGAGCCTTCATAAAGAAAAAGAAAAGAGGTGTGGAGCAACTATCTGGTTTGAAGTCCCATGATTAGCACAAAATGATTCAAGTAAGGGTATCTGATCTAACCATGAATATAGTAATTAGTGGAGTAACTATGTGTAAACTTTGGGGTATGATGACTTTTTCCTCAACTAATCATTTGATCTATGAATATTGTTTACATTCAGTTCGTACTTCCTACTAGCATATCCCATTGTGTATCCAAAGATGTACGTGATATCATTTACAAGATGGGAGAGCTTGTGAGGTGTGTATACATTGTATTTTTTCATTATATATCTTTGAATTTCTACAAAAAAATAAACAATTCTCAAATACATCTTGACAGATACATGAGCTCGAAGGAAATTGATCCAAACACATTGCAAGATGCTCGAGTATTATCTGTTGAGGTGGTTTGTTTGGTGGAAGAAAATTTTCCTCGATTCATTTTGACTACTCAATTACATTTACTCGTACATTTGATTGATGAGATCGCACTTTATGGGGCAATTCATGTAAGGTGGATGTTTTTTCTTGAGCGCTTTATGAAAACCTTGAAAGATTTTGTGAGGCAAAAAAAATGGCCTGAGGGAAGCATGGCTGAGGGTTGGTTAGTGCAATCATCCCTTGTTTATATCTCTGAATATCTTGCTGAAGTGGATCCCTCTCAACCACGACTATGAAAAGATGATGAAGACTTGAGGATGACCTCTATAGTACCTCAAGGAAAAGGAATGAGTAAAGTGCTAACAAAAGAAGAACTTCGTAAGTTAAATAGTTTTTGTGTGCTCAATAGTGATGCAATGAGCAAATGGGTGACACTATATAATGAGGCAAGGGCAAGAAGAAAAAGTGAAAGACAAGAATTTCGCACTAGATATGGACGTAATGTCTCATTTCCAAATCATCTAAATGCGCTCCCACGTCATATTGATATAGATTGGTTACATGAGGAAATGGAGAGAATGGAAAAAGATGAGGAAATTAATATATCTCAAGAAGAGTGGTAATACGCATGAGGTTGCTTATCAAAGGTGAGACAACTATCAATTAATTTGTTTCTATAAGTTTTATTTTATATAAATAATTGACATGTTTGATCTTTTATCTTTTACTACTAGTGCACATTATTCAATGCACTTTGGTGTGAGGGTAAACATCTTCGAACTCAACGTATAGATGAAAAGAGAAATACCCAAGATTGTGGTGTCCTTGCTCACTTTGAGGATGCCAATGGTACCATGGAAGGTTATTGTGGCTTGATCCAAGATATTCTGAAGCTTGACTTCAGACGATTCTTTATATATGTACTAGATGTGAAGTGGTTTAAAGAAGTGGTAACAAATGGTGAGCATTGCATAATCAGACATCATCTAAGTGGTTTTATAATCATTGACTCTACAAAATTTCACCAAAACAAGAGTGACACATTAGTACTACCTCAACAATGCGAGCAGGTATATATGCAAAGGTTAATTTTTTTCTATGGTATAAGTACTTAAGTTTCTTGATTTTGTTTTTCAAATACAGGTTGTATATCATCCAATGGTAAATAATAACCGATGGTGGTATACCATCCCTATATCTAATCGTTCAAAACCAATATATGGTAATATTACTGACATGGAGATAGCAAATGATAATCCAACAATTAATGATGATGTGCATGATGACACCATAATGGATGATATGCGTGATATAGTATAAGATGAACCTTGCGAGGATGTTCAAGGAAATGCAGAAAAAGATAATAATGTGATTGTCGATGATATTGATGAAGTTATTGAGCAATATAGCAACACATCTGATAGTGGGATAGACTTATTTGTTTCATTACCTCTTGGTAACATAGACCTAGAAGTAGATAGTTTAGCAAGGGCTGATCTCATTGAAGATGAGATGGATCATTCACTGTAACATACTTAATTTTCTTAATGATTCAATGTGTATTTCTAATTCTATGGTTTTTATAATGCGCACACGTGCATACTCAAGAATCAATAGTCAAGTTTAAAGCTAAATTGAATTTTCCATAATAAAAAGGAAGTATTTTTTATCATCTTCAAGTAGAGAAATTACAAGATACATATTGCAATGCTTGCTACTAATTGTAAGATTTCTGTCGCTTGCCGCTAATTACTTATATCAGGCTTGTCAACTGGAGGAACTGCCATTCATTAGAGAGCATGAAAAAGTAATTATTAACTCTATTTTTTTAATTCAATGATTCAATGTGTATTCTTAATTCTATGATTTTTAGCATACGCACACGTGCATACTCAAGAATCAATTTCAGGTGGTTAAATAATTATTAACTTTGGTTTTTTAATTATGTGAATTGCAATTTTAGGTGGTTAAATAATTGTGCGTCTACTGGCGCGTCTATATTGGCGTCTATTTGCAGGGATATATAGACGCAAAATTCGCGTCTATTTACACGCACGTTTACACGCACTTATAGACGCAATGATAGACGCGCCCGACTTTTCATGTCTAACATGCACGTTTATGCCTCATTTCTGTTGTAGTGATAATGCTTTCTCATTTATGGTAGTTAATACTACCGATCACGATCGCAAGATGCCTTACTCCAGAAATACGCAAGATGCCATTTACAGATTGTTGACTTTGGTGCAATGGATCTCACAGAAGGAGATTAAGACATCCTCTATTGAATCCGTGAGGCAGGAAGCAGTGGAGACGGTCTATCTCTTTAATAAATACGTACCTACCAACATGCTCACGATACAAATCCACATTCTTGTGCATCTTGTAGATGAAGTGGAGATTGCTGGACCTGTCCATACACGATGGATGTTCTTCTTGAAACGCTTCATGAAAAGCCTGAAAGGCTTTGTGCGACAACGAGCTCGGCTAGAAGGTAGCATGGCTGAAGGTTGGTTGGTGTCTGAGGCGCTAGTGCATATTTCACAATGGCTACCAACGATGGATCTAGACAACAAAATGCTATGGTTGCTGAAGTACAATGATAGACTGACCAAAGATGTGGTGGTTGGAAATGGGATAGGAAAAAGAATGGATGCTGCAATGGAGGAGAAGGTGAATCGCTTTTGTATGTTGCACCATGCCTCTATGAAGACATGGCTTGCCAAATACCAGATCGTTAGGTAAGATCAAGAGGAACCGTGATCTCAATTTCAACGTAGTATGCGAGGGCATGGAGGAGATACCGTGGTTCATGTCAATGCGATGGTTGCATGGAGCTTTGACCGTAGCATCTCACAAAGGGGCAGAGGTCTCAATGGAGGAGTGGGAATTCTCGAGGGGATGTAGTCCAAAGGTGATGAGGTGTTTAGGATTTTTCATATCTATATTTTATATGCGACAACTAATTTGAGTGTTTCAATGTACAGTAAAAAATATATAGTGCAGCGTGGTCGCATGGACGACATTTTCGTGTGGAGCATATTGACAAAATGTGCTCCACAACGGACTATGGTATCATAGCAAGGTTCGAGCAGGAGAGCTGGTGACGAGCAACACATCCAAACACGGTTATAGATGAGATGGAGTATTTCGAGAACTTGCAAAGTATTGTTATGGTGGATTACTGTAGCTTCTCCATGATACTATTCGATGATACTATTTGATGTGCAATGGTTCAAAGTGGTACTTGAAGAAGCTAGAGCAACAATTCGATGAGGTCCATCTAGATTTCTCGAAATAGATTCCGAAAAAAAATGGACGGATTTGCGCGACACCTTTGTGTTGCTGGCCCATTGTGAACAGGTGCATGAACTCATTTGTTTGTTAATTGTATTACGACATGATACATGTCACAATAGTTTAAACTCTCTTGTATGTGTTTGTGAACAAGTAATATTCTATCCAAACCCCCGATAACCTCGATGGTGGTATGTTATACCTTCAACTCCACGAAGTGCAAGAATATATGATCAAAGCGATGTTCTGAGCATAGATGAGGACAATATGCAAATAGAGGGGTCGATATTGCAAGGGGTGGAGGCCACCAAAAGCTTGGAGCTAGCATCAGCTAACAATGATGGAAATACAGGAGTCCAAGAATTCTTTGAGAACAAGGTGGACTCATCCTTTTGTGGTGACATGTCTATCGACCTTCGAGTGTATGCGGAGTTGTGTCAAGATATTGATATGGGACCATAGGATACTTCATACTTGGGGCATCCACTTACTCAATTCGTTGAATAATCGCTTATAAGGGTACATAAGCTATGCATTTTGAGAGAGATTATTTTTTTAGGATTTATATTACCATGCTTTGTATGATTTAAATTGATTATGCTAACATCATTTTTTGTTTATGCAGGTGACATTTTCAGGATGAGTCCAGGGATGAGCAATGAGGAGTTGCAGGATATTTTCACCTTATGTCTCCAGATCAGATCGGGAGATTCAGAGACATGACAGAGCAGAAGCTGTCTCAGACATCGTCAGGCTGCTTTGCTAGATCTGCTTCGACGCAATTGGATGCTTCAGCTTCGAGCAGATGAGGTCGACGCTCCAAACTGTTACAACTATATATATCATCTCTCACTTGACTTGGGTCTCACCTATATATACTTACTCTACATCAATATGAATCATTCTTTGGGAGCATGTCTTGTGTATCTCTCTCGTACTCTCTCTCTCTCTTAACATGGTATCAGAGCTATGGATGCGTAGCAACAACAAGGAAGATAAGTTGTTTCATTGTTTATACTTGATTGAATTCTTTGCACAAGTAATGATTTGATACATGAACTTGTTCAAATTATAAGTATTAGTTAATTTTGTCTTTAAAACCTGTCAATCGGAGTTCTGGATCAAAAGTTATGACAGTTCAAGATTCAAGACAGCAATTCTGCTCAAATCTGCGATTCTTTATTTAAAACTGTATTTCTAATTACAGTTCGTTAATCCCCAATTACATTTTATTAATCGCTCGTCTTTGTTAATGATATTGATTACGACAAGCAAACATCTTGCTATTTTTAGCGACGTTTTATTATCGTTCACGTTCTTTGCTCGATCGAAATAGCACTTTTCTTATATGCGTCATCTCGTCTTGCACGTTATGCCTCTCTATTTCGGGCTTTCTTTTTAGTCACTCAATACTTTTCGTCGTTCTTACGTGCATCTCCCTATTTTGATTGTCATGCATCTCAACTACGCTCGTCTTGATCATGGTTTGCAAATTCTGCGATCTCATCTTATTTGTTTTCTCTCGACATACAGGCATGGCCAATTGCGTAATTGTTAACGGATATCCGTCTAGCCAATGTTCGGTTCCCTTCTTTCAAGGACAAGGCTTTCTTGGGTGGAAAGCAAAGATGATGCTAATTCTTGAAGGTGACGAATTATTTGATATTGTTTTGGGCGACCTCTCTTGCCCAGTTCAACCTATTGATGTGATGAATAACAATTCTGTGATTACTGGGATTCGTCGTGACAAAGCGGCTTGTCGTTATATATTGTCTGCACTTCCTGAATCACTTATGTTGGATATCTTTCATCTGGAAACCTCTCATGCTATTTGGGAGTATCTTATCTCAACGTTTGAGAAGAAATCAGTCACCAAAATTTTATATCTCCAAAATTGTTTGAAGAATCTTCAATATAAGGTTGGTACTTCTATGCACTCTCATATCTAGGCTTTTAAAGACATTATCAATCAGCTTGGTGCTGCCACCGCTCCTGTTGCTAAAAATCAGATTGTTACTCAACTTCTTCATACCATCAAAGATCCTTTATATGACAATATCATCACTATTTTGTCTAACAAGGATGATATCCACTTTGACAAAGCATGTATATCTCTTATTGAATATTGTCAACGTCATGAGCATCATTTGGAAAAATCTGATGTTGTTTTGGTCACTCACAAAAAAAGGGATTTTGATGCTGCTTTTGTTGCTCGCAAGCGTTCCGCTTCACGTTTTCAGCAGGGTGGACGCCCTAATCAAGGTAGTAAATCTTCTCGTCTTGCTTATCCTAACAAACATTGTTCTTATTGTGATAAGAAAGGCCATGTGGCTTCTGATTTGCTGGGCACGTCAATATGATGAGGAGCATGGAGTTACTACAAAGCAACCTCGCTCGTCCAAAAGTTTTCCTCCTTGTGATTATTGTGCACATACAGATCATCCATCTTGTCGTTGTTATAAACGCAGATATGATGAAGAACGTTCTCGAGCTTATATTGTTCAACAAACTACAACTGATGATGATCATAGTCATCAAGAGCTCAATTTCGTCCATCATGACATCTCTCCAAAAAAGGTACTTCATGTTCATGATGGTTCTCTATTCATCGTTGATTTAGGTGCCACTGGAAACATGACACACCAATCGCAGTGGCTTCACAATTATCATTCTCTTCCTATCAAGAAGTTTGTTTACCTTGCGGATGATACGACTTGTCAAGTCAAAGGAGTGGGTGATTTATATCTGGGGACTGTTTCATCCACTAGAATATTAAGAGGAGTTCTTCATGTTCCAGATTTGCAAGGAAATCTTCTTTCTGTTGCTCGTCTAGTTGATCTTGGTTTGTTTGTTGGCTTTGATCATAATCAATGTCCTACAGAGAAAGATGGGCATACTATAGCAGTGGCTCCTCGACATGGTAATCTATTTGAGCTATCATTGAACGATACAGTTGCAAATGTTGTTACTGCCCCTGGAGATGCAGATTGCAAATTATGGTATCAACGATTTGCACACTCTGATTTTGCCAAAATTCTTGATCTTCATTGTCATGGTCTTGTGCAAGGTATGGATCTTAAATCTCATCCACGTATGGGAATATGTGAGTACTGTGCACTTGGAAAATACCATTGTTCGCCTTTCCACACTTCTACTTCATCACATTCCTGTGCTCTCTTGGATTTGGTTCATACCGATATTTGCGGTCCTTTTCCTACCTCAAAAGTCTCAATATCGATATTTTATAACTTTCATTGATGATCTCTCACGGTACACACATGTCTATCTTCTTCGACATAAGTCTAAGGCTTTACCTATATTTAAACAATACAAGATAAGTGTGGAGTTTCAAATTGGATTCTCTATAAAGACGCTTCGCAGTGACAATGGCGGTGAATATGTATCCAATCTATTTGATGACTTCTGTAAGGATCAAGGTATTCATCATGAGTTTACAGTTCCTTATTCTCCTCAGCAAAATGGTGTTGCTGAGCGCAAAAACCGCACGATTCTTAATGATATACGTTGCATGCTTATACACTCTGGTTTGTCTCGAAAGTTTTGGACTGAAGCACTTCTAACAGCTGTTTTTATTCAAAATCATCTTCCAACTACTGCGCCTGCTGGTAAAATTCCTATAACAATTTGGACAGGGAAGATGTAAAAGTCCGCATGGGAAATAATAGATCGGGCTTTTGAAAATTTTTTTAATTTATTTTTCCCCTTATCCCTCCAGCCGACTGACAAGCTGGAGGGGGAGGGGAATAGAAGGAGTTATGAAGCTCCTTGGTGGAGCTTGTGGAGGGAGGGAGGGCATGCGTGTCGACACGCAGGAGGAGAAGATCCCCCTCCCTCCACTATTTAAACGAGGGGAGGGGAGGGGCCGCAAGAGGGAGAAGGCTGGGGGGGCCATGAGAAGAACCGAACGCCGCTGCCCGAGATCATGATGCTGTGAGAGAGAGGGGAAGGAGGTACGTGAGCGGCCGCTTGAAGACTGGGAAGGGACGCTGTTGCTGGCCACCAGGGCAGTAGATAGGAGTCGCCGTCGAGGGAGGGAGGAGCCGCCTCCAATTCGCCGTCAGGACGGATGGCCATAACCACCCCCCCCAAAGCTTCTGGAAGCTTGGAAGCTTCCAAAGGGGGGGCCTTTTTAAACCCCCTTCATATACCCTACTACCCCCTTTGTTTTTTTTCCCCGGGTTTAAAATCCCTTAAGCACCCTTTCATTCCCCCCTCCCCCGTGCTAAAACCCTTTTCCTTGGATTTCAAAAACTTTCACCCCCTCCTTGTGCTGTATGAAGCCCTTTTAAACCCCATATCTAAAACCCCTTTCCATGGGTATTAGAACCCCCTCTGCCGGGTTTTAAAAATCCCTTAAGTCCCCTTTTACCCTCGTACTAAAACCCCTTTCCTTTCACTTGGAGTCACTCCCCCCCCATGAGCACAAAGGCCTTAAGGGTCTTATTACTTCTTTACCTGTGTATAATCCCTAAAAGACCTATTCCCTTGGCTTTGGAATCATCCCCTTCCTGTGGCCTCTTATAACCACTTCTCCCATGATTACCCTTAAGCCTTTACCTTGGCATCAAAACCTTTCACCCTCCCCCATATGTAAGCCCCCATAAGCCCTTTTTTCTCCAAGTTTGACCTAAGGGTCCTTAGACCCTTACTTATAACCTTTACGGCTATTATTTTCCCTTAAAGCTCTCCTACACCTTGTGTCTTCTCCACACCTTGTTATTTCCGTTCGTGCGAGCTTACAAAGGCCATTAAGCCTTCCTCATGGCTTCAATGGGTCTTAGTTGTAAAAGTTTCTAAAATACCCTTTCCAATTCCCGAATTCAAGGAGGAAGCCTTCCAAGAACTACTTTTGACGAACGGTGCAAGGAGCGACGATGGAGTTCTAAGGAGAAGTTGTAAAGCTGCTTCCACGTTCGACGGACCACACTTGCAATGCCTCCTAAGAAAGTCCAAGGCATAGCCGCGGGAGGATTATCTCCCGGTATCCATGTGGATATCTCACCCCAAAACCAGGTTTTTTCTTCTTGGCTTTAATTCGGGTTTAAGTCGATCATGCAAAGAGAAATTGTTAGGGATAGGATATATTTATCCGAGTTATTTGCAATAAAGAAGTTTAGCTCATTTGAATGAATGATAATGAATAGAACTTAGTTTTCTTCGAGTTGCGTCAAGCATTATAAATTACGAGCGAGATTATCCATTTGCTATAGTAGCATATTTTAGTTAAATCCTAAAGGTGTAGAAATTATATCTTGCACCATTAGTCTTATTCCTTTCACAACGAATCATTGTAAATGGTTAAATTCATGAAAGGTTCGTTCGATGCTCAAATTACTAGGAAGTTATCTTTGCTAATTGCACATCTTAGCAAGGCAAAATGTTGTTATTTCGCATGAGTTCATCTTTTAGGAAAACGGAAGTTAAACTAAACTGTATTGAGTGGAAAGTAAATTGTCACAAGGATAGCAAAACTGTGACAAGACGATTAATATTATCTTCCAAAAGATAACTAAACCAATCTAAACATTAAAAAAAACATTCATACCCTAAGCACTTGACTACTTTCCTTACTGTAGGGACAATAAATTCGTAAAGATAAGGAACTAGGGTTTGTCCCTAAGGTTCTCAAAAAAAAGAAACCCTAGGCCTAACATATGTCAGCTTAAGGGATCTAAAACAGATTATTCCATCGCAGGACTTGCGCAGCAAGTACGAAATCATTTAGTCTTGTGATTGATTCACAAGGAGGAAGGGTAAAAACCCTCATCAAGGATGGCAGATCCCTACGCAAGTTATCTTGCAAAAAAAAAGACGTATTTTTGCATATCCTCCTAAATAAGGAAATTTGTAAACTGGAAACTAGAATATTTAAGGAACTTAGGGTTAACCAAGTTGGGTATACCCTACGGCGAGTGCTGATACACTCAAAAAGGAAAGAACACTTCCTTAGCAGTTTACCATACAACTGGGTTGATTAATGGAAATGTTTGTGCTTGCTAGAGATTTTAGGGCTCTATTTGAATTATGAATTACAAATTAAACAAGTACCTATACTTCAGGTTAAAGGCCTGAAGGGAGAGGCAGCTTCAGTTACCCCCGACTGCCTGCCTGACCCTAACCAAGGGGGTTGTTGACCGCGCCGGGAATGTGGACCGAACCCGCCGCGAGAGGTCTCTCCGTTGAGTTCTACTTGGAGCAGGAGGACGCTTGGGTGCCAGGGGGGGCTCTGGCCGTAAATCCCTCGCCTTCCGGGTCCTGCACAAGA
Source organism: Lygodium microphyllum (assembly GCF_053477565.2). NCBI lineage: Eukaryota > Viridiplantae > Streptophyta > Polypodiopsida > Schizaeales > Lygodiaceae > Lygodium > Lygodium microphyllum. Next base: position 94,016,826 of record NC_141154.1, read on the forward strand.
GGCTAACGTGACTCGGGATTGGATCTCGAGGCCCGCATACTAGTTGACGGGCGAAAGCTTGGAATAGTGATCCCTGGAGATTACTTGTTAGCCTTTGGGCAGATTATGGAAAAGCCTACAGGCGGAACTCCTTGTATTTCAAAGATAAAATGATGAAATGTTAAAAGAACTTGCTTAATGTTGTTTTTCTATGTCACGTGATAAGATTACGTGAAGGAACCAGTGCTTAACAAGGTTAATTAAAGAAGCTGATTGTTATATGTCAAATTAATGTGTTAGATAATTACTTAACTAAAACAAACCGAGGAAAGTGCGGAGGATGGGCCATGGGTCCGTCCTACGGTTGGGTGGTCTCGGTTAGCCGGGAACTTTTCTCATAAATCTCGAAAGACACCGGAATGATCATCATCATCAAAAAGAATAAATAGAACGATGACCTAGAGTTATGTCTTACCCGATTTACGTTGTTTTAGGGGTACGGAATGGGACTATGCCTTATGGCAGAGAGGTTGAGCTTTGCATCCCTCTCGTTTCCCACTCTCCTTGAACCAAGTGCAGCGTGAATCCGCTTCGGACCTGGCTTTTCTGCGTAAAGTAGTTCGCTCGGGTCTGACGCTAGTTGCTGTTAGCTAATGACCCATTAGGAAAACCCTAATTCCGGTCGATCCTAAGTGGGAACGGCCAGGATACTTCTGCTACGTGGCAGACACGGAAGGAACTAGATCGCAAAACCCGTAATATTCCATGGGAGTGCCGGGCGGAGCTTTCTAGACATCCTTAAAATGTATTTTTTCTAAAATTTTAGGTGCAAAAACTAACATTTTCTCTATTTTTCTCCATTTATTTGTTCATAAAAATGTGATATTTCATAACTATGAGTTCTCACTTATCAAGGACATTGATCATTATTTTCATATCAATTTCTATCCTGTATGAACCCAAAAAAACCCAACAAAGATCCCAAATTTTGTTATTTTTTATAAAAACCGCAACTTGCGGATTTTGCGTGTTTAAGAGAAAATTATTATACTAATGAGTTTTATGTTTTTTCCTTAGCATTTTTTAGAAAACATAGCATGGGAAACCAATATGAATCATCCTCAAGCCATTTCTTCAACCGTTTATCTCATAAAACAAAAGAAAAGATCACTTACACATAGAAACTGCGATTTTGAGGCTCATATCTTATAGATGGGAGGCCCTGACGCTTCTTCTTTGTTGTTGCTGCACCCTCATAGCCCAATCTACGATCTCTACCGCTCTAGCATCATTATTTGCTCCGGATTCTTCATCACACCCCTTTCCCTTCTCTCTTAAATTGATGCATACAAACAATAGCAAAGAGGAGAGAGGAGAGGGAGAGAGAATGACTAAAAAGTCAAATTTTTATTCCTTCATGAAATCCGACAAGATTACAACCATCTTTTTCCTCTCTCTGCGTGGATCAGCAATCTCTCTCTTTAGAAGATTGTCAAATGAAGAGGGATCGATCAGATTGGAAGAGGGCGCAAAAAAATTTGTGACCTCCCTATGGTCATTTTTTTGGTTATTTTCCCTCTTTTAATAAGCTAGAGGTTTAAATTATTAAAATAATTGGTTCATGCTTGACATGTTCACACTACATTGCAAGTTGATATTTTGATTTTGAGGGGGGAAAACTAACTCGGATTTGAGATCTGTCTAGATAGGCGGGTTCACAGCATCAAAATCTATAAATCTGGGCCCCGTCGCGCACTTTTTGGCTCCCAGATCCAATAGCTTCTTTATAACTCCAAACCTTGCGATGATTAAATTGGGGATCAAACAACCTCCTATCAATGAATTGAGGCTTGCATTGGATTCTTGACGTCGAAATGCATCGATGAATTGAGGCTTACGTTGGATTCCTGACGTCGAAATGCATCTAGGAAAACTCCAACTCATCATCTGCCATTGTTTTATTTTTCATGAAAATTTGGTCTTTGTGCTTCTTGGGCACTTTCTGCTCTAAAAGCGGCCTCAAATGCTTCAAGCATGGCTTAGAAGTGGCTCCTAAAATCCAGCCCTCACTCCATGTTTATCATATCTTGCAGTGATGGAGTGTAGGAAATTGCATCATTTGAAGGCATCCTTTCATAAAAATGGCAAGTTTTTGCAATAGAACCATAATTCAATGTACATGGCTACCACAGTGTTGCCCACATGAAGGTTACTCTCCAATTTTCTTTTATTGTTTCAACATATACTCCTTGACATATTTCCAATGACCATGTAGAGCAATATGCTTTCAAGAGAGAGACAAACGTAGCAGAATTAGCACGCATACCCTCCCATAGCATTTGTCAAAATGTAGTCTCTGCTTCTTTTCTGAGCTCGTGCTCAACATAAGTTGCAAATAGTGCATTCCTTGAAACCGCATCCTAAACCAACAACCTCTCCAATACTAGGCAGTCTTCTACAATCCAACAACATGCCATGTACATGTGAACATCACCACCCATTTCTAAATCTTGCTTGTTGGCACAAGCTTTCAAGGTGCAAAGGAATGTGACAGGAGCAAAACTTATGGCCTCCAACTGTATATTTCAAAAATGGTCGGTAGTTTTTGCACTAAGTCCATGTGCTACATATCCTATAATCAAAGGATTCCACAACACAACATTTCGAATGGGCAACCTATGAAACACTTCATGTGGCTTTGCAAGTAAACCTCATTTACAATACATTGCTACTTATCGGTAACATCAGTGTCCATGAAAACACATTTTTCCAATCCATGTTGGACTAGTCCACCATGCAAGTTTTGGCCTATTTCTGTATCTCTCAACATAGCACATGCACTAAGGAGAGAGACATAGGTAGCTAAAACAGGTTGCGTGCATGTTTTCCTTTGATCTTGCTACATGTGGCATAAGTGGAGAAGATGTAGTAGCTCTCCATGTCTCATGTAGCTAGAAGTCTAAGAATTGAAGAATTAATGGTTCCTATCATGAAAACTAAGCTATCAAAAGCTTGTTCAGCATCTTGCAAGATTCCATATTCAAACAGCACATGGGGAGAAGGTATTTGCCAAGAATTGGATGTGATTCCAACCTTCATTCTAGTATGAAATCAAGCATCTACTTGGCATACACTATTTTCTTCTCATGTCTACACTTTTGCAAAAAATTGAACATGGCCTTGGAAATAAGAAAATGCCCACACCAATCCAAGATGTTTCCCATCTTGTGCTGACTATACTAGAAGGTAGTTTCATTTTGAGTGTGTTGAGTATATTGAGATCTTGTATGAATCATACATTCTTTGGCCTTCATCTTGCTTATAAGCTAAAAGCATTAGATGGCACAATAACAATGAGCCTCATCTTGAGCCTTATCTTGAGCTAAAAGCAAACTTAAGTCACCATATTCAGCCTGCTTATCAATTGATGATGTGACAAATGGTTATCAACTTATGACATGACAAACGTTTTCAAACAAATCCAGAGGGGCAGACATAACACCAAACCTCCTTCTCAAGAGACTTGATACAACAAGAGAAAGGTTATTTCTTTATTCTATATGCTATTAAGGAAAATATCCATATATATGCACCTGACAACCACCACAGTTTTTTGTGATGTACTTGATGATATGTGAAGAATCATCTTGGAAACAATTACCAGCACTAACACAGAGAAAACACACTGAGGTCCACAGATCTACATCCAGAAATTCTGAATGTGATACCCAAATCTTCTAGAAAAGTGCACTATTGTTGTAGTCAAAACGTTGTTCTCTAGGAGATAGCCTCGATGTATAAGAGACAATAATGCAAAAAAGAAAGAATCATATACAAAATAAAGCAGACCTATGCGAGCATATGATCAACTTCATAAAAAACCAGCACTTTTATGTGGTTAGTGCTCATGTTTTTTGCAGTCATCCATTTTTTGATGTGCCTTGATGTACCAATCACAATTAGATGAACAATTTGCTCATGCTTTGCTCTTGAAAAAGAGTTGTTGTTGGTGAAATATGAAAAGATGGCAAAAACAAAAGTGATGCCCAAAAATTTGGCCATCTTTTGAAGCACCTCATCATTCTTCCAGGAAATCACACCAAGTCAAACAACATGATCAAATTCTAAAAAGGAACTTCCTTAAAATACATATGAAAATACCTCGATAGCCAATTCTTTGGTTGGATAGATAGAGATTGCCTAAGGTGCTTTCAAAGCAGTATCAACCTTGCTTAGCATTCTGAGGACGAAACATGTAGTCTTGTTGGACCCATTGCAAGCTTGTGCAATAAGATGGTGGTATGGTGGAGTGAGGATCATAAGTAGAGTAATTAATTGGATTCTACTAGGTCTCACAAAGTTCATCTTGGAGTAGAGTTCCTATAGGAGCTCGCCTTATAGATTCAGATCCTCGAATGTTCTTGTAGAAATATAAATTGTATTTTTGTTTGTCGGGATTTAACATGTATTAATAACCAATGAGAAACCTAACTTAGCTTGGATCAGGGACAAGGATCTTAGCTTGGATGTGGACTCCTCATCTTCGGACCCCTTGTCACAGCCATCTTCTCGCGACATGGACTCCGAAGGCTCTTATTTTCTTGCTCTCCCTCTCTATCTATCGGGCTCAAAGGCCTTTGTGCTTCTATGTCCATACTATTGCTCGTGATTGACACCATAGCACCCTCGATTGCAAGAAGAGGAAAATACTTACTTGGCTCCAACATTGACGAAGTTCAACCATAGGCCTTATAATTGGAGCTTACTAATTGGAGGGCCATACCATTGATTGAGGCAAACATCAAAGAGATGAGATAAGTGCCAGTTTTGGAGGGATCAAATCAATGAGGAGAGGGGGTGCAATGTGGAGGACAAAGGAATGATCAATCTTGAGGGTAAAGGCTACTAAAATGACTGTAACTATGTTGAGGGAAAATTGCCTAGCATGGACTTTGAACCCTTCTTATTGATTGTGCTTTCTCATTTCTTCCTATTCATTCAACTGTTGAGATGCCATTTCCATCGAGAGAGAGAGAGAGAGAGAGAGAGACTCATCACCTTGGTGCCAAGATGAAGGTTCCTAAACCTAGCCATTGAAATAATTTACTTTTACCACTTATTTTTTCATTTTTTAATGCCTTAATAATACAACTCTTATCAAATATCATATAATCATGTTCATTGTCACTATATTTTCATTTCTTAATGCCTTAGTAGTAGAAAGGAGAGCTCTGAAGCAATCCAAGCTTGTGCCCGTAACTACTAATTATCTATGCTCATGATTAGGTAGGTGCAAATCATTATATTTATTGAAATAGAAGGTTTGTCTAACCATAGAATGATGCATAGTAGAGTAGGAACCAAATGTGCATCATTAATAGCATATTCTACACTAGATGTGCATGCAAGTAGTAAAGCAGCATCAATAATATGTATTACAAACAATCACTAATTTAGTAAAAAAAATTGAACTTAGGATGTTTCAATTGATAGGCTAGAATGGAGGCTACATTAATTATGGCCACAAAATACCAACCCCTTTCGAGAACTAAGTTGCTCCATAGTTAATTTTTATCTCATTTGGACAAAATGTATGCAAGTGATATGCATACTAAGCTTTCCTTTGTTTTTGTACTCCAAGAATCTCTGAGGGTGAAGAATAATGATTTTTTAAAAACTCAACTTCTCCAACATTTTTCGGCTTCTTTGCAACAAGAGCCATAGGTATATTGTCATTTTCTTCTATTGCTCCATGGTTAAGTTTCAACTCATTTGGACAAAGTCTATGTAAGTTATATGTATGCTTTGACTCGAGTTTTTTTTTTACTCCAAGAATCTTTTGGTGAAGAAACCATGGTCTTGTGATAAGCAACTTCTTATTCAACATCTTTGGGCTTCTTTGTGAAAAGTATTATAGGTATAATCTTTTTTTTTAATTGCTCCATTTAAATTTCATTTCATTTGGAGAAAACATTTGCACATTATACACATGCTGATAGGTAATTTTTCTATTTGGTTATTATATATGTCTTCACAGAGGAAAAACATCAGTAACATACATGCAGTGCAAGTCTTCAATAGGAAAGATAGTGGCGATAATTGGATTTGTGATAAATACTATAAGTTCTATTGAATTTTGATGCATCCAAGTACTCGAGGGAGTTTCAAGGTCACATGTAAGGATGTTGCAAACCCGACCAAACATTGGAACGGTAGAATTTTAGAGTTCAGAAAAGTGTTTAATGGAACAAGTACAAGAATAGGAGTGTTGATCCAACATGTTTAGATGCACAAACAAATCTCTCTACTCGACAAGAACTACATTGCAAATTATTAAAAAAATGGTAAGTTTTTAAATCTTATCATTGTTTATTCTTTTGCTTTAGAGTAGTTTTTAAAAATATTTGTAGTGTTCTAATTCAATCTTGTTTTATTGACAGTTCTATATCTATCGACTTTGCATGAATGGCAGAATGTGGAATGTTTGAGTGGCAAGATACATGTTTGTCATGAACACATAGGTTCTTTGATCTATGATAATAACTTTGCAAGTCAACTTACAACTCAAAATATATTTTTAAATAATTCATTGTATGTAGTAGAAAGCTTGAGATTGCAGCATGTCCCATTACCGCCACTATCTAGTGATGAATCGTTGATTGGTAGCTTGGAGTTGTCAAGAGGATGTAAATCCAAGATAAAATTTCACATCAATAGTGCTATGAAACCCACCGTAGGATCCAAAGATGTGCATCTTAGTTGGTTTATTCCATTCTCATTGTTTGCAAATTTTTTTGGTTCATGTGATGTTTTGAATAAAACAAAGATTACTTATTAATGCAAGTGTCCATTCAAGGAATGGATGAGTCAGCTATTGTGTGAGTCTTGGCAAGTCAAAATAACACATTTTGGTGAGATGATTGAGTGTAGGGTCAACCAATTTGTTGTTACATTCAGGTAAATCTTTCTTACTAATTTGGAAGCCTTGATTTAATTGACATAGGTCTTGCTTAAATGAATTTTTGTGGCTAGTCGCATTTACTTACCATTATTTTTGTTTTTATTATAGGTATTTTATGGCTAGACAAACTCTGTGCATTCACTTTCATATAGAATATGGTGTCTTTTGCGAGGGGAGTGGATCAACTTGGATCAAGATACCCTCGATGAGATACATACAACTCTTGTAGATGTGGTTATCTTGTTGAATAGTCATAATCCTTTGTAGTTAGCATGCAAAGAGTCATTGGTCATTTCATTTCTGAGACAAGAAATCCAATTACCTCTCCAACTTCTATTTCACGATAGATAATAAAAAGTCAAGACTCGTAGTGAGCAATCCATGACATGTAAACAATGTGCTTCTCCACATATCCTTGAGATAGTGGAATCCTTGTAAATTTTTTTAATAAAGAGTGAATACAAATCTTTTTTAAACCTCTGAGTACTTTCAATTTCGATAATCTTAGTTTACCGTGATCCAAGTGTGAGATAATACATACTATAGTTAGTTAATCGTGCTTGTTAAAATCATAATTAGATTGCATGATGGAGTTCTATAATCTATGGCATATTGCCTTTGCATAATGATATATTATAGCTCATCTCTTCTACTCATTTCTTAAATTTAAATATTAAATTGGATCCAAAGGGATTTTGAAGTTCTTTTACATTTCTTTTCTTAAAAAATGTCTATATTTTCTCTAGTTGGACTTGAATATACTCAACGATCCAAGCATATTCGAGGATATAATAAAGTAGAACAAAGTGTTTGTTTGTATGAGTAATTTTAACAGTGACTTTAAAGTATTGAAATAAAAAAACTAAGATAAGAGTTCTAATTTAAAACTTTAGGGTTAACAAATTTATAATAACCTTTATTTAAAATCCTAGATATATAAAAGCTATAACTCCAAACTCATTTTCACTTTCATTATCTACTTCCCTACACTTGTGCTCTCCTTTCTTCTCTCTTTGTGTGCCATGGCTACCACTCCCGCCTTTGCCACATGGATTAGCTCCACACGTTACACACACATAGCAGACCGAATAATCCCTAGGTTTTGCGTGACCTTGAGTCTAGAGAGCTCACTTTCCACATTAGACCCTAGCTTTAGTATAGTGGCATCATTTTGTGATGCGGTGAACCCTCTCACTTACTCTATTCTGGACTTTTCTCTTAGGTGAGTTTCCATAGATTTGCTGTATAGTCTACGTGCCGGATCGAGCTAGGAAAAGGTGATAAATTGAGCCTTGGTACATATGGAGCAAGATCTCTATGCTAGAGCAGTTCCCACCTCATCCCAAGACCACGCCATGATGAATCTCATCGAGCCTGATGTAGCATTTGCCATATATTTTTTGTCCACTGAGGTGCAAGAAGACAATGACGAAGACATCGACAAACCCTCTCGGTCACAGCTATAGTATTTCTAGAGCGAGCTTGAGAAGGCAGCATAGAGCTTCGCCATTATGCACCCACCTTCCTACCCTCATGAGACGCTGAGGAGTGATGAGCCACCCCTCACTTCTCTCCATATTGTCACCATCAAAGGGGATGGAATATCTACTCATGTAGGATGTATTAGAGATTTTGGAGCCAAGAGAAGAAGAACTATAATGTATCATGGTGCATGATGCACCTGATGATTTTATAGATTTTGATATACAAGATGCCCCAACATATGTTGATGAGGTGACTTGATATGATGGCACAAGCGTTAGTGATATCTCTTCCATTGTGAGCATCCAAGAGTAGATTGAGGATGTGGCCCCATAGTATGAGATATCTGACGAGGAGTTTAAGCAGTTGCAAGAAAGCCTTTTTGTTCCTCAACCCACTACACAATACCTTCCTAAGAGAGAGACGAGGGTGGCCCAATTGCACTTGCAAACCTGCATGCTCCATTACAGTAGCAGATAGATGATGCAAAGAAGGTAATGTTCTAGGTTTCCCACACAACTTCACTAGTAGGGCCTCTAGGGCATCGAGACCCTCTATGTCAATTTTTGTCAGGATCGGGGCCCGAGACATGAGCCTAGCTTTTGTGCCTTTTTTTTTTGGGATCGGGCTCCCAGTCTAGGAGTCTGATCCTAACAAAAATTGACACGAAGGGTCTTGATGCCCTGGAGACCCTAGTGGTGAGATTGCATGTAAATCCAATGTATATATCTTTAGCACACTCTATCCATAGTGAGTTTGACACTAAACTTGTGTGATGTAGAACATTATCTATATAGATGAGTTTTCATCTAGGTAAGGTGGCCGATCTGGTAGCCAAGGAAAGGTGCAGGACTAGGCATTGAAGGAGTACATTGGGCAGGTTGTCAAGGATATTATTGTATTTCATAAGACACACTCTCCGGCTTTTGCTGAGAGATTCTTGAAGTTGACAGCAATAACGAAGGTTGGGCCCTTCAAGACTATACCGACCAACTCCAGCTTGGAGAAAGTAGTGTTGCTTCAACGTTTGAAGCTGCTCTACTTATTCACTAGTACTAGGTCTAGGCCATTTTTTTCCATGGTGGCGCATGGCATGGTTGCTGGTGTTGAAGATCCCAATGTCATTAGGTAGGAACTACTAGGGAAAAATATATTATTACCTATGATCAAGCATAGCTCTAACCATGGGGCGTGTAGCTCAAAGAGGCCTAGAAGAGAGTAGACGTACTTATTGCCTACTACTAATATCTCATCACTAATATAATGCACTTTGCAATCTTCTTTTGAAGTAATGAAAATTGATGTTTGTTGGATTTGCATGTAATGTAGTTTGTGATATGTGTCATTTATTATTGTTTTTTACTTGAATGTTATGTTAATTTTTTAAATTTATATGCAACACGATTCATACCCTAATTTTAATATGCAGTGCTTTATCAAATTCGTGCCCAACATGTATTCGTTTGAACACATGTAACAATAACTCAAAGACATACATAAAATAAATAAGAAGCAAATAAACAAAAATAAGACGTGCTAAAATATTTGTATTCATATTCATAAAAATTTACATGGGATCCATTACAACCAGGGTTTTACAAAATCTCTTTAAAAGCTACATTCCATATATGTTTAAATAGTACACCCCTATCATTGTTGACCTTTACGAGGAATATCTTTCCATTGCCAAAAGAACCTCACTATCCACAAATCCCTATCGATGACGGTGATCCTCCTTGCATGCACCACTGCATAGACCGAGTCTGGAACAAGTCGATAAGGTAAGCTTTGGCAGCTTCTTGTAGTGCAAGGAGGGCTCGAATAGTCCAATGATCGGGTTGGTGCACACGTGATCTATCTTGGAAGTGCTTCCTGCTCTTCTTAATCAATATACAATCCATAATCTTTTGCACTAGCTTGTGGAATGGAGTCTTCGGTATTAACAAGTGCGTGGTCTTCTGGTAATGGCAAAGCTTGCGAAGAGCCAATGTTCTTGGCCTCCATCGACGCTTGTGATGCAAGCATGCTGGTGGTGGTGGTGGAGCTAGGGGAGGTGGCCTATGCATGGGATTTCTAGGGGGTGTTTCTGGGTCACTTACTTGGTGTGTGCCATGTCTTCTAGGAGAGAAGACTCAAAAGTCAAAAGTGAAATGGTAAAATGAGGTGAAACTTTAAACTTATAGCAACCCTTAAACTTGAATTAATATATCAAGGCTTTGGAGAAATATGACCAATGATCTGATTAATGTGAAATTTTACACGTGGAATTCTCTAGGACACATCAACCAAGGAGAAAGAGATTGGCCTGATCAGAAGCCTCTAGGGCATCTACATGGAGGCTCACATCTGGGGTCATGAATTGGGGCATTCATGGCCCCAGATGCAAGCCTCTAGACAGGTTTTCCCCAAAGGCTTTTGAAGGGCCAATTTTTTAATATCCATGATTTTTTATGATCCCTAGCATGTGGGTGAATTTTCACTAGATTTTGATTTATAAAATTGATGGGTCAATATTTTTTTGAAATGCATTAATTGGATTATACTTTATTGATAATAGAAAAACTCACCAACAACACATGTGCGCAACTGCATATTAAATGTATTGTCAACCAAACTATGTGAAAAATTGGAAACTTAAAAATTCACAAAAAATAAATCATGGGTAAAATGGAATATCGCATATCAGATATAGTGTTGTCAAACCACTAAATACAATAAAGATATACTGCATTGGTCCATATACAACTGGTCACTAACGTATGTGTGATTGTGCATTGAATATCCTCAATGAAACTACTTATGAAATTGGAAACTTGAAATTTTGCATAATGAAAATCATGGTCAAAATAGAATATCACATATGTAATATTCCCGTTTGAATAAAAATATTACTAGACCAACCTCCCGCGCACCGTAAACTCATGCAAAGTTTATCACCAGTGCCGAAAGTTGATCTATAACCGTACGTGAGAAATGGAGTACTCCGCATTGGTAAATCAGGACCGAGGTTCAAAACCGCATCAAACCGCGGGAAAACTCCCTCTTAGGAGGAGGTTAAGTGGATAAAGGTGGAATTATTGCAAATTTTTTTCTTATTTTCCCTCAACGGATGCGTGGTTGAGGGAAGGGGATGGCTAAGTAGGGGAAATGGTGACAAGGGGGAGTCATGGGCTACATGCACAGCCCACGTGGGGGTGGTCCCCTCTCCCCCCTTGGACTATACGAATCCCCTTTGTGGAGGGGGGATTAGAAAGGAAGAAGGAGGGAGACTATGAGAGGCTCAAAGCTGCTGTCGACTGTTGTGTGTGGAGGAAGGAAAAGAGTAGCGAGTAGTCGCCGTGCTGTGCCATGAGGAGGAGAGGGAGCCGCCAGTTGAGTACACCACCACCTGAGGCTCAATAGCCACCGCTAGCTCCCCGAGCTCCATTGGGCCTGTCTCTGTTGGGCCGTGCTGCGCCGAGGAGGAGAGGGAGCCGCCAGTTGAGTCAATCCTGACTGAAAAGTCAAAAGCTTCTTCTAAAGAAGCTTCAAAAGGGGGGGGGGGCTTTCTTAACCCCCTTTCTTATATATCCTCCATAAGTCTCTTTTATCCCTGGGATTTAAAGCCCCCTTCCCACTAGATTTCCCACCAATCATCTTTCCATGCCGGGTTTCCAAGAGGAAGCCTATAGGGCCTTCCTACCAAATCTCCTACAAGGCCTTAGGCCCAGTTCTTTCTCAGGAAGGGGGGGTCACTCATGAATATATGTATATATAACGTGAGTTCAAAATAAGGGGTTTTGAAAACACCATTTTTATACACTTTTTACATACAGAAGGGTGTCATATAAAGGAGTTACTTACAGATTGAATAGAAAAGGGTTGTGTTTTATTGAAGAAAAAATCACATATTAGGATATTTATAAATAGGCCATGAACGCATGTTATATAGAGAATATATATATAGTGAACCTCCCGAGGGTTCTTTATAAAGAAGAGGGGTCTCTCTAAGCACCTTCCCACTCGATTTCCCCCATAAGTCATCCCTATTTTTTCCCCCTGGGTCTTGTAAAGAAGAAGAGGGGTTTCTCTAAGCCCCTTCCCACTCGATTTCCCCCATAAGTCATCCCTATTTTTTTCCCCCCAGGTCTTGTAGAGAAGAAGAGGATTTCCTTAAACCCCCTATCCACAAGATCTTTACCCCCGGGATTTTGAAGAAAATAAGTATAAAGCCCTTCCCACCATTCACCCACAAGCCCCTGGGCTCGGGATTTAAAGTCCCAATTCCCACAAGGCCACATAAAACCATTCCTAGCCAGAATTTCAAGGAGAAGAATATCTCTCAAGCCGCCGTTTCCGCAAGGCCTTCACAAGATCCCTGTTGGGGGTAAAGGCGCCTCCGCCGTGCCGCCCCGTGTATTACTACACTGACAGTACCCGCCACTGCACATTGCAGGTGGCGGACGCCCGTCACGTCACTTTATTCTTTATTCTTTTAGTGACAGTTTGAATAAAGGAAGGCCCGGTCACACATTGTGACTGTTGGAGTTCCCATTTCTTGTCTCTCTCTTTCTTGCTCTTGCTCTCCCGCCATAGCTCGCGTGCAAGCTTCGATCCTTCTCACCTTTCAACTGGTATCAGAGCTTGGCATTCTCTTGCTCGAGCTCGACTCGGTGCTTCCCGACCTTCGCATCGACTCGCTTCACGCATTGGGTCTCCATCCCGGCAGCCATATCCGATCTCCCCGAGCTCCCGTCACTCCTCGGCTTCCCGAGCACCTTCCTAGCCTATTGAGGCACCTTCAAGGCATTGATACTGAGGTATTTGATCATTCTTTCAAGGTTTTATTTCAGTCTACAGGTTGCAAACAACAAGGGCAGCCATGGCTTCAAACCCGTGAAGCTTATTCTCCTCATATTGTGCCTTACACCTATCAAGGCTCAAAGAGGCTTGTCATAGGCCTTTGATAGGCCCTTCTTGAGCCCCCCATTACCCCCTTTTCAGCCCATGTGGAGCAGCAGCAAGTTCAGCACCAACAGGGCAGATTGCATCATTTTTTTCCAAGCTGTGAGCACTCATCTACTTCAGCTCTACACTTGGCCATTGCTTCTTGCTCTCTACCTTGATCAAGAGGGCTATAGACTTCATGTTTGATGTCATTCAAGCTTTGGGCATTGGTCTTGATCATTTGGGGCTGATTTCTTCAGATTTGGGACTGTTATAAACTGTCATAACAGGCTGAAAACAGGGCAGCACCATTGGCATTAGCATTTGTTGCTTATACTCCATTCCGGTTGTGCTATTTCATGCCCGTATGCGGTCTACATGATGCCTAGTGCCTTGGGAATGTATGCACATGATTATGCCATGATTTTGGCTTGAAATATTCGCTGATTTGGGACTGTTATTTACTGTTATACAGTGCTGGAAACAGGGCAGCCACACTTGGCATTGGCATTTGATGCTTATACTCTACTCCGGTTACCTTGTTTGATGCCCGTATGCGGTCTACTTCCTACCCGGATGTATTGGGGATGTATGCATTTGGTTTGACCATGATTTTGGCTTGAATTTGGGGCTGAAATCTACTGTTTAGAACAGTAAATACATGCTGGAATAACAGTGGGCTGAAGGTACTTTACATGCTTTGGCACTTACCTACCGATACCGGATGTATGCTTTGAGCTTTGGCATGATATCTCTGACATTTGGGGATGACTTGGAGCATATGTATGAGATTATGGGATGCTTTTGAGCTTCGCATTAGCTCCGTCTTCACTGGCATTTGGACCGACTCGGCATGCTCGTGGACCGCCTATGCCTCATGTCTCTGCTTGACAGTTAGGCTTTTGCATTACATGCTTTGGTTCGTGACATATGCTATTTGGTTCGTGTATGCCATACCGACATTTGGAGCTTGGATTTGGATGTATTTGAGCATTCCCGGCTTACTTGATCACTGATCTTGGTTGCTATTTGGATGTCATTGAGTTGACCGAGAGCTTATTTGGGCTTATGTATTGCTTCATGGTTAATACGACCGGTGCTTCATGTATGTCATGCTCTCTCGGACACGCTTGATGCATTGACAGGGTCACTTATCACTGGTGCTTTCTCTTGGGTTGTTTGAGCTTCTGAGCTCGCTTTGTACGCCTTTTGTGCCAGTGGGAGCATTTTACATGCTTTCTTGACCTTTGACAGTTGCATGCTATTGGAGCACTTACATGTATTTGGAGCAGTTTATGTCTTGAGCAGCTACATACACATTGAAACTTTGGGATCATACTCTGATCTTTATGGATATGCATTGATGTACTCTTGGTTCACAGGATGCTTATGAGCTGAGTCTCATATTTGGATCTTTCTCTTTGAGCAGATACCTATTTCTGTCAGGTTTTGGCAGTTACAGGAACACTTTGCCTAGAGTGTCTGGGGGCGTGCCTTTCACTGGCAGATGTTATTTTGACATGCTTGGTGTTGAGCTCATGTTCTTTTCACTGTCATTGGCCTTGCTTATGTCCATTTCATGCCGGCTTTGGACCTAGCATTGTTTGCTTGACATTGGATCCTATTTTGGGACAGTTTGCTTTCTAGACTGCATACCTGCAATTTATTACAGCAAGCAGTTATTGGTGGACTGAGGTGTATTTTTCATGTTGAAATATCCTGATTTGGTGTACCGCACCTAGTACTAAGTGGGCAGCCACTTTTGGCACACTTTGCTCGCCCTTTGGACCCCGTTTTGGTCATTTTTGGGCAGTTTTTGCAGTAAAACAGCAAGCAGTTTTGGACTGTTTGGGCATTTCCAGCCTGCATAATGGCGTCATCTTCGCATGATAGTGCCATCTTTAACATTACAAAGTTGGATGGTACCAACTACTCTTACTGGAAGAGTCAAATATGGCAGGTTTTGGTGCAGAAATCTCAGATTAAGCCTCTTCGGTTGAGTGGGGAGCAGCCTGAAACTATGGACAATGACGACTGGCTTGAACTTGATGAGCTATGCAAGTCCACGATTGTATTGTCTCTCACTGAACAGGTACATTATAATGTATTTGAGGAAGCACAGAGTGCATGGGATCTATGGAATAAGATCAAGAATCTTTATGATAAGAAAAGTCCAGCGAGTCAGATGTACTGGTTGAAGCAGCTTATGGATCTGCGCATGAAGGATAATGCGACTATGTCTGCTCACTTGAGCCAGTTCCATGCTATACTGAAGAACCTGACTTCGCAGGATATCACCTTTGGAGAGGAAGTAACTCCTCTTTTCTTGCTTGGAACTCTGAATGAGTCATGGGATGTATTCCGCACTGCTCTTTGTGCCTCTAGTGCTACTCTAAAATTGGCAGATGTTGAGAGTGCTCTTCTTCAGGAAGAGGTGAATCGCAAAAACTTGGATGCCTCTCGTGGTAGTCATGCTTTGACAGTTAGAGGCAGGAATGACAGGTATGACCGTGGTAATGGCCGAGGCCGTGACTCGCAGAAGGGTCGGTCTAAATCTTGTGGTGGCAAGTCGCGTAGTAAGTCGCGTGGACGCAATGCAAATGTCACTTGTCATCATTGTGGGAAAAAGGGCCATATTAGACCACAGTGTCATGAGTTGCGCAATGAGAAGCGCAAGGATAAGGGGAAAGATAAAGTGCAGGAGAAGTCCTCTGATCGCAGCATAGTACCTGCGAAGTCCAACGTCAAGATTGAGGAAATTAATGTCACGCAGACTGAAGAGTCCGATGGTGGTGATGAGTTTATACTTGCAGCTAGTTCTTCTGATGCTTCACACTTGACTGAGACACCTAGTATGTATGCACAGTGCTGGTTATTGGATTCAGGTGCATCCTTCCATGTGACGCCTTACCGTGAGTGGTTTCACTCTTACCGTACTGTATCTGGATCAGTCAGACTTGGAGATGACAGGTCTCTTGATATTGTGGGCTGTGGAGATATTCAGTTGCAGTTTTCCACTGGCAGTTCCTTTTTGCTCAGGGATGTACGTCATGTACCTGCGCTTACGCGTAGTCTTATGTCTGCAGGACAGTTGGATGATGCAGGATTTCATGTCTGTTTTGGGGATTCTGCCTGGAAGATTACCAAAGGCAGACTTGTGCTTGCTAGAGGCGCCAAGGCTGGCAGCCTCTATCCTCTTGTTGTATCTGGGTCTTCTGTAGACCATGTTTTGGCAGTGGGCTCTATCCCACATGTATCACTTTGGCATGCCCGTTTGGGGCATATGTCTTTGAAAGGAATGAAAATGTTATCTGGTTTGCAGTATCTTCCGCCTTTGGATTATGCATGTTTTGACTCGTGTGATCATTGTCTTTATGGTAAGCAGAATAGGTCTACGCATAAGAAATCGGGTAGGCCACGCATGAGTGAGCCCTTGGCATTGGTGCATTCCGATGTTTGTGGGCCTATGCCTTGCATGTCTATGGGTGGCGCGAAGTACTTCGTTACCTTCATTGATGATTTTTCTAGGAAAGTGTGGGCTTATCCCATAAAGCAGAAGTCCGATGTCTTGGCAGTTTTTCAGAGATGGCTTGCTCTTGTTGAGAACCAGACTGGGTATAGGCTGAAATGCCTTAGGACAGATAATGGGGGAGAATATGTCTCGCATGCTTTTGAGCAGTTTTGTGATGACAGGGGTATTAAGCGTCAGTTGACCGCCCCTTACACCCCACCCCAGAATGGTTTGGCTGAGCGCATGAACAGGACTATTCAGGAGCGTGTGCGCTCTATGCTTAGCCATGCAGGCCTACCCCCGAGTTTTTGGGCTGAGGCAGTTAGTACGTCAGTGCATGTCATAAACCGATCGCCTTCCAGTGGATTGGATTTCCAGGTTGCAGAGGAAGTTTGGGCTGGTAAGCCACCCTCTTATGCGCATCTCCGTGTCTTTGGATGTGAGGCATTCTGCCATGTGCCCAAGGACAAGAGGAGTAAATTGGATCCAAAGAGCATTAAATGCATATTCCTTGGCTATGGTGAGTCAGGAGAGATGGGCTATCGCCTATGGGATCCGCAGGCGCGGAAAATAGTACGCAGCCATGATGTCGTCTTCCATGAAGACAAGATGCACAGGCAGCCTGAGAAGGTAATTGAGATCCGCAGAGTGATCTTTCAGGAGGAGCCTAGAGCTCCAGCACAGCCAGTAGTACAGCCTGCAGCAGTTCCTCCACAGGGTCAGGGTGTTGGACAGGCAGTTAGACAGGCAGCAGAGCCTGCGGTGAGACGGTCTGCTAGAGATAGACGTCCACCTGACAGATTTCAGCCCTCTATGCATTATGTTTTGGTTACAGATGCAGGAGAGCCTTTCACTTATGATGAGGCTATGCGCAGGGGTGACAGTCACTCCTGGGAGAGGGCTATGCAGTCTGAGATAGACTCCCTGCATAAGAATGAGACTTGGGATTTGGTTGCCTTGCCTAAGGGCAAGAAGGCTTTGCCATGCAAGTGGGTGTACAAGCTGAAAAGTACCCCTGGACACCCCAAGCCGGCATACAAGGCTAGATTGGTAGCAAAGGGTTTTAAGCAGGAACATGGTGTGGACTTTGATGAGGTCTTCTCTCCTGTGGTTAAGATGACCACCCTGCGCTTAGTCTTGGCTTTGGTTGCACAGCTTGACTTAGATCTATATCAGATGGATGTCAAGACGGCTTTTCTACATGGGGACTTGCATGATGAGATCTATATGGATCAGCCTAAGGGCTTTGCAGAACCTGGCAGGGAGCACCTAGTGTGCAAGTTGAAGAAGAGCTTGTATGGCTTGAAGCAGGCACCTAGGGAATGGTATCATAAGTTTGATGCCTTTATCCAGTCACAGGGCTACAGCAGGAGTGCTATGGATCCGTGTCTTTACACGAAGAAAGCCCGTGATGGCAGTTTGCTTATCTTGGTACTCTATGTTGATGATATGCTGATAGTAGGGAAAGCTCATGATGAGCTAGATGCTCTTAAATCTCAGCTAAAGAAGAGCTTTGAGATGAAGGATTTGGGACAGGCCTCACATATACTTGGGATGCGCATTAAGCGCGATAGGCATCAGGGACTTTTGTATCTCTCACAGCGGGAGTACATTCATAAAGTCCTTGAGCGCTTCCGCATGCAGGACGTAAAGCCTATTGGCTGTCCATTACCTTCTTATGTGAAGGTATCACAGGCCGATTGTCCACAGACAGATGAGCAGAGGGCCGAGATGGCCAAGATCCCTTATGCATCAGCCGTGGGCAGTTTGATGTATGCCATGATAGCCACTCGTCCAGATATTGCACATGCAGTTGGTGTTGTGGCACGCTATATGGCTACACCTGGCAGCAGACATTGGGATGCCGTGAAGGGTATCATGAGGTACCTGAAGGGCACAGCAGATATGTGTATTTGCTATGGCAGCCAGGATACAGGGGTCGTGGGGTACACTGACTCCGATTATGCAGGACATGCAGATAGTAGGAAGTCCACTTCTGGCTATGTATTCACCTATGCTGGAGGGGCTATCTCTTGGATGTCCAGGGTTCAGAAGTGTACGGCTTTGTCTACCACTGAGGCCGAGTATGTTGCAGCCACTGAGGCTTGCAAGGAGGCCATATGGTTAGGCCGTCTAGTTGCTGACCTTGGGATTGATGCTACACCTACACTGCATTCGGATTCTATGAGTGCCATTCAGTTGGCTAAGAATCCGGTCTTCCATGCGAAGACGAAACACATTGAGGTGAGGTATCACTTCATACGTGGTGTCGTGGAGGACAGGTCTGTTGACCTTGTCAAGATCTCCACTGACGAGAATCCTGCAGATTTGCTCATGAAGAGCCTCACTACTGAGCGCTTTGCCTTCCTCAGGAGGTTGATGGGCGTTGGATGAGATGTCACCTTTCCTCACCTATGTACATTTGTACTGTCTTTTTTTTTTTTTTCTTTTCTCTCTCACTAGGGCAGATTCGCCTTTAAGTGGGAGGTTGTTGGGGGTAAAGGCGCCTCCGCCGTGCCGCCCCGTGTATTACTACACTGACAGTACCCGCCACTGCACATTGCAGGTGGCGGACGCCCGTCACGTCACTTTATTCTTTATTCTTTTAGTGACAGTTTGAATAAAGGAAGGCCCGGTCACACATTGTGACTGTTGGAGTTCCCATTTCTTGTCTCTCTCTTTCTTGCTCTTGCTCTCCCGCCATAGCTCGCGTGCAAGCTTCGATCCTTCTCACCTTTCAATCCCTTTGCAAAATCCCTCTTTTTCCAAAAGAAAGAAGGCCCAAGCTCCGAACCCTAAGGCCTTCCAAAGCCAAATTCCACAAGTCAGTACTTCTGTCAAGGAGCCGTACTTCAAGGGGAATTTCCGCATACGAGGGAATTTCCGCATATTTCACCAAGCCCACAAGTCTAGGTTTTCTTCCTATTTTTGATTTACGTAGAAGTATTGCAATTATGCATTGTTATTTCATGGAATTAGGATGCACTTATGCTTGTCAAATCCAACTAGTTAGATGCGATTGAAATAAATTGGCTATTTTAAATTTACTGGAAGTAACTCATGATTGAAGATTGGTTTGCTGTGCGACCACTGTTCTACAAGTCCGTGAAAAGTTACCGTTGAAATTGCATCATATGCCTGTGCACAGAGACATTGGGAGTTACAGAATCATCCTTGTTGCCTGTTGATGCAAAATCATCACTAGGATGCGACTGTGTGGTCAAATACCACTTTCATCAGTTTTGCAAATTTGCCCTTGTGAGGGTGAAGCTGTGTTTTTTGCAGTGACAGAATTTTTTGCAGCGTTCTGTAATGGCATCTGATTCTCTTTCACAGATTGTCACTGAAAAGCTTGACAAGAACAACTTCCAAGCATGAAAGTTTAGAATGACGAATTTCCTTATGGGAAAAGGATATTGGGAACTCGTTGCAGGAAATGAAGAAGAACCAGTTCTTCCTTATGTTCCCAATCAACAGCAAATGCAGGCATTTAAAGGATGGCATGAGAGAGCTAGAAAAGTTATATACTGGCTATCTATCAGTATTTCAGACTCTATGATTGCGCATATTCAGGATGCAAGTACGCCAAAGGAGGCATGGGATACTTTATCCCCCTGCCTATGCCTCACTTTAATTCTTCATGTATGCCTTGACCTGATTTTACCCTGATGGGGTCCCTTTCCCAACCACCCGTCCCTATTCAACCCACCCTTGGGGCCATTCCTTCTCTTTTTTCCTTTATCCCTTATTGTGACGATTTTTCATGAAAACGCAACCTACATTCACCAAAACCCACATCCCACCTTACAACCCTCTTCTTCCCTTTGACCTGACTATTTTTTCTTTTTACCAACCCCTATTCTGGCCGACGGTTCTTGAGTTCGTAATTTTTGAAGTATTTTCTGTAAATTGGATGATTTTCCATGAGAACGCATCTTTATTGTTTCAGAACAATAATCAGACATGCCAATCTTGTCCTCCATCTTTCCTCTGATATTTTTTATTTTTTCTCCCTATCCTTCTGATGCACGGTTCATCCAATATTAATTTTTGTGCGTTTTCGGGCCATTTTCGTGCATATTTTTAACATTTTTCCATGTGAACATGTCCTATTTTCACCGAAATTCCAGTTTCATTTGACTATTATGTCCCGCCAGCCTTTTTCCATATTTTTGCTTTTTTCTCCACCCGATTTTGACCACTGGATTTTTTGTTATTAAAATTTTCCATATGTTTTCGGTTCTGTTTTTGGTGTTTTTTGCATGTGAACCCCTTCTAACTCTATCGGAAGTGAGTTTTGATGTGATAGTCTTGTGAATCCCCTTCCTCTGGACATTTTTTCCTTTTATTGTCCTTCATTTTGCTGCTCAGTTCTTTCCGTCTTAATTTTTGAGCCCATTTTTTGATCCATTTTTGGGGTTTTTTTCCATGTGAACACGTCCTCTCTCGATCGAAACTATGTTTTGACATGATCTGTCGGGCACGTTATTTGGCACATTTTTCCTTCTTTTCACCCTGCGTTCTAGTGAGCGGATTTTCCAATATTTATCCCCGTATGTATTTTTGGAGCCATTTTTCGTGTTTTTCCTATGTGAACACCATGATCTCGTCCCGAACCCCGTGCCGCATTTTTTTTTTCCGCTATCTTCCCCTTGTCTGCCGGCACCTTTTTCCTTTCCATAATATGTTCTTACCAATTTAAGGTCCGCTTGATCGTAGGACCCTAGCAATCCTCCAACGTCAAACTACCATTTGATGTGGCCTTCCTTGTGCTCACCTATATTGCGGGAAATAGGTCCATTGCGACATTGACACCATAAAGATACTAAAGCACTCCCTACGGCCTTGAAACTAAGTGTATTTCATACGGGGTTGCGTATTTGTCGACTATGAGTGCTTCCTAGGAACACAACTAGCCATACCTCATAAATCCTTTAGACAACGTACTACTTTCAAGCGAGGTCCTCAATCTCGAGACGTAGGGGCTCCTTTTCTGTAAATGTATTGCAATTGAAAGTCAACTGTTTGAAGCTCAAAGTAAAGATGATGCTGCAAGTACCACTCATGTAACTCTCTTTCTCTCATCAGATTCAGTATATAAAACAATCATAGCATATAATCAAATGGAGACAAACACAATTTCAGTTTGTTAAAGCTTCAAATTCTCTACAAAATGAATTCTCTTTATCATGACTATCCATTAGGTTTTTTAGAATTGAACCAGTAACCTTTCATTGCTAATTGGAGTGACTTAGAATTTGACTCAATTTCCTTCACGGCTATAGGCCGGCTTTTCTCAAAATTGGGAGGTGCAACACTCCCATACTCTAAACGAAACGTACCCTTGTACTATGTCACCATGGATTCGTTATAAGTATCGAGCACACCTAAGCCCTTTTTGCTCTTTTCGGACCCAATTTCTTGATTTGATTCCAATGTTTTAGTATCATTTTGATGACTAAACATGCCACCAACAAGAATTGACCATACACAACAAAAACGGAGCCAACACACCACCCAAAAAAAAACTACAATTATTCATTTTAAAAAACATAATTAAAAAAAAACAAACACCCAAACCATACCACCCAACAACACAAATCATCCCAATAAATATAATTACTTTTAAAAAAAACACACACACACACCCAAACACACAATAAGTTTTTTTTAAAAAACCAACCCAAAAAAAAACCAAAAAACATTTTTAAAAAAATACCAACAAAGAAACACACAAATAAAAAACAAGAAAAAGGGACCAATAACACACACAAACTCAAAAAACAAAAGATTAAAAAAAATTATATTGAAAAAAACACGAACCATAAAGAAAAACGAAAAAAAAAACCAACTTCCCTACCTGTCGCGCAGCCATCTCCTTGTCCCACTCTCCCTTCCTCATGCGTCCCCCCGTCGACTCCCTTTCTCCCCCTTCTGCCCCATCCTCTTCCTCACTGCCCTGCCCCCCTCACCCCTTCTCCTTGCCCCCTCCGGGCGTTTCTTCCTCACCGCCCCACTTCACCACCCTGTCTTGCCGCGCCCTCCCTCCTCGCTCTCCTACCCTTCTTTTGCGCCTCCTCCCGCTGTGCCCTCCCTCCTCATTCTCCTCCCCTTCTTCTGCGCGTCCTCCCACCGTGCCCTCCCTCCTCGCCCTCCTCCCCTTCTTCACGTCTCCTCCCCCTAGGCGGCGCCTCCCCCCCTCTGTTTCTTCATCGCCCCCCGGTCACCTCCTTCTCCACCTCCTTCACCGCCCCTGCCTCTTTCCAACCTCCTCCTTCCTCCTCGCCTTGCCTGCGGTCACCTCCACCCTGCCTTTCTCCTCCTCGTTGCTGCCACCTCCCCTTCATGCCATTTCCTCCCACTCACCTCCTCCACCTCCTCCTCCCTTGCCCCTCCCCCGCGTGCTCCCAACTTCCCCCCCAACTTTAACCCACCACCCTAAATTTAACCCCCCTCCTATTTAACCCCCTCCTCCTATTTTAACCCCCACCCCCAAATTGATCCCCCCTACCATTTTGACCCCCCCCCCCCCCACCCCCGAATTTGGTCCTCACCCCACGAGTTTGAACCCCCCTCTGCTACATTTACCCCTCCCCTGCCATCTTTACCCCCTTTCCCACCCCCACCCTGTTTCCCCCACCATCGCCGCTTTTCCCACCACCCCCACCTGCCGCACAACCCTTAAAAACGCAAGCAAGGTCAACCCCAAGCCCCCACATGCAAGCCCCCTTTCTTGCTTGGTGGTTCCATGCGCTCGTGTGTTGGTGCGCGTCTCCGGCTGTGCTTGTGATCATGATCGTGCGCTACCAGTAAGTGTTCACGTGCGAGGATGCGCGTTTGGTCTTATCCGTGCAGTGGTGCGTGCCGTTCTCGAGCACACAGCTCTTCACATGGAGCCTGGGTATCTCCTTTGATTTTCCACAAACCTGCGAAAAATACCTAAAAATATCAAAAAACACTTAAAAACATTCAAAAAATCATAAAAATTCAATTTAAAAACAAAAATTGCTGCAAAATTCCTTACTAAATGGTGTAATTTTTTGGTTCATCTTGCTAATTATAATGCATAAATTTAATTGCAAAAAATTTAACACTATTTAAAATCATTTTTAAAAATTCACTAAAAATTGAGAAAATTTTATTAAAAATCCCAAAAAATCAGAATTAAATTCAAAAAAATCACGAAAAAATCCATCAATGCATTTGACTGCTTTTGGAATATTTTATAAGCTGAAAAAGCCTTGGCACATGATCATCCTATTATTTTTGGACCCAAATGATAAACTTTTAACCTAAATTCATTAAAAGAAAATCATTTCAAATTTTAAAAATAAGCTATCAAATTACAAAAAATAAAAAAATAAAAAAATAGATCCATTTTTTAAGCTTAATGGTTTCATTCTCATTTAGGGTTGATTGATATCCTAATAAATCAAACATTAAAAAATAAAATATACAAACGAAAAAAAAAACAAAAACACACCTAAATTATAATTAAAAAACTAGTAATAATATCACCCAAACACGAATCAACATTACCTAAACCAAATGTGATCCCACTAATATTACCTTGATATTTATTTATTTATTCTAAAATAATGGGCTAAACACACATTTTTTTAATAACTTAAAATCAATCCGCAGTTCACTTTACACGTGCTACATGCACTTCAGAGGTACTTTAATTTTAAATAAAAATAAACTAGCTGTCACAAAAATGCATGTGCTGAAAAAGAAGAGCGCTTCAGACACATTAAATTTTTAATCAATGAATATGCATTTAGAGACCTGAGTCTGGATATTGAAGTTCGGGCTTCGTTAAAAGCACCGTTTCACATTAATAAATTGTAACTAACAATTTAAAAATGAATTGCCATTTTCTTATTAAGGTTTACAACTTAATAAAGTTTCAACCATTGTTAATAATTTATTAAAACGAACCCTTCACTAAAATCATTCCCCTCACTACACTTTTTTCCCCTTTTAATAAATACGCTTCGTGGGATGGGCACGTATAGTCCTTTAAGCTAACATTGTTTATCAAAGTCTTGGTTATGTCTTGATTAGGTTATTGACGTATTATGGTTTGATTGTGTGATACGATTATGGATGCAGTCTGTAGTTTTCTTTTTTGCTTGATACGGGGTCTTGGGTGCCTGCTTGTTGCATAGCATAAAGCTTTCGATCGCATATGTGTAGGGGTCATGCCGAATTTTTTCTAGGATGTGGGTTGTTTTGGATAGTCAATTGGTTAGTTATGCCTGTGTGTGCTCATTTTGGTCGATTTGCAGGCATTCACTGTGATTGTTTGTGTTTGTGGTGTGTGTGTATATTCCATTTGAATAGCGTCTCAAGCTCTTCTCCTATTTAGTATGTCGCATTGATCAATAGGGATTATTCTTCCCTACTGACTTTTGAGCCTATTGTGAAAACTAGTCTTGCATCTTTTGTGGCTGCTTCACTCCCTCTGATTTAAGACAATACAGCCCTTTGTGATAAGTTTCTTGCATCATACATTAAAAAATTGGGCTTAGTGCATGGTATTTCCATGGTCCTGACACCTAGAGGGTTCAGGAAGGCTTTGTCTCTTCCCTACGAAGGAGAACCCTTTGTTACAGCCAAACAATTATTCTCAAATGAGAGATTATCAAGTTGTTGCAGAAGGAGACTAAAGAGGTCCTCGATGTCAAGAAGATAATTAACACTTCATGAGTGTCTTTCTCAATGATCACTGATCCTCTCTAGAAGCTAGTCTACCAATTTCTCTAGGACAGTTTCATGCCTACCAAGACACCATCTCACTATTTGTCTAAGGAGCTCTTCACAACTTCCAGGATGGTGTTAAAAGGGGTTTTCATTGACTAGAGTACTTACCTTCTTACGAAGATGGACTAGCATTTTGTCGAAGTGACTTGAGGGAATGTTACCAATGTAACCTATGGTTCATATTTATATGCTTTCTTGACATATTAAGGCCTTAAGAAGGGTGTGCTATCTCCTCCTCCATCTGATCCAATCCCTCCCCCTCCACCTTTAGAAGATTCAGAACCCATTGACATAGAGGATATTGACTCCCCTCCTCCATTGGTCATTCAGCAGAAGCACTTGAAGCATGTAGCAGAGAAAATTTCACGAGTCATTTCTTTAGCGTCAGTTCCTGCCACCTCTTGAAGTGACCTCCGTGCCTACCTCACATGCAACAACTTATTAAGGGCACATTGAGAGGGTTCTTTGGAAATATCAGTTCCTTCGTTAAACAGTTTAGTGTCAGGGGATGCCATTCCTTTCCTTTGTTACGACATCCAGAGTTCTATTGAACTCTCAGTGAGACAGCTTGTGTTCAACAATTATATACTTCTTTCTATGAAGAATTGATGCAATCCAAAGACCGGATGCATAAGGCAACCACCACAGAGCTGGCCTCTATTAAAGACACTCTTGCTGATCTGTTTAAGCAGATGGAGCAGCAGACACAAATGCTTGAGACCCAAAGAGAATAAATATCTTCTTTGAAAACTCAGTTAGCAGAGCCTCAGTCAGAGGTCACTAGAGTTTTGAAAGAGAAAGAGAAAATGTCCAAAGAAGCTCAAGAGTTTAAGACTCTTTTGGATACGAAACTGTCAGCTTTGCAAACTGCTCACAATACATTGGAATCCCAAGCTTTCCAGATTAAATAGTTGAAGGACCAAGAGGCGCAGTCACGGTCCATTCCTGCAAGCCCTAGTGTCCCCATGATTCCTTCTATATCTCATAGGACTTAGTAGTTCTTCAGAGACAGGCCACATTATGTCTGTTGTTTCAAGATAAAGTGGAAAGATTGCAGTCCAGGATGGATTTATTATGATCTATATTTGAGCAATTTCAGGAGTATGTTCCTCCCAACCATTCCTTTTTTGTCCATTATCAGCTGTAAAAATTGGCCTTCTATATTAAGCTCTCAACGATGGATCTCCCTCTTCCAGAGAATGGTTGGAGTGGGGCTTGGTCTTCTGATTTGCTGACAAAAGTTGTTCGTATGGTCTTTGAAGATTCTATGATGATGGATACCATGTTGCTGTCTTATATATATCTATGAGGTGATCTATTAATTTCAGATGATGTAGATCTGGTTTGGTATGTGGGGGATGTGGTCTTACAAGTTATCTTATATATCAACCATTTGGAGTTGAGGATAGATGACATGTTCCAGTGCTATTCTTCTAAAGTCGCTACTTTCCTTGACACTTTATAGCATTCAATGATTGATTCTGTAGTCCTAAACCAATACCAAAATATAGCTTCTACTTATGACCAGAGCACTAACCAAGTGAGGGTGGATCTCCTAGCTTATCTTTCCAAGAACCATCGATTTGACTCATCCTTCTTTGATGCCTACCATCGACGATCTGTTTTAGGTCCCTCTATTCCTAGCTTATTGTATTATCAACAAATGGCCCATCACTATGAAGCTTATTTTACCCTTTATCAATCCAACTTAGCAGCTATCTTACCTCTCCTTTTCCAACCTCAGGGTTTTCCTCAAATTCCAATTTTTAACTATTGTTCTTTCATTGAAGATCGAGTCTTTTCCCCTTCTCCGCCATGTCCTTCTCCATCTATCCATATACCTTCTACTTTTCCTGCTTATCAATTGACACCTTTCCTAAATGATTCGCTTAAATTTTCAGCTACTCCTTCTTTAGCTTGTTCCTCATTTTATGATTTTGCCTATCTATCTCTTCATCCTCTTTTACTTATTCCTTTTCCATCTCTTGCCACTTCTATTTCTCAACCCCCTTAGTTGGTTAGTGGGTATGAAGGATTTGATCAACAGATTCCGAGAATAAGAGGATGGAGCTCAACTGATTCTCTCACAAGACCATAGATAATTGGCCATTAATTCCAAGGGATTGGACAACTAGTAGTCAAGCATACCAAAATTACCTCCATTTTTCTCAACAATATTAATGTCTCATGTAGGGCAAGACATTCATGGCATAACTGGTTTCGAATCACCGGTAGATGCATATTCAGTATATGCATATTTAGCAAAGGTACAAAACACAGATGTACTTGTGGAAGAAAAACGAAAAAGAGATGAAGATATTGCAAGGACATCTAAAAGAATGACAAGAAGAAGTGTGGATCAGCCTAAAGCTACAAATCAGCCACCTCCCGAGCATGTTATGGAAGAGGTTAGTCAGAAGCAAAAACATGATAACAAACAAGGCAAAAAGAAGGGCAAGCAGCTAGGATATAAGTTGCAATCTGACATTGAGACAACCACAGATCTTAAGAAGGTTCTTGAAGAATGGATCTTAAACAGTTGGGTGGAATTTACCTTGGGAGAGGTGCTTGGCATTGCCAAGCGAGAATTTCATGATGAGATCATTGACATAATTAAAAGAAAGCGTCAGTTTCTTGGTGATACCACTAGTGCATTGCTGCAATTTGAAGAAGAAACTGGTTTTTTGGGTATTCGGGCTGAATATGAGCATGAAGTAAGTACTGGATTATCTATGCAGGATGCTACTAATCAGTGGTGGACAACATGTGCAAAAGAGAAGAAAGTGGTTGAAAATGCATTGTCTTGTAGCAATATGCATGGTGGAGTAAGGCAAATGCAACAATATGGAGAAGAGACTCTAGGATTTATTCCTCAAAGTCACTACACAAGAAATCATTGGGCTAGAGCTACCACTAAAACGGTAGTGAAAATAGGGGAGCCTGAAACTCCTTGTGTTGCTTTACTTGACCATGGGTCTGAGATAAATGTCATTGAGCGGGGATTGTATGAAAATGGTGCATGGCCTGTGGACACTGATCATGGTTGGCATATGAGGGCTGCAAATAATTCTTTACGGGAGCTCTATGCTGCATGTCCTAATGTAAAAGTGACATTTGGTGATGTACAGGAAGAGCAACACTTCTTTGTGCAAGATAATTCCTCATATGTAGTGATTTTGGGACAGCCCTATATTATAGGTGTGCATATGGAAACAAAGGTGCTTGATGATGGTTCTGCTTATGCAAGAGTCAGAAGCAAGGATGGGAGAAAAGCAATCCAATTTCTTACTGTTTTTGTTAATCATCCTAGAAATCGTGATATGCTTCGAGAGTCTCCTTTGGTTCCAAATGCAAGGGAATTCAAAGACCTGGATTTTCATTAAGCACTCTTGTAATGCGGGGCTACAGTAGTGCTGTTTAGAGGGTATACTCGCCTCTTGATGAAATGAAGCATGTATTTACTATTGGTAATTCTCAGTTTATAGCAAATAGTTCATGTTTGTTTAAGCCTATGGAAGCTATGTGTAGGGCTGAACGCATATCTATGAAATGGGCTATTAAGAAACTGAGATCATTGGGGCTGTTAGCTGAAAATAATGGAATTTCAGGCATCTTTTATGGGCTGAATATTAGTGACACTATGGCTAAAATTTCAGCAACTATGCATGCAGAAAATGAGGCTGAAAACGGAGTGTTGTTAGTATGTTCTTTGGATATGTATGATGTTATAGCGTTGTTTGCTCAGTAGGAAGGATTACAATGGGCTGAAGCACTTGTGGAGACAAAGTATAAGACAGTTGACAAAAAGGTGAAATCAATTGCTTTGCCACTTCCATCAGAGAGTGAGGGTATGTATGAAAAAGTGTCAAGGTAGCCAAGCTTACGGGATCCTAAAGATATAGGTCATCAGTTTACATCTGAAACATTAAAGGAATTGAAAGTTGGTGCAGAAGGGTTTCTTTTGCCTGCTGAGAGAAATTGTTTTATGCAGATGTTGGCTAGACATGGGAAGGCATTTGCATTTCAACTAAGTGAAATAGGTTGTATGGATCCAAATGTTGTCTCTCCTATGGTCATATTTACTGTGCCACATGTACCATGGAACTTGAGGCCTATTCTAATGCCTAAAGCTTACTTGCCAAAGCTGATGGATTTGCTAAATGAAAAGATTCCCATGAAGATCTTGGAGCCTTCTTCAACCTTGTACTCAAATCATTGGTTTACTGTGCCCAAAAAGAATGGGGCTTTGAGATTTATTCAAGACATGCAACCGGTCAATAAAGTGACCATAAGAAATGTGGGTGCAGGTCCTGTGGTTGACAAATTTGCAGAGGCTTTTGCAGGCAGAGCAATCTATTCTTTGGGTGATCTTTACTCAGGTTATGATCAGTTTCAACTTGCAATTGGAAGCAAGGATATCATAACCATGAAGACTCATTTGGGGTTAGTACAGATGTATACTCTCCCATAGGGTGCAACAAACTCAATGGCACACATGACAAATGCTATGAATAGGGTACTTAGGGATTTTATACCACAATTAACTATGCCCTTCTTGGATGATATTCCAATGAAAGGGTATGTAGTGCTTGAAAAGAATGAAGAGATGGATGCTCATGGATGTAGACAATTTGTTGTAGATCATATTGTGGATTGTGAGAGGATTTTGACACGTCTAGAAGAGGTGCATTTAACTCTTTCTGGACTAAAGTCTGTCTTTGGAGTTGAGGAGGTTTTGATTGTTGGGCATATGTGTGGGCCTTATGGGCGAAGGCCATCACCAGGAAAAATAGATGGGATTGATAGAATGCGAGATGTATGCACGAATGTATTAGAGGTGCGTAGATTCTTGGGTGCATGTGTGTTCTATTTGATATGGATTCCTCACTTTGCACATGTAGCCGATGCTCTTTATCAGCTTCTAAGGAAATGTCAAAAATTTCATTGGGAAAGGAAGTATCAAAAAGCAATGAAGAAATTGAAGCAACTCTTAAAATCTTCTCCTACATTGAGAAAGGCTGACTATTCACATGAAAAGCCTATCATTATTACTGTTGATACAAGCCCAATCGGGATTGGATGGGCAATTGTGCAAGATGATAAGGAAGGGCAAATATATGCAATATGCTTTGGTGCTAAAGTATTGAATGAATGACAGAGAAGATATCCACAGGTTAAAAGAGAATTATGGGGAATTGTGACAGCCCTTAAATGTGATAAGGAGTATTTTATGGGTGCTCATGTAGTCATTGAGACTGATTGTTTGCCGGTATTGGGCATGATTACTAGTTGTGCAACCCTAGACATTGCTATGCTCCGGTGGATTGCGTACATAAAATCTTTGAGCCCTGAATTTCAGCATATTGCAGGAAGAAATAACCCAGTGGTAGGCATATTATCTTGAGCATGTTATGAGAATGAAGATGGGATGATGGATGAGGAGGAAGAATATGAATTTCTTATGGTTGAAAATGATATTGCAAGAGTGAATTTAGTAATGCAAGGTATTGATATAGCATTAACAGAAGCTTGGAAAACAAAGAGAAGACACTTTAGATGTTTTGCATCTTGTGCAAAAGTGTTTCTAGAAGACAAATATGTAGGAGAATGGCTGAGAATTGGTCAATATCTCAGTACATTAACAAAGAGAGATGAATGGTCAGATGAGGAGTTTAAGAAGATCAAGAGGAAAGCCTATGGATTTTTCTTAAAAGATGGATACTTATAAAAAGAAACAGGGTATGCCATTGCGAGTTTTGGGTGATAGAGCTTCACAAGTAACTGTTATGCAAGAATTTCATGAAAGCTTATGGGCTGGTCATAGAGGTATTTGGGGTACTTTTACAAAGATCAAAGAAAGATATTGGTGGCAGGGTATGTATAAGGATGTTGCTCACTTTGTGGAAACATGTACGACATGTCAAATGTATTCAACTGTGAGACATCGGGATGGATTGCAACCCACATATCCATTGTCTCTTCATTTTAAGTGGGTGGTGGATCTTGTCACAATGCCTACAAGTCTTTGGAAAATGAGGTATCTTGTGCTTTCTTGTGAAGACTTGACTAATAAAGTGGAAGGGAGAGCTCTACGTACTAAGACGATAAATGCCGTATGTACTTTTCTATTAGAAGAGATCTTTTGTTGATATGGCTGTGTGGGAAAAATTACAGCAGATAGGGGTGAGCTGGATGCAAATGAAGCTCATGATTTCTTTACTTAGTTGGGGATAAAGCTTGCTTTATTTTCAACCTATAATCCTGAAGGAAATGGAAAAAGTGAAAGAGGTCATCCACCTATTGTGAAGGCATTGGAAAAAGCACATGGAGAGAAGGTAAAGGAGTGGCCATGATTGCTCCCTTATGCTTTGTGGGCTAATAGAACAACTCATAGTGCTGTTACAGGATATATGCCTGCAGAATTGATGTATGGTCAAAAACCAATCATGTCGTTAGAAGAGATGACTGTCATATGGAGTGTGCTACCTTGGGAGGAGGAGTTGAATCAAGAGGAGTTGTTGGCCTTACGCATTAGACAGTTGGAAAGAAAGTCAGAAGACATAGAGGCAGCAACTGCAAAGTTAAGGGCAGCAAGGATACAGAACAAGAAACGGTTTGACAAAAGACAGACTGAGAAAAAAAACCATACAAGATGGGGATTGGGTATTGGTTTATGATAGTAGTTTAGATAACCAGCATAGTGCAATGCGTAAAGTTTCCAAAAGATGGTTTGGACCCTATGTGGTAAGACAAGTATTTGATAATGCTACTTATGCATTAAATGAGCTGGATGGGACCGCCATAAAACTTTCGGTAGCAGGGAAAAGAATCAAATTATTCAAAAGGCGGGAATCTACGGCCTATGAGTTGCCAAAATTGGAAGAAAATAGTGGCCATGATACATGGGCTAGCCAGGAAGATATGGAAGATGAAGAAGTAAAGGATATGGTTGCAGAGGATGAGGAGGACTCAGAATTCGGTGACAACTAGGATTTTGGCACATACCGGAGGATGTGCAGGTTCAGAGGGGGTGGATGTCGTGATGTTATGAGGACAGTGTGAAAAAGTATGGAATGCATCATCATTCGACTTCTCTATTGATCTAGAGAGTCAATGTGATCTAAGCCATTAGTACTAGTGTGAGTTGCATGGATTATCTGAAAATACTAGATTTTTGGATAATTTTAGTCTATTTTTGATATTATTTATTGTAAAAATCTGAAAATTTTAGAAATATTTTCTAGATTAGGATGGCATGCAAAAAGCTAGTTGCTTTTTCAGCCAATTAGGAGAAAAAGACAGATTAACGAAATCGTGCGCATCGCGATCACTGTAAAAAAGCTAAAAACTGCAGATTGAATTGAAAGAAGAACGAGTGATCTGGGAGATCCATAAGCAGGTGTTTTGTAGTTTTACACCCTTTCAGAGCCAACGAAGCCATCAGATTTGGGTTCTGGGCAGCAGAGAAAGAGCTAATTTTTTTGATCCACATTTGTGGTCTACGAAGGAGCTCCAGGAGAACTAATACTTGGAGATTGTTTCTGAGTAGTGCAAAGATTCCAGGTTTATTCAATACATATTGTTTCAATTCATTGTGATTTGTTTTTGTCATGTTTACCACTTGGATATTCTCTATCTTCTCTTTCATCTCCTGTCTCTACTTTCTTCTATTTCTAATCCCCGGTGGATTCGACCTTTTGACAAAAACCCCTCTAACAATGCTAGAACTCGACAAAACAAAGAAAAATTAATAATGCACAAACCGTGCATTGGAATACAATGCCGTAAAAATAAAAACTAGGCCAGAAGGCGAGGGGGAGACTACAGATGATGGGACCTGAAATGGGCTGGTACTGGCTTATGCACTAGCCGGACCTCTATCATGCACTCAACAACCCCACGGCCTCGCGGCCAGGAGCGTGGATGACACATACAACATCTTGCGTTTGTATCACGTCTTGTAGTCCAACTCTAACCCAATTAATACTCCTCAGAGGGAGTCCCAGCACATTGCCAAATAGCACGAAGTACAAACATAGCAGGTCCTTCCACGGCTAATTGCCGCTACCTCACTGCGACTCTCCTACATCTTGGGGATTAGCCCCTCGATGCATCGCTAAACATATATAACATTTCGCACACAAACTTCTCCCTTTTATGATTCACATATTTCCAGGAGATATACCATGCTTCCTCACTTTCTTTCCCCTAGACCCAACGCCTAGCCTACAGCTTCGACAACCTTACTCACTCAACGTTGGTCATATTCCTCTAGAAAGCAATTGCCATGCATCTAGGAGGTATTATCTGATACTTCTTAAATTTCATGCTTCATGAAAATTGTGAATGTCCATGTGCTCAAACAATTAAAAATCAGCATTGGTGCACATGTGGAAAACATTTCTTTCAATGATTTCAACTATCGCTCGTATGCGGCGTTGCATGAACCTAGCACCGAGAAACCCTCGTGCTACTAGGTCCTTAATTTTTTAAATATCGATCAACCTAAATGGTATGCATAAAAAACAACAAGCTTTTCATGATTTCATTCAACATTTAAACACTTTTCATACACTCCACTCCCTCACCCATTTAGGTTGTGTATGGTGCATAGGTTTAGGGTTCATTTCCATGTTTTTATTGTATAAAAAGCCATAAAAACTCACTAAAACATAAAAGTAGGGCTGAATTGAGACTAAACCTCATACTTCAGACCCCCCATACATCCACAAACATGAATTTTATTTTTTCTTAATTTTCGGCACTCAAAATCCATTTTTTTCTATTTTCCCTATTTTTCTTGTATTTTTTGCAATATTAAATAACTTAAAATACAAAATGAGTTATGGTTTGTGGCCCTTAAGTTTATTTGC
The DNA here is from genome assembly GCF_053477565.2 of Lygodium microphyllum. NCBI lineage: Eukaryota > Viridiplantae > Streptophyta > Polypodiopsida > Schizaeales > Lygodiaceae > Lygodium > Lygodium microphyllum. The sequence goes on from NC_141154.1 coordinate 94,051,324, forward strand.
AGAAAAAACACAATTTGAGTTGGTGTGTCTTATTATATTTTCCATTGATATCTCAAAAACACCCAATTTTCCTATATTTCACGTATTTTACGTGTTTTACACTATTAATTTCATCCACAACACTTATGATTTTCTAATTTTTTGAGCATAAACAATTGAAAGACATTGCAAACAACATTATAATGCATAATCATCCCATGGGAACAAGTATCCATGAAGCAAATTGCATAAAACATCAATTTCCTTTGTAAAAATGAGATTACCATTCTTTGCGGGTTGCGGGTTTTTATTTGCCATATCTCGAGACTGATATCCAGTCACCATTAATGCTCATGACAGTCCACAATCAGCAATCTTCCTTCCTCTTGCACCACGGAGCAATCCGGTCTTCATTGGACAAGCATCCATCATCCATTCTTCTTCTTCTTCTTCTTCACCACATGAATCTGCCTTTAGGGGAGAGAGAGAGAGGAGAGAGAAAGACTGAAATCAGAATTCTTCATAGAGACCACCATTTGACGGGCGAGAGGCGGCGATATGATCAGCAGGGAGAAGGTAGACAAGGCCAATGATCATTTGCATAGGTTGTGTGCATCAGGCAAGTTGCCTCCTCCCATCCCATGGTGTGATTTTCGACGCCATCTGTTCCTCACATTTCTTCATCTCTCTCATCCCACGATTCCTCATTTTCATGCCTTTTGGTTGGAGATGTTAAAATTCCCCCAAAGGGCACCCCCCTTTGGTCCATATTGTGGCCACCCTTTAAAATCTTAACCATTTCTTGGCCATTTCCCCGTCCAGACTCGGAATTGAGCTCTCAAAAATCCTGGGCGTCCAGCTTGGCATCCCACATTGGCTGGTAACTCTTGTCAACCTGCATAACTATCTGAAAAATTATGAAAAATCAACAAGTGTCGCTTGGGTGCCTTTAAAGCACTTTGGCGCTTAAAATCGTCCTAGATCGAGCCGCCGCCTTCGACGTTGAATAATTTTCCCTTGATATTCATAATTTTTAGCTATTTTTAAGCACTTCTCGGCACCAAAATTCCGCTCTCATTGGCGACCCATGGGATAGGGCGACTCAAGCCGTCGAATCCCATGATAGATATGCACAAAAACAACCAAGGGAAGCATCAAGCTGATACAAAATAAATACATACTAAACACAACATAATGCTCTTCCTACCCCCTGACAGAACCAAGGCATGACATCCTCAAGGAGTAGGCCTAGCATAATCTGATAGACGATCCGAAGCTAGTCACTAATCCACTGCTCCAACACAACCAAACTAAAAAGAACTCTCAAAGAGGTTGCCCTAAGTGGTGGTATGAACTACCTATCTAACTAAGGACAAAGCAACCAGGAGCTCCTACTAGATGAGGACTCCTATAGCCTGATCAAGAAGTATTTTCTTTCAGCACGTTTCTTCTTTTAGGGTTTTATTTTATTGACATACACAGGTATGTAAAAAGGAGGGAGCTGAGCGTAGTGACCCAAGGAGAACAGGGCATCGGCCTCATGTCCTGTCTCGGTACACAAGAACCTGCCAAGCCCTCGCAAGGCGACACTTAATCCTTTTCTGACGCTCACTTTTATTTTTGCTCCAACCTTCCTTATTTCTTATTTTCTAGCAAGAAGCCACCCCTAGGAAGACAAGGCATCGGCCCCGGGTCTGACTCATCCCCAGGAACCTACCAGGCCTTCGCAAGGCAATGATCATCTACGTATTCATTTTCATTTCTTTTCTTCTTTTGATAAGGGTTAGAACCCCTTTTTACACACCTTTGTAAATATTTATTTTCTTAAAGATATTCAGGGTTTTTTCTTTATTTTTCTTTCTGTAGGCTTCGCTAACTGCCTCACAACTAACAGGAACTCCTAAAACGGCTGCCTAGCAGGCTAGCAGAATAGAGTCACTAGAACTCCCTTCTAAAACAGGTCTTTCAATCCCGGACAATGTCGTTACAGGAGGCAACAACCACTCAGACCTCCCTCACACACACTGAACCTAAACCTCGGGACTTCATGCCTTGGATGCTGGTCCCCAACAAGAAACGAAAAACCCCTTAACAAGTACACAATCACATATAACATAAAAACCACAGTACTCATAAAGGATAGATATCACCTGGATAGGGCCACGAGAAATGTCGATGCCGTGACAAAGGCTCCCTCCAAGCTCTTCTTCAAACCTGTCTAGCACAGAACTCAAACAAGAAACCATTAACCGCACTTGCACTAAATAGACAACTGGTCCTCTTGGCCTAACGAAATAAAACACTTCACTACCAAATTGAATCGCCCCTCTTGGCCTAACGAAATAAAACAAAGTAGCACCTACACATCCCTCCCTGGAATAGCACAGATATACAATAATAGATTCCCTTCCAAGGAGGAAAAACAGGTTCGTAGCCCTGAACTAAATGCATAAGGTTATGACCCATCCCTCCTGTATAAATAGCAAGAGGCGTACGCATAATATGTTGTCTAATTAACCTATGGGTCCCAGATAATAATGGTAAATTGGTCTCAGCTACTCTTTACATCACCCATATCAACCATCGTCTGCCATATATCGCATGCTCTGATAACATCCCCCACAAGTGACCGGGTCCTGTTTCATCATTGATCACAATATCCAAACTAGGACCACAATTAAAGAAGAGGTCTTCCTCATAAGCAAGATTTGCCAATGAATCCACAAACTGATTCCAGTAACGTGGAATCAGCTGAAAAGACACTCTCTCAAACTCCTCAAGTAGGGTCATAGCAGTTCGATGATACATACAAAGAATGGGATTCCGCACTGTGTATGTCCCATCTAGCTGATTCAGGATCAACTGGGAATCCCCTTTTACTAACAATCAACGAATACCACCTTGTTTGGGAATATGCAGTCCCATAATTAAGGCTTTATACTCCACCATATTGTTAGTGAATCCTACCCCGAGATAAGCAGCTAACTTCATTGTCACTCTACGTCAGGGGTCTCGGATTACTACTCCAACACTTCCTTTTTTATTAGGGCCCCTGGACGCTCCATCAAAATATAGTGTATACGTCCATAATGGGTTTACACAGCCGGCCATCACAAACTCCTCTATTCATAATTATGGTAATCAAAGTTTAGCATATTGAGAGGATGAACTGACGGCTCCGTCCCACCTTCTTCAGTGAACTCAACAGGGATACTCGTCAACAATCGTAAACAGTGATGGCAAAAGACTTTGAACTCCCACACAAAGGTTCCGTCTTCTTGCTCAATCCCTTTGTATCCTTTGCTCCACCAGATGAGTTTCCCCTGATGGTATCTTTGCTCCAGATATGGGTGCTCCAAATAAGGGATTAACCGACCCATCAATCGTCTTTTAAGCTCTCTTCCACAGATCTCAGATCATTCCTAGCATGGACGTGCAATGCATTTCTTTTGTATTAGCATACTTAGAAGTAATAAGGTTTAATCTTATTAAGATTAACCTTATTCTTAAACTCTACTCCCTGTAGATCAGCTAATAGGGCTGTAGACCTATTCTTCCCTAACCTAACAATCTTGTAGGGTCCATCCCATTTAGGTTCCAACTTTCCTGGGAACAGCTCCCTATGCGCATCGTAATACAAAACCAGTTGTCCTTTCTTGAAGGTATACTTCTTCGCTTTTAGGTCATGCAACTGTTCCATGCGACGTTTAGTCATCTCTTGACGTAATAGACTTTGCAACTTAAGTTCATCTAGGTGTGCTAAAGTCGTAAATCGCTCTAATAGGGCGTCTTCACTACCCAAAGAATGGTTTATTGCGAATCTAATGGTCGGTAACTCAATTTCTAAGGGTAGAACGCACTCTTCACCATAAACTAGTTTGAATGGTGTGTGGCCAGTGGCTCGCTTGAACGTGGTATTATATGCCCATACTGCCACATACAGCTTCTTATCCGAGTCACATTTCTTTTCAGATACGACTTTCGATAGGATACCCACAAGCTGCTTGGTACTTTCAACTTGCCCATTTCCTTGTGGATTATAAGGAGTCGTTTTGTTGTGCTTGATCTACCAAGCCTCTGTCAAGCTTTTGATAACCTTGTTCAAGAAATGGGTTCCACGGTCCGACACTAATTCTTTAGGTGGACCAAAACGGCATATTATCTGCTCTAAAAGAAAACTAGCAATTTCTTTAGCATCATCTTTTCTTGTTGCACGTGCTTCTGACCACTTTGTGAAGTAGTCAGTTGCTACAATAATATACCTCTTTTGCGCAATCGATGACGGAGTAATAGGACCCACAAAGTCTATTCCCCACTTCTCAAATGGAAGTATCGCCATAATAGGGGTGAGTGGTCTTTTCCTATTCTCTCAACTATCATGTCATTGACAAATATCGCATCTCTTAACATACGCGAACGCATCCTGGAAGATGGCAGGCTACCAGTAACCTGCTCTTAAAGCCTTTTATGCTGTAAGCCGTCCAGCAAAATGGCCTTCGCAAGCGGAATCATGGCACTCTTCCAAAATGAATGGCACCTCGTCAGGCATCACACATCGGCAATAGATGTCATCAACCCCTTGTCGATATAGTGTACCTGCGATCAAAGCAAACTTTAATGCCTGCTGCTTAATTTTCCTTCTCTCAGCTTTAGATAGTTCGGATCTAGCCTCTCCTGTCGATAAATAATGTGTTATTGCAGCATACCAGGAGGGAATAGACACCGTATCTATTTTAAATAACGACTCCATGTCACTACCTTCAGCCACAGATTCTTTTGGCTCCCCAAAGTCCACAAGACATTCCACGATACCCTGTAACCTTGGTGGCTTACTCCTGATTTCATAATCAAACTCCTGCAAAGTGATTAACCACTTCGCTAGACGATTAGGCGACTGTAGCTTATTCATCAATAATCGAAGCCCCTCTGTCTTCGTATAAAGCACAACTTTCTCATAGAGAATATAATGCTTGAATTTCTTGGTCCCAAAGACCATCGCCAAACACAACTTCTCCATGTAGGTATAATTGATCTCTGAAATGCCCAATTTCCAACTAGCAAAGGCTATCGAATGATACCACTTTTCTTCTCAAATTTGGGCTAAACAGCAACTGATACTATGCATGGTGGCTGCTGAAAATATATAGAACACCTCACCTCTTTTAGGTGCTTTTAAAATGGGAGCTTTTACTAGCTCCTGCTTCACATCCTCGAAAGCTACCTTACAAGGGTCGCTCCATACAAACAAACAGCTAAAGGACAATAGATTTGTAAGTGGCAATGTTCTTTTTGCCAAGATGTTTATGAATCTACGGTAATAACCAACCGAAGACAGAAAGCTATGAACTTCTTTCGGAGTGCGTGGTGGACCCATGGCAACTATGACTTTGACCTTCTCGGGATCTGTTGCAATTCCTACCAAACTAACCACATGGCCCAGCAGAGCCCATAAGGTACACCAAAAACACACTTCCGTGGGTTAAGAGCGATACAAAATTGCCTGCAGTGCTCAAAGCATTTTCTTAAAATGATCAACTGCCTTTCTCTCACGGTGGCGGCCCCTAAGTCATCAATAAACACCTTCAACTCTTCAGGGGATATGTCACTAAATGTCTTATCTGCTATTCGTTACCACGAACCAGGCGCATTGCATAAATCAAAGGCCATCACATGGTACGCAAAAGTACCAAAGACAGTAATAAAAGTTGTTTTCAACTTGTCTTCTTGTGCAATTGCCATCTGGTTATATCCTGCAAAGCAATTCATAAACGAATATATCTATCTACCCGCTAATTGATCCAAAATCTGGTCAATGAATGGTAACGGGTAGTAATCCTCAACTATCTGCTTATTCAACTTTCTAAAATCCACACATAATCGGATTTGATTATTATTATTCTTTTTTATCACAACTGGAGAACACCATTCCGTGTGTTGCATAGGAAAAATCAAACCTGCTTTCTGAAGCTTCTATAACTCCTCAAACAGCCTGTCCCTCAGTTCGAAAGGTATACGCCTTACTTTTTGACGCACAGGATGTCTGCCCTCTTTTACAGGAATAGTATGAACAGCCAGGCTGGGAGGAATGCCCCTAGCTCATCATAACTCCAGGCAAAGATATCGCGGAACTCTTGAATCAAGGACACATAGTCCTCCCTTTCTGCTGAGCTGAGCATAGAACCTAATTTAATTGACTGCGAATCATTTGGCGTGCCAAGGTCTAGCTCGATAACATCTGCATCTCTTATACGATCTTGGGCCTCTATCGGCTCGTTCAAAGTGATCTGATAGATGTCTTCCATGGTGGATCCCTCTTTGGAATCATCACTCGATGATGTCTCATTGGCAGATAAATCCTCTAATGTCTCCAATTCTGTAGAAGATAGAGGAGCTCTCTCACTCTCCGGGGACTCAGGATAGGCATCAATCACCATGCGCTGAGCACCTATGCCAAATATCAACCGACCGGCGGGTATATCCACTTGACAGTCCGCTTGCAAGATCCAAGGTCGTCCAAGTAATACTTTGTAACTTGGATGCCCTGCAAAATGAATCACCCTAAAATCCAACAGGCATTCTACATTTGCAACAGTGACATGGACCTTTGTAATGCAGCCTTCCGACTGTCTCAAACTATCATCCGCCATTCTGAGAATTGTGGAGGTATCTTTCTGGATCGCAAGACCCAACCTTTCCATCAGTTCAGAATTCATAATGTTAATAGATGATCCCGTGTTGACAATGGCATAATCTACTAATATCCCATCGACATAGGCTGCAACCCTTGGGCAATGCTTCTCAACATGCTCGAACCAGTCATCACCAACTCGCGCAATACCCAAAGATTCTATGATATACCCGGTACATAGGATCTTTCTAAATTCCTTGTGTACTCCTGGGGAAAGCTTAATAAGCTATAAAAGGTTCACATCCGGCTTGACTTCACAAAGAGAGCTCGCCAGATCGAATTCATGATAGTTCAGTAGAGTTCGCTTTTAACGCCAAACCATCCGCTCTTTAGGTCGCTGAACTGGCTTTATTGCTTCTTTTTTAACTTTCACCTTCTTCCTCGATGGTTCCTTATCCTTCTTAACATCGGTTTTACTCTCCACGGGCTTCAGAGGTCCCCCTTCCATGGCAGGATCCAGAACTTGCGTTCCTTTGTCACCCTGTTTAGGGTTTCCATCGACAGGCTTATCCTTGTCGGCCTCTCTACCCTTTTGACCTCTTGTAAGGAAAACTCGCAGATTAGAGGTTTCAGCGTCATTAACACGCACAGCCTCAATCAAACTAACCCCACTACCACTAGGCAGCTCCTCTACTATAGTCTTTGGTTGTTGGAGTATTTGTTTAGGCCCGTCTTCTCGCTGGGAATCATTTCCTTGCACCCAATGATTAACAGGCCCTGGTTGCCGACTGCCTCGCTGGAGGGAACTAATCTTACTCCAGTAAGTGGCTGCTAAATGGCCAGATTTTCCACAAATGTCGCACTTGACATTTGGGAAATTTCGTAGATAATGTTGCCCACCACACCATTTGCAGCTAAACCTCGAAGGTGCACCCTCATCTGGGTATCTACTTCCTATCAAATTTTGTTGTTTTTTAAGAAAGTTGACATCAATAGCTATTTGTCGATACTGCTCCGTAATCATGTCGGTATAATGCTTCATCATGTCCTTAACCTCGCCAAGAACATTGGAAGCGCTCGACTCATAGCCTTGATCATTACCCTGTCATTCCATCAGCCTAACAATTCGATTAGGCACTGGTTGTTGAACCACAGGCATGGTATTAGGATTAACTTCTTGGCCTCCACCATTTGGAGCCATTTGACTGCCCATAGGCATCGACATGCTAGGGGGAGCTGGTAATAAAACAACATTCTGCATCATGTTCCCTCTCCCATTAGGATTATCCATCGCTATCCCTTGGCTACCACTGCCATTGGCCGTCGCCATATTATTTCCCAATGCTAGACCCATATTCAGATTGTCACGAGAGGCATAGGCTGCTTGTAGTCGGGATTCCACTTCTTCTGCTCGTGTAATGGTATATCTATGTCCCCCAAAGGGACACTACTCAACTGCAACTGGATATTAAAGTCTAAACCATGCAGAAAATATTGCAATTGGGCAGCTGTGGGGATAGGAATAGAGGTGTCCAACTTACAGAAAACCTCTTTTAGTTTCTTCGTATAAGCACGAATATCCTCGTGTGGTTCTTGGTGGGTCACGTTAAGTACACGCAACTAATATTGCCCACCCCTTTCAAGGGCAAACTCCCTTCGAAAAGCTCCATAGAATGAGTCAATATTCAATATGGTTCTAGCTTCTAAACCATGATACCATATGGCAACTCTTCCTTTGAGAGTCATGTTGAAGAACATCATTAAATGTCATTCTTCTTGGATGCGACAGTTAAACATCAGCTTTTGAAACTCCCTGATGTGGAGTTTCGCATCTTCCTCAACTAGCCCATTAAAAATGGGTAGCAGTAACCTAGAGCCGGCAAATCTGTCGTTCATGCAGGAATTGCAATAGGCTGCGCCATGACGAAAATTGGATTGGCACTAGAAATAGGGGACGGTGGGGTTACACCACCCGCACTTGATGTAGACTGCCTTATGGAGGAAAGGGGAGCACTAGATCTTCCACTTCTCTTAACTTACTGCTTGTGGCACCAAGACCACTAAACCCACTCCCTCGTAAGGGTTCAACACCTCTATGCTTAGGGGAATACCTCCTAAGAATTTCAGTACATCGCCTAGCTCCTTCGTCTCTCTCTTGCTTTTGGATGTCTGCTAGACAATACTTATCGATGAATAACGGATCAATCTCAGTATCCTTTGGCATAAACTGCTAACTGGTCCCTAGACGACCGGGATTCGAGGACCGCTACTTCTAAGTGGCTCCCGACAGATGCACCACTGATGGGACCTGAAATGGGCCGGCACTGGCTCATGCACTAGCCGGACCTCTATCATGCGCTCAACAACCCTACGGCCTCGCGGCTAGGAGCGTGGATGAAACATACAACATCTTCCTAAACATCTTGCATCTGTATCACATCTTGTAGTCCAACTCTAACCCAATTAATACTCCTCAGAGGGAGTCCCAGCACATTGCCAAATAGCACGAAGTACAAACATAGGAGGTCCTCCCACGGCTGACTGCCGCTACCTCAATGCGACTCTCCTACATCTTGGGGATTAGCCCCTCGATGCGTTGCTAAACATATATAACATTTCGCACACAAACTTCTCTCTTTTATGATTCGCATATTTCCAGGAGATATACCATGCTTCCTCACTTTCTTTCCCCTAGACCCAACGCTTAGCCTACAGCTTGAACAACCTTACTCACTCAACGTTGGTCATATTCCTCTCGAAAGCAATTGCCATGCATCCAGGAGGTATTATCAGATACTTCTTAAATTTCATCCTTCATGCAAATTGTGAATGTCCATGTGCTCAAACATTTAAAAATCAACATTGGTGCACATGTGGAAATCATTTCTTTCAATGATTTCAACTATCGCTCGTATGCGGCGTTGCATGAACCTAGCACCAAGAAACCCTCGTGTTACTAAGTCCTTAATTTTTTAATTATCGATCAACCTAAATGGTATGCATAAAAACCAGCAAGCTTTTCATCATTTCATTCAATATTTAAACACTTTTCATACACTCTACCCCCTCACCCGTTTAGGTTGTGCATGGTGCATAGGTTTAGGGTTCATTTCCATGTTTTTATTGTATAAAAAGCCATAAAAACTCACTAAAACATAAAGGTAGGGCTGAATTGAGGCTAAACCTCATACTTCAGACCCCCCATACATCCACAAACATGAATTTTATTTTTTCTTAATTTTCGACACTCAAAATCCATTTTTTTTCTATTTTCCCTATTTTTCTTGTATTTTTTGCAATATTAAATAACTTAAAATACAAAATGAGTTATGGTTTGTGGCCCTTAAGTTTATTTGCAGAAAAAACACAATTTGAGTTGGTGTGTCTTATTATATTTTCCATTGATATCTCAAAAACACCCAATTTTTCCATATTTCACGTATTTTACGGGTTTTACACTATTAATTTAATCCACAACACTTATGATTTTTTGATTTTCTGAGCATAAACAGTTGAAAGACATTGCAAAAAACATTATAATGCAGAATCATCCCATGGAAACAAGTATCCATGAAGCAAATTGCATAAAACATATTTCCTTTGTAAAAATGAGATTACCGTTCTTTGCGAGTTGTGGGTTTTTATTTGCCATATCTCGGGACTGATTTCCAGCCACCATTAATGATCATGACAGTCCACAATCAGCAATCTTCCTTCCTCTTGCACCACGGAGCAATCCGGTCTTCATTGGACAAGCATCCATTATCCATTCTTCTTCTTCTTCTTCACCACATGAATCTGCCTTTAGGGGAGAGAGAGAGGAGAGAGAAAGACTGAAATCAGAATTCTTCATAGAGACCACCATTTGACAGGCGAGAGGCGATATGATGAGCAGAGAAGGTAGACAAGGCCAATGATCATTTGCATAGGTTGTGTGCAGCAGGCAAGTTGCCTCCTCCCATCCCATGGCGTGATTTTCGACGCCATCTATTCCTCACGTTTCTTCATCTGTCTCATCCCAAGATTCCTCTTGGTTGGGGGGGTTAAAATTCCCCCAAAGGGCACCCCCCCTTTGGTCCATGTTGTGGCCACCCTTTAAAATCTTGACCATTTCTTGGTCATTTCCCCGTCCGGACTCGGAATTGAGCTCTGAAAAATCCTGGGCATCTGGCTTGGCATCCCGCATTGGCTGGTAACTCTTGTCAACCCACACGACTGTCTAAAAAATTATGACAAATCAACAAGTGTCGCTCGGGCGCATTTAAAGCACTTTGGCGCTTAAAATCGTCCTAGATTGAGCCGCCGCCTTCGGCATTGAATAATTTTCCCTTGACATTCATAATTTTTAGCTATTTTTAAGCACTTCTCGGCATCAAAATTCGCTCTCAGTAGAAAAGTACAATGGGATGTTAGGAATCAAATCAAGGCATTCCCATGGGAGAAAGGTAAAAAACAAGTCCGAAAACCCACACGACAATTAATATCACAGAATCCATTTGCCGAAATGAAACACAAAAAAAATGAAAATTGTGAGAAAAGTTATACCGGATAGGCCTATTATGTCAGAACATAGTTTCGACAGAGATAAGACCAGTTCACATGGAAAAAACCCAAAAATCAATCCCAATACGGGATTCAAAAATTAATAGCTATTGATCCGGGCACCGGAAGGGAGGGCACAAAAAAAAAAGTCAGGATATATAGAATCTTCAGGGCTGTCACATCAAATTGCAGTTCGAATGGGGTTAGGAGGCGTTCACATGGAAAATTTAATAAAGTAGAGCTTAATAACACCAATAAAAATTAATAACAAAAAATCGAAGGTCGAAACAGGATGAAGGAAAAAGGAGAATTGTATAGAAAGGGTGGTCGGACAAGGCAAGCTAGTTAGAATTGAATTCTGAGTAGAATAGGGCAAGTTCACATGGAAAAAGGTCAAAAACATATGCGAAAAAATCACGAAACCACCCAAAAATTAATTATGAACAAACCGTATGTCAAAATGACAGGTAGGTAAAAGGAAAAATATCCAAGGGAAGGCGTAGGAGAGGAATGGTATGTCAGATCATGATTTCAAAATGATAAGGATGTGTTTGCATGGAAATACATCCAATTGTGTAGGAAAAGCTTCAAAAATTAATAACACAAAAATGGTAAGCTGAAACAAGGAGAGGTAAAAAGGAAAAGTGTGTCATTCAAAGGGACGAACTGGGCTACAATGTTAGATAGGGAGTTTGGTGAATGTAGGGGATTTTCACCTAGAAAAGGGAAAATTTATGCAATAAAAGCAACCATAAGGGAAACGGCCTTGACGACAAGGGGTACGCGGGTGGGTGGGTGAGGAAGGGACCCCATCAGGCCAGAACTAGTATGGGGTAGACACGCATGATTGGGTAATAACATATGCAGGGGGTATGCACATCAGACACGTAGGGATGTGTCCCCACACTTAAGACCTTATCGATTAGAGTAGATTGATCAACATGGCTACGGACTTGTTAATCGACTGGACGCTAGCGTCCCCACACTTAAGACATAACATACACTTGCAAATAGAAAAGTAGGGTTAGGAATGTTACAACTATATATATCATCTCTCACTTGACTTGGGTCTCACCTATATATACTAACTCTATATCAATATGAATCATTCTTTGGGAGCATGTCTTGTGTATCTCTCTCGTACTCTCTCTCTCTCTCAACTTGGTATCGAGCTATGGATGTGTAGCAACAACAAGGAAGATAAGTTGTTTCATTGTTTATACTTGATTGAATTCTTTGCACAAGTGATAATTTGATACATGAACTTGTTCAGATTAGAAGTATTAGTTAATTTGTCTTTAATTTTGTTCAGATTAGAAGTATTAGTGCTCTCGAATCCTGTCAAAACCGCTTGTCAATCGGAGTTCTGGATCAAAAGTTATAACAGTTCAGGATTCAAGATAGCAATTCTGCTTGAATCTGCGATTCTTTATTTAAAACTGTAATTCTAATTACATTTCGTTAATCTCCAATTACAGTTTGTTAATCACTCGTCTTCGTTAATGATGTTGATTACGACAAGCAAACATCTTGCTATTTCTAGCGATATTTTATTATCGTTCACGTTCTTTGCTCGACCGAAATAACACTTTTCTTATATGCATCATCTCGTCTTGCACGTTACGCCTCTATATTTTGGGCTTTCTTTTTATCACTCAATACTTTTCCTCGTTCTTACGTGCATCTCCCTATTTTGATTGTCATGCGTCTCAACTACGCTCGTCTTGATCATGGTTTGCAGATTCTGCGATCTCATCTTATTTGTTTTCTCTCGACATACATGCATGGCCAATTGCGAAATTGTTAACAGCTATCCGTCTGGCTAACATTCGGTTCCCTTCTTCCAAGGACAAGGCTTTCCTGGGTGGAAAGCAAAGATCATGCTAATTCTTGAAGGTGACAAATTATTTGATATTGTTTTGGGTGACCTCTCTTGCCTAGTTCAACCTATTGATGTGATGAATAACAATTCTGTGATTACTGATGGTCCATTATTTGAACAATGGAAAATTGATCATACTGATTGGATTTGTCGTGACAAAGCGGCTTGTCGTTATATATTGTCTGCACTTCCTGACTCACTTATGTTGGATGTCTTTCATCTGGAAACCTCTCATGCTATTTGGGAGTATCTTATCTCAATGTTTGAGAAGAAATCGGTCACCGAAATTTTATATCTCCAAACTTGTTTGAAGAATCTTCAATATAAGGTTGGTACTTCTATGGACTCTCATATCAAGGCTTTTAAAGACATTATCAATCAGCTTGGTGTTGCCAACGCTGCTGTTGCTAAAAATCAGATTGTTACTCAACTTCTTCATACCATCAAAGATCCTTTATATGACAATATCATCACTATTTTGTCTAACAAGGATGATATCCACTTTGACAAAGCATGTATATCTCTTATTGAATATTCTCAACTCCTCCAGGTTTGAAGGTTATTTTTCTTGGTTATTCAGATCATTCCAAAGGTTACAAATTTTATGATCCTTCTTCTCAAAAGGTTATCATTAGTCGTGATGCTATATTTGATGAGAAGACTATGGGTGGCACATGGTCGTCAGATGTTTCAGATGATACACAGTCTTTGCTTAGTGCATTTCCTTACTTGCTTTGTGATTCTACTAATTCTGATGATCATAAACCTCCTTCACCTCCAAAGAAGATTGATGAAAATTTGGAGATCTATGTCAATCTTCCTATTGAGATAGAGCATGGATTCTATTCTATTGAATATGATGTCTTTGATGATGATATGTCTGTCCAAGAGGATCCAATATCATATATGGAAGCTATCAATTCGTCTCAAAGGGATCAATGGCAAGAAGCTATGCAAGTTGAGTACGATTCTTTAATCTCCAAAGGTACATGGATTCTTACTGAACTCCCCCCAAATCGTGTTCCTATCAAATGTAAATGGGTTTATAAAACCAAGACCAAAGCTGATGGCTCGTTTGATAAGTTCAAAGCATGACTTGTTGCAAAAGGTTACTCACAGATTGCAGGAGTAGATTATCAAGAAACATTTTCTCCCGTTGTGCGCTCCACAACTGGTCGTATGATTTTGGCTTTTGCAACACTATTTGATCTAGAAATTCACCAAATGGATGTTAAAATGGTTTTTCTCAATGGGGATCTTGAAGAAGAAATCTATATGGAGCAACCTGAAGGTTTTATGGTTGCAGGAAAGGAGCATCTTGTATGCCAGCTTCATCGTGCATTATATGGATTGAAGCAAGCCTCTCGTGCTTGGTATATTAAGATTGATCAGTTCCTCACATCTAAAGGTTTTGTTGCATGTTTTGCTGACCCAAATCTTTACATCAAAAGGGAGAACAAATATTTTATTATTCTTGCTCTATATGTTGATGATACTTTCTTGTGTCAAATAATATTGCTTTCTTGGATGCTATGAAGAAGCTTTTATCGACTGCATTTGAAATGGTGGATCTTGGTGAGATACATTCTTGTTTGGGTATTCAAGTTCAACGACACCGACAACAAGGCATTCTTCTTCTTCGCCAGACAAAGTTTATTAATGATATTGTTAAGAAGTTTGGGTTGACAAATGCGCACTCTGCCAACACTCCCATTCTTTCAAGCTCTACCAAGGGTACATCTACAACACGCAATGAAGAATCAGCCATTCATCAACCTTTTGCTAATCTTGTTGGTTGTCTTCAATTTATTGGTTTAAACACAAGACCAGATATTTTATTTGCAGCTAACTTTTTGGGACAGTATCTTTCTTCCCCTTTCACTATTCATTGGAGTGCTGCAAAACGTATTCTTAAGTACCTCAAGGGTACTAAGGAATTTGGTCTTATTTATCGTCGTCCAGAGGATTCTTCTTTATCTTCTTCAACTTCTCTTGACCTTATTGGATATACAGACGCTGATTGGGCAAGTTCACACTTATCCATGCGATCTACAAGTGGGAATTGTTTCTTTGTAAATGGATGTTTGGTTTCTTGGTCCAGCAAGAAACAACGATGTGTTGCGGTTTCTACAACTGAAGCCGAATATGTTGCTGCATCATTAGTAGCTCGCGAGCTAGTTTGGCTTCGACAACTACTTGCAGATTTGGGACATCCTTCATCATCTAGTACACCTCTTCGATGCGATAACCAAAGTGCTATTAGTCTTACCAAAGACTATATATAACATAGTAAATCAAAGCATATTGCTATTCATTATCATTATGTTTGACATGAAGTCAAGAAAGGTTCCATTATGGTGGAGCATTGTCCCAGTGATCAAATGGTTGCAGACATCTTCACAAAATGTCTTAGTGAAGCTCGCTTTAGCTCATTAAGACATGCACTTGGTATTGTTCCAAGTTCTTGTCTCACTGATTGAGGCATGTATCATTGTATTCAAGAAAAATTTATAGTAAATCATTTTTGTATCGTAGGTATGTGTAGGGGTTCGGGTTTTTCCCTTGTTCTCCCCAAGGGTTTTTTCACTCGCAGCCAGAGACCTTTGTTTGAGTGGGGATGTTACAACTATATGTATCATCTCTCACTTGACTTGGGTCTCACCTATATATACTAACTCTATATCAATATGAATCATTCTTTGGGAGCATGTCTTGTGTATCTCTCTCATACTCTCTCTCTCTCTCAACAAGGAACACTTGGCCTATTTCGTAGATGATTGAATGGAACGACCGTTGTTGATGCAGAAAGATTGAAGTCATTGTCGGGTGGCAAGAGGGACCAGGGCGCGCCATAGAACACATCCAACACATTAGGGACCATGCAACAATACCCAAGGAGGTAGTTTTGTTGATAAAGTCTGTCGATTCAAGTGTCGATGACGAAGAATAGAACTCTCAGCTCATGAGCACTCAAGAGGATAATAGAACACTCACTCACCCCATGATGCACATCACTCAATAAATAAGCATGAAATCCCATAACTCATGGCCGGTTTAGAATTGAACAAGGGGAAAGTGATTGGGAGGGAGTATGCTAGTGTGCACAATTGATAGTGCATCCTTGCATTCCACCCATCTGGCATAGGTGCAAGCAGAAAGGCTATGGAGCCTTATCATGCAGTGTATATAAAAGGGTGATGTGTCATGTGCTAATGGCAAAGACACGTCCCGTATGTGCATAGGGAAACGAAAACATATCTGACTTCAGGTATCTTAACGTCCCTCAATCTCACCTCTTGAACTTGATTAAGGAGAAACACTAGTCACACTTAGCCCACCCTTTGTCTCACACTTTGTTGAAAGATACAAAGGGCAACCCATTCCTGAAACCCATTGATGTAATCCTCACATTCACTTATGCAGAGGTTGTATGCCTTGTGCGCATTTCATGGTGCAACAGTGCATCTCACCCTATGCGGGCATATATGCAAGAAGGAAGGCCAAGGAGCCTTATGGTGTAGTGCACAGGAACAGATCATGCATTGTACATTGAGAGGCCCAACCCATGTGTGCAACACTCCATTCAAACATCTCGCCTCTCATTTGATTTGAAGAAAAAGACTGGTCACTCACCCCACCCTCTGTCTCACACTCTTTTGATAGATATAGAGGGCAACCCATACTCATGCCCCCATCCAGTTAGGATAAAAGCTCGCATCTCTCAAGGCGTTGATGATGAAGACCATGTCAATTGTGGTTGTCACCAGAGTGCTAAAGATGATGCATACCCAGGGAGGTAGCTGACACGTTTGGTACTTCAATGATTTATATGAAAGATCGTCTGTTAAGAAGGGCACACACAATGATATTGCAGAGACATCGCACCAAGGGAGGTGGCTTCAAATTTCTTGAGAAAGGATTCTGCTGGTGAGTTAGCTATCCTAAACTACGAGATGTTACCACCTTTTCCACAGTCAGCTTCCCACCCAAGGGTCTTTCCACCTTTTCTTGGAATGAGGCCTGCTATAACATGGAATTTCTTCCTTTTCTCCCATAACAGTTTTGTTTTTCTTTTTTTTCTTCTTCTTTTTTTTTTCTCACTTTCGAAAGGGAAATGGTAGAAACAGCATTTGTCAGCGCCATCCTCTCTACCATGGCGGATTGAAAATAGAGGATAAGAGATCAAGGGCAGAAGGTGGGCCGAAGGGGACAAAGGGTTGCACGCACCTCTTTGGGAGTGGAAGAAGAATGGCTAACAGAAGTAGCATCAGAAGAAGTGCAATGCTACGCTGATGGGGGAAAGGATGGGGTGACTGTTATTGTCAAGATCCCTAAGGAGAGAAATACTTCTTCAGGCGATAGCCATTAATTAGGAAGGGATCATCAGAGCCATCAATGATCTGCACTTGGACAGAGCCATTAGGATTGACAGCAAGTACCTTGTACGGACCCATCCATTGTTGTTAAAGCTTGCCAGGAAACTTTCCAAATCTCAAATCATAGACCGTGACAAGATCACCTTCTTTGAGCTCCTTGTGCTTGATGAAACTTTCATTATAGGCCTTACGTCACGCTTGAGTGGGTTCCATGCACTGCATAGCCATTCTTCGAATCTCGTCTAAACTTTCTAAGTGTAGGAGGTGGCATTGCAGTGACTCATCATCTCCCAAGTGTTCTTTAACTACCACTCGCAAAGAGGGCAATTCAAGTTCAACAGGGAAGACAACTTATGTACCATACACTAGCTGGAAAGCGGTCTGTCCTATACTTGCCTTATGGGAGGTTCTATACGCCTAGAGGGCCTCTGTAAGTCGATCATTCCAATCATGACGATTTGCGACAATGGTTCTTGTCAAGATCGAGCAGAGGATGCAGTTACTGACTTCAACTTGGTTGTTGCTAGTAAGGAGTGGACTTGTGATAGCGGATCTTATACAGCTCTGTCATCTTTTCCATGATTTTGTTAAGGAAATGAGTACCTCTGTCAGTTACCAGCTCAAGGAGACTGTCAAAACATGTGCTAATATTCTCGTACATGAAGAGCTATGTTGTTACCATCATCCCACTTTCAGAGCTTTAGCTTCACACCACTTTGTAATATAATCCATACATAGTAAGATGTATTTGTTCTACTTCCGTCTAGTAGGTGGATCAATGGGACCTAGAAATCAATCCCTTGCTTCTCAAACGGCTTTAGGATAATAATAGGTTGCACTTGCATGGCACTTGTTTTGGTAGGTTTTCCCATTCGCTAACAAGCATCACATCTCTTGCAGTAGTCATATGCATCCTTGTGGAGGGTCGACCATCAATATCTTGCTGAGTAAGGCCTTTTTGGCTGTTGCTTCTCCTGCAAAGTGTCCACCACATGGTTCATCATGGCATGCTTTCAATACTATGCCGATTCTATCTCCTGTAGCGCATCTTTGCAACACTTCATCTTTGCCTTTCTTGTATAGTGCATCATCTAGCAAGGTGTGGGGGGCGGATTCTAATAGAAGCTTCTTTTTCTCACGGCTCGAGATGCTAGGAGGATACTGTTGAGTTGCTAGGAGGTTGGCTATGTCTGCATACCATGGAGTAACTGTTTCGACTAGAAACAAGGAAGCATTAGGAAGGTCTGGATTATCATGTTCCTCTTCTGCAGTTTGAGGAATCCGTGACAGTTGATTGGCTAGGACATGGGAATGGCCAGGCCTAGTGACCAGTTCAAAATTGAACTCTTGGAATAGGAGCAACCATCTCATCAGTCATCCTTTGACATATGCCTTTTTCATCAAGAAGGATAGGCCTTCATGATCCACGTAGAACTTGAAATGCATTGACAGTAGATAGTGTCGAAACTTCTCCAGTGCAAACACCATTGCTAAGAACTCAAGCTCTGTCACTGTGTGATTTTGCTCACGGTTGGTTACTTTTAGACTTTCATAATAGATTGGTTGATCTAATTTGAAAGGTCCCTTTTGACATAAGACAACACCTAGCCCTTCAATTGATGCATCTGTGTGCACATGGAACTCCTTCGCATCCAATCAAGAGACTGCAAGATAGATGCTTGGATAAGGCACTATTTTAGAGTATTAAAGGATTCTTCATAGTCATCAGTCCAAAGAAAATCCACATCTTTCCTTAGGAGCTTGTGTAGAGGGGCTACCTTGGTTGCAAAATGTGCAATAAATCTTCTAAGTAGCCCACATGGCCAAGAAATCCTCTCAGTTGCTTGAAGTTTGTTGGTGCTGTCAAGGCGGCAATCTTCTCAATCTTCAATGGGTCTGTTGTAATCCCTTTTGCAGAGACAATATGGGCCAAAAGAACTCCTGATGAGACGCCAAAGACACATTTGTCAGGGTTGAGAGAATCCCATACTCTCAGCATCTCTCAAAGCATTGCTCTAGGTGTCCCGAATGCTCACATATTAAGCTATAGACACACAAGTCATCAAGATACACCGAAATGAAATCATGCAAATGATTCTAGAAGGCTGCCATCATTACTCATTGGAAGGTGGCAGGAGCATTATAGAGCCCAAACGACATCACTCTATAGGCATAGGTCCCCCATTCTATGGTGAAGGTTGTTTTGGATTAATCCTCCTCTGTGACTTGGACTTGGTTATATCCATTGAATCCGTTCGAGAGGGAGTAGAGTTCATGGCCTCCCACTATGTCTAAAAGTTCTTCTGTAAAAGGGATAGGGAAATTATCATTCTTCGTATTTGAGTTTAGCTTACGAAATTCCACACATATTCGAAGTTTTCCATTCTTCTTGGGTACAACCACAATGGGTGAAACCCATTCACTATTAGCCATGGGATAAATGAACTCGGCTTTAAGAAGCTTCAATAATTCAGCCCTTCACCAGAGTAGAATAATGATGATTCATATGCCTTTGTCTTTGCCTCACAGGTTTAGCATCAGGATCTAGGCCAATGTGATGTTGGCATACTGTGGGATCAATCCCCTTTAGATCTTTATATGACCAAGAAAACACGTCTAAGTTCTCCTTCAATAGGTCTCATAGGACCACTAGTTCTTCTTCTAGAAGATTGAGACCCACTTTAAGGTGACGTTCAGTACCATCTGTGTCATCATCATATTTTCTCAAAAATGAATGGTCAGGGCTACAAGAGCCACTAGTGAACTTAATTTGTATACCTTTGATCCATTGCTTATGCAAATTCTGCATATTTGTGGTCCATTTGTCAAGCCAAATGGAATCATGGTCATTCCATCCAACACCCCGAGATATTTGGCCTTTGAGGTCTCTATAGGGACATCAATAATATCATTCGCTATCAGAGGAACTTCTTCATTTGCACTTTCATAACCTGCTTCATTTTCTTCCTCATCGTTTTCATCCTCTTCCTCTAGAGGCTCTATCTCTGTTTCTGTAGAGGCTATGTAGGAGAAGAACAGGTTCTCCATCTTTGTGTCTGCTTCTGCTTCTGCCTTTGTCTCTGGCTCTGTCTCTGCTTCTGTCTCTGCTTCTATCTCTACTTCTGACTCTGCGACTGCCATGTAACTCTCCCATGGACAAGGACTTTGCTTCCTTTGGTAGGAGGAGGGGGTCATCGTGCAAGATATGAGCAAGAACAATGGTCGACGGTCCACCAATATTCAAGCCATTCTCATGTGGACCATGCATGACTTTTCAAGATTCGGAGAGTACTCAAGTAAGTAGGCTTTCATTCTCATTGGTAATATTTATCATAGCTCGTTCAAGTTTGTATTCACTAGATAGAGGTGTTGGGATAGGTTTGGTTACCTCACATTATCATGCATGTCCATTGTGTGGGCCACACTTAGACTCCTGAAGGGTATGAACCATGAAGAAGATGGTATATCAAGGACATGCCACGTTCTTGTTAGAGGGTCATGAACTCAGGGAAGGTTTTCTTGGACGACCTCCAGCACTTATGAATGCCCAAAGCTGGTACGAGCTGAAATGGGTCCACATGGAGTCACATCCAAATGGAATGCGACGGTTCTCAGTTTTCTAGGAGTTGCCATATTGGACCCACTTACATATCAACCACTTGTTGGATCCCATGCATATTTTCAAGAACCTGGGTAGCTTGCTATGGGACCACATCATAGGAAAGAGAGACATTGTAGGGGCATGAATAGATTTGAACGAGGTGGTTGCTGTGGAGATACCAATGCAATGCCTCCGTCTCGTCGTTCTGCTGGGAATTGTGTTACCTCTAGGATTTGTCACACCTGTGGGAATGTCTACTTCAGTCACTCTAGTTTTTATTCATTCGTTCGCAGGTGGCATCCTTATGGATGCTACTCCGAGAGATACTACCTCAATAGGTACACCAGATGTATAGGGGTCTCCTGGATATGCCCAGGAGCATGGTCGCAGGTGGGAGAGGACCCATCTTAGGCATACCCCCGAGGGGTATGCCTACCTTCTTGTAGATAATAGGTCAGGAGCCATCATCATGAATGATGAGGGGAGGAGTGTGATGGCTGCATGAGAGAGTTGTGCCAACAAGTTTTTCGACACAACGTCTTGGATTATTGGAAGAACATATTAGAGGGAAGCAAGGGCTACATAGTAGCATCCTTGCATGAGGAGTTTCCGATACCAGCCGCATCATATAGGTTTTCTACAGGCTGGATGATGGAGTGCATGCATGCATACATGTCACAAAGATGATCGGATGCACGCAAGGCACTCAAGAGTGGGGCTCCAAAGCCCAAGTGGCTAGATGTTGACGACTGGTGCCAACTTAGGGAGGAGGCTACAGATTCTCCAGGACATTGGAGATGGCAGCGCGAGGCGGGGAGGGCAAGACTAGAGGCCGGAGTGGTCCATCATCTTGGGAATGGCGGCCACAGGACATGTCTAGAGGACTTTGTAATTTTTTCTTTTGTTTTGCTTGCTCATTTTTTTGCAATATCCTTTGTACTGACAATCGTGTTTCTAATAGTTGTATTTTTTTTTCTTTGCAACACTCCATTACAAATCACAATCCCACTAGCCTTGAGACTCGATATGCAGAGAGACATGGTCTCACTGCATTGATCAACCGATTGTATGGACACGGCGGCCCTGTAAGTCACTCATCTGTCTTGTCCATAGTTATTATGTTTAATTAGAATGCATTATTGTATGGTGGAATGATGTGTAGTTGTTTCTTTTTTTGCAGAGTCTATTTGATACTCCTTTGCGACAGGACAAGGTTTCGGATGGCAAGGATCTATAGCTCACTCTTGGATCCTTGGAGCTCACATATCCTTATTTTTTGGTCACGTGATCTGGTTAGACATTTTCTATGTAGTAGTAGTATTTTGCCATGATTGTACCGGTCGCTTTCATTATGCGATCATGTATTTATTTCATGTATCAGTGTTACGATTTAAGTACACTTTTTATTTATTTACACAATCATTGTACACATTACTGAAACTATTTTGTATGGCCCAAATAAAGCAATAGTGGGATAAGATGTCCTTTCTTCGTAGAAAACCATGGAGGGATATTGTAGTTGACAAGGACTATAGGCCACACATTGTAAGAAGTTGAGCACAGACCGAATGGGTTCATGCCATCCATAGCAAGACCGAGCCGAAGATTCCTTGGCTCTCGAACAAAGCCTGGGAAGGTAGAGTCAATGTGGCTCCATGCGCGTGAATTCATTGATATTCATTGAACTCCATCTTTGGACCTATTCTATGCATGCCACATTGTCAAGCTCGCCATGTCGGGCGTACGAAACATGTGGTTTATGCGGGTGATAAGCGGAAAGTATCTAAGAACTTTTTGAGGGATGGTTTTCTCTTGCAAGTCCTGTCAATACCTATGAGCACCACACTTTGGACATGTCTCCATAGTCTCGTATTCTCCTCAAAAGAGTATGCAATTGTTGATACATGCATGGATGTTGTTGTAGTCCATGCCAAGCTTTTGTAAAGCATATTGCACATCATCATGAGACTCAGGTATGGTATTTGCAAGTGATAATAGATGATACTTGAGTAACCTAAAAAAAATCATAAAATATCTTGAAAAAGCACAAATGTTTTTAATGATAGTGCCAAAGAGAAATCAATGAAGCGTATATACAAGGCACCTGAATAACTCAATCACACTCGCATCGCTCTACCCGTATTTTGCTTGCACACTTAGGAGTGCAAGTAGTGTCTTCAGGTGAGATACTCGTCACCCATCATATAATGGTATGGATGCTTTCTCTCCAAGCGGATTAGAAGTCTCGACATCCATGGGCATCAATGCATCGATCGTTGCCTCTATCTCAGGCTCCAAGATTGTAGGTAAGTCTAGAAGATTGCATGTCTCCTCTGGTATTGACGGTATAGATTGGGTAGTATCTTCCAAGTGGTGGATTAGCTCAAGCACTCCATCCCTCGCATGCCCACTAACTCTTCTAACTGGCCACAAAGGGTGCACTCCTCCTTGGGATGAGACATCACCTCCCTAGATAGAAAATTTTCTGGCCACACCTAATGTTTTTGTATATGGTATTTAATTAGCTTACGAATACAATGCATGATTGATATACACTTTTCTTACCATTTGCTCAAAATCTGAGATCACCTAATCAATGATCTCAGATTGAAACTCTCCAAAGCGTCGTACGTGTTCTATAGACAATTGACATTTTCGTCTAATTGCCAGGTTACATTGAGAGTAAGGGCATGGGACATGCTGACTAAGATACGCCTCTCGCGATCTTGAACATCACGACCTTCATCGTTTTTCATTTGGTCTACGTTACGACAAACAATTTGTTTTTGTTATCATTAATTTTTTCTTTCTTAAATTGTTTGAGAAGGGATTTCTTTTCTTGTAAGTGTGCAAAATTAATGTATTCAAAGTCTCCACCCACCCACAAATTAATGTATGTCAAAGTGTTTCCCGTCTCGTGGTATTACACCGGACCTCATTGAACCTCGCCACCACTCTCTCTTTGTTTTTTATCCATTCATTTTCTTCTCTCCTTCCATCCCTCTCTCTTTTTCTCTTTCTTTATTATGTTGTATGTTTATTCCCTCTCTCTCGTTCCTTCTACCTTTTTCTCTTCCTCTCCCTCTCTCATTTCCTTTAACAAAACATCTCTCTCTCTCTACCACTACCACTACCACTACCACTACCACTACAATAAACAAAAAAAGAAGAAAAAATAGTAACAACGGCAACAACTACAACAACAACAATAACAACAACAAACAAGAAAATAAGAAAAAACTACTACTACTACCACTATTACAACAACAACAACAAACAAGAAAACTAAACAACAATAAACAAGAAATGAAAAAAAACTACTACTACAACAACAACAACAATAAACAAGAAAACCACCACCACCACCACCACCATCACCACTACCACTACCACTACTACGACTACGACTACCACAACAAAAAACCACTACCACTACCACTATCACTACTGCTACCACCACCACCACAACAACAACAAACAAGAAAAAAAGAAAAGAAGAAATAAAACAACAACAACAATAACAACAACCTCTCCCTCCCTCCCTCTCTCTCTCTCCCTCCCTCTCTCTCTCTCCCTCCCTCCCTCTCCCTCTGTTTCTCTCTTTTCCTATTATGTTTAATGTTCTCTCTCTCTCTCTCTCTCTCTCTCTCTCTCTCTCTCTCTCTCTCATTCCTTCTTTTCTTTTCTCTCTTCCTCTCCCTCTCTCATTTCCTCTTCCTCTCTCAATACACATGATTTTTAATAAAAACATGTAAAAGAAAAGGAGAAAAAACAAAAACAAATCAAGAAGGAACAATGCACTCACCGCAAAGGCCCAAGGATGGATTCGACGGTTCCTCTTTGCCCTCCCTACACTTCCTCCTCTTTCCCAAACGGTGACGGCAGCGGTGAGAAGATTTCCTTCTCTCTCTTTCTCTCCCTCTCTCTCTCAAATGCAAGATGGAGTTCGCCCTTCCTTTTCGCTCTCTCTTTTGTTTGTTCATGCAAAATAATGTGCTTGGGTTTCGGCCCACGTTTTTTCGTCTGAGCACACCGTCGCTATTTGTATAGCGACGCCGCTATTTTGCATCGAAAAGCACCGTCGCTATGCCTCCGTATCCTTGTAGTGAAGATTTTACTCCTCATCTTGAAGAAAATTGTTGAGGATAATAGGGATGATTGGGATACTAAACTTGATTTAGCATTGTGGGCTTTCAGGACAGCATACAAAGTTGCAATAGGGCTTACACCCTCCAGACTTGTCTATGGTTTAGAATCTGTGGTTCCCATGAAATTTGTGGTACCAAGTTTGAGAATCGCTATTATACATAACCTGGATCCTGAAGAGTCAGTGCAGCATAAACTAGAACAACTCTTGAAATTGGAGGAGAACATGGTATTGGCTGCTTACATTTCAGGTGTCACACAACAGCAGAGACATGCTTGGGTTAATAAACATATCAAAAAGAAAAAATTTCAGGAAGGAGATTGGGTTGTAGTTTATAACTCCTGACTTGGCAAATTTTCCAATAAATTAAAACTCAGGTATGCAGGTCCCTTTGTGATTTTCAAGGATATGGGTCAGAGCACATTTTTATTACTAGACTTGCAAGGAAAATTTTTACACCCTGCAATGAATGGATTTAGGCTGAAGAGGCTAGTACAACCCTATTATTCCAATGTTCATGTAATTCTTTCAAGTGGGACAAGAAAATCAATTTTTGGCAGTCATGTGTGTAAATGGTCTAAATTCCATGATAGTGAAGTGACATTTGGCACGAAGGAGGGTGGACTAAGTCATAAATTGGACTTTGGCATGCATATGGAAGAGACTATGCATTCCTTTTGGGCTTCATCCCTTTTTCCATTCTTGACTCATTCTCGACATGCACATCATCTCCATGATGCATACCCACTATTCTTCAACTCGTAATCTTTCAATGTCCAAGTGTGGCTGGCAGGAAGAAGACAATGATGAGCTATATGAGGGCACTAATGATGACAAATCGGCACAGCACAGAGACAATGAGGTTATACCAACGAATGTTGCATACCTTTCAAGCCCAAGTGTTGTAGGTACTCCCTTTGTGGATTCTGATTTGTATCTTAGTATTGATGCAGAGGTGCATTCGTTATGGTTGCAAAAGATAGGGTTGTATGAGTATGCCTGATTGCCGTGGGATCTGTGGGCCTCGAATGTACATGATTCAGCACACATGGATATTTTAAGGTACTCCAATGGCAAGATTAAAGGCCATGTTGAGTTGACTATTGCAATTGTGAGCCAGGTTTTTTCTCTTCCTATGAATGATAATGCAACTGCATATCAGTGTATTGAAGATCAAATACATTATGCTTTTGGGGACCTTGATAGACCCAAGAATGTGTATGTGTTGAAACATGTTGATGGGGTCAAAAAATTGCAGCTACAATGGTGTATGGAATGGTTTATGTTATTCATTAAAACCAACAACATTGCTAGAGACACCGATGGCATTCTGTACTATGCTGAAAATTTGAGGATGTCGAATTAGGTAGGTCTTATGTATGAGAGGTTAATGGCTAACATTAAGATCTCTCAAAAACCAAGAAGGTCTTTCAAAAATATTGAATGGGCTATTTCCTAGTAGGTCTATATGAGTATGCACAGGTGTTGTATCCCAAACTTATTGCTAAATATTTGCTGAAGTTGGATGTTACATCTTTGATAGATGATGCAATGGAAATATAGGTTAAAATTGATGCTTCTCATGATGGTAAAAATGTTCATAATGTTTATGATTTGTTTGATAGTAATCTTGAGAAACAAGCTATTTATTGTGATGTGAGGCAAGTGGGGTATGATGAGGCATATGCCAAGAAGGTTGCTTCAGAATTTTTCAAGGAAGATAGTAAGGATGCAGGTATTGAGAATGTACTTAATGTTGGAAAACAAGCTCATGATACTTCTAAAATGGAAGGCAATCTTTATGTAAAGAGAAACCAAAAGATTGGCACGATATGGCTTAAAAGTATGCCTATGTCAAATGGAAAAAAACATGCCTATGTCAGATGGAAAAAAGCAAAAGATTGGTATGATATGGCTTAGAAGTATGCCTATGTTAGATGGAAAAAAGCAAGATGTTTCTCTTGAATTTCAAAACCATTTTGGTAATGTACTTGGTGATCAACATGTGGCTAAAAATGAAGCAGATATTCCTTCTGTTTCAGTTCATTCTCAGATACATGATGGTTATATTGATAGTCTCTCTGACATTGTGGGGGTTATGCAAAAACTCATTAATTATTTTCAGGCATATGATAAGGAGAGTGCTCGGACTGTAGTTCGGGTTAGTGACTTGTAGATTCAGTTGTCTGTTTAGCAAACGACAATTGAGGAGTTGTCTCAGAAGTTGCAGCAAAAGCAGTCTGAGTATGAAACATTGCAATCTGAAATTGGGGGGAGAATTGCTGAGATGCAGTAAATTTTGGATAGAAACAAGATGTCTACTTCCTTATTTGAGAAGTGGACTAATGAACTTAGAACTAAATGTTTGGATGAGATGCCAATTTTTATGGAAAAATATGTTGGACCTCAGGTTGAGGTTGATTATAAATTGTTATTGGAAATATTTCAGCCATTATAGGAAGTTGAAAAACAAATTTTAAACAATATAGAAGTTGAGGTAGATGCTTCGGTGATATTAGAATCTGAGTTTGAGGATATTAGGAATACATTGCTGGATGATGTCAAAATTGCATGGAAAATGGTTGCTGATAAGTTTGATGGAACGATTTCCAGACCTTATCATACAATTAAAAATGTTTTTGTTTTAGTAGATTATGAGGATGTGGTGCATGAGAGAGATGCCTTGAGGTTGAAAGTGGTAGATTTAGAGACTAAATACATGGATGTGACTGATAAGTTGGAGAAGGCTTTGGATGCAAATAGAAAAAGTGATGAGTATGTGGCTTCTTTGTTGCAGCATAGAGATTTTTTATCTCATGATGGTGATTCTATTATTTAGGAAGTGATTCACATAGTTCATCAAGATTTTACTGTCATGGATCATGATACTTTTGAGGATCGTGATGTTGATGCTATGGCATGGAATATGTCTTCATGCACATACATCATTCTCTATACTCCTAGATCCTCTTAGTTGTTAGTTTAGTTGTACTTCTTGTTTTGTTTATGCCATGTTTTGAGCATTCTACTGACTCTTAAAACTTATTATGCAACTACACAAGAGGACTATGAGTATCCTAGAGGGGCTCTACTCATGGTAGCTCGGTGTGGCATGTCAAGGGGTGCAAGGGGCCTCTGGAAAGGCATAATTGTGTTCTCTAAGTAGTTCTTCATCATATCTAGTTTTCATGTTTTTAGTTAGATATCTACATGCTTGTGGGTTCGGCCCAGTCATCCAATGGGCTATGCTAGGTGTTAGGACTTGAGTTCCACCGTATATTTAGCACTATTTTATACCTTAGGATTAGTGTGCCTGTAGTATTTTGGATCAGCATGTATAAAGTAGCCTTTATCTTTTATATGATGTTTCACCTGAAAGTCAGGGCGTAGGTAAAAAAACGTCAGAAAGTTGTATTAAGCAGTGGTTGTGTGATCAAGAATGAAATACAATGAAAAACAACACCTTGAAATGGCAGCTAATGTTTGATCCTATTGTTCTTTGGTTGTTTCTTGATTATTAATGTTGTTCTCTTTCAAATTATTTAACTAGTGATGGCTATGGTGATAGTAAACAGTGTAATATTTGATGGACAACAGTTCTATGTTGTTGAATCTGATAGGTAGAATAATGTGTCTTGATTGCTATGACATTTGAAGAAGTGTAACACTCTTCACCTTCATCTTCAACTTCCATGACTTTCTCCTTCTTTCTCCCCTCTTTTATGTCTTTCTCTCTCCTCTTCTAGTGTTCCTTTTTCTTCTCTTGCTCTCTTTCTCTCTCTCAATTCTTTCTCCTCTCTCCTCTCAGCTTCATTCATTACACTAAGTACTTGCAAGAATTTGGGAGGAAGTCTAATGAGAAAGGGTGTATGTTTTCTCACCTTCGTTCATTTGGGAAAGCACTATACTACCCATGGATAACCATTTGACATTCAATAATTGGAATTCAAAGGTGATAAGAGCTAATTACAAGGTTTCATACTATTTCTAAAGGCTTAGATTTGAGAACATTAAAGCATATTTTAGGGTGAGGCATGTGGTATGGAATGGAAACAATTAAACTTGTGGCCTTCATGGCCTAGCAAGTTGTGTTTTAGGATTATGAAGAAAAGTTTTAATGGTAAACACTTAGTTCTTAATCCACATATGGTTACTCATACTACTATAGTAGATTGTAGTTCAAGGTGAGTAACTTTTTGCTCAATGAAAGAAGTTATACAAATACCAACACTTTCATCTAACAAGAGCAATAGACTGTCTTGCAAACATTGGACCATTAAAACCAGCTACATCATGTTAACCTCAAACGAACGAAGGTGGAAAATCCAAAAAAGCTAAAGCAGAAGACAAAGGCCAAGGCAAAGTGAAATGGAAGACAAAGACATACAAGGAGAAAAGTCCTAAATAAGGGAGAAATGCGCGCAAGGAAAAGTGCAAGTCAATACTTTTGTAAAAGAGCGCAAGCACATCATGCTTTAATTCAAGGAGTGCGGGCTCTCACCTGGCTCTCACCCGTGCAATTTGTAAATGTAGACGGGCATTGGAAAGGAGGCTAGGAAGATAGAAGGACAATAGAAAATAGGGCCTAGTGTCACGATTGTGGGAGAGAAGGAAGGAGTCTCACTTGAAGCTTTCTTTCTTGCACAATGGGGGAATACACACAAGGGTGGAGGCTGAAAACAGTTTTCCTCTTCTTAGTTGTGTAAACCAAAAGAACTCTAGTACAAAGAAATAGAAGAACCCTATATATGGGTCTCAAACCAAACTCAACTAACTAAGGTGGCATACTAACTAAGCCACGAACTAGAGTAGATAAGGATAGCTATCATGTAGCTATTATTCATGGGCGGTGTACCAACCGCGTCTGCAACTGACAAGTCGATGACATAAATACACAACGGTCACCCTGGCGTATCACGAGTGAAGCTCGATATCTCAACACTCCCCCTCGAGCTCAATCCCAATTCTTGCATACCAAGCAGGTCTCTGAACTTGCGAAGCTTCTCTGCGCCCAATGCCTTCGTGAATATGTCAGCTACCTGATCCTCTGTGCTGACATAAACTAGATCAATAAGACCTAGTAAAACCCTCTCTCGCACATAGTGATAATGCACCTCAATGTGCTTTGTTCTAGCATGATAGACTGGGTTATTTGCCAAGTGTATACTACTCATGTTGTCACAATAAATGACAACTGGCCCATCTGTAGACTGATGCATATCATAAAGTAGCTTATGCAACCAAGCTACCTCACATGCAGCCATTGCTGCACCCCTGTACTCAGCCTCTGTGCTCGACAAGGCAACTGTAGGTTGTTTCTTGCTGCTCCAAGTGAATGCAGCACTCCCAAAAGAGAACACATATCCACTGATAGATCGTCTATCAGAAATACTACCAGCCCAATCAGCATTAGTGTATCCATGCAACTGTATCTGAACCCCATTCTCATAAAATAGTCCATACTGCAATGTGGAGTTCACATACCTGAGTATGCGTCTAGCCGCATCCAAATGTGGTTTCCTTGGAGCCTGCATAAACTGACTTACCAATCCAACAGCATAGCTCAAATCTGGCCTAGTAATAGTCATATAAATCAAACTTCCTACTATGCGTCTATACATAGTAGGGTCTTCTAGAAGCTCACCTACATCTGTGCTCAGCTTCACATTCTGCTCCAAAGGAACTGAAATAGGCTTACAGCCTGTCATCCCATATTTGGACAGCATGTCCAATCCATACTACCTCTGCAAGAGCTGTATCCCACTTGGTGATCTAATCACCTCAATGCCCAAGAAATAATGCAGCTCTCCCAAATCCTTCATCTCAAACTTCTGCTTCAATAGCATTTTCACATGAAGGATATCTTCATCACTGTCACCTATCATAATCAAATCATCAACATAAATGACAAGTAGCATAATATCTTTCTCTATTTTTCTCACATAAAGTGAGAAATCTGCCTTGGAAATCTAAAAGCCAATAGTGACAAGATACTGTCCTATCTTGTCAGACCATGCTCTAGGTGCTTGCTTCAAGCCATACAAGGCTTTCTTCAACCTGCAAACAAACTCAGGATGAACAGCATGCACATAACCTGGTGGCTGCTCCATATAGACCTCTTCTTGCAAATCACCATGCAAGAAGGCATTCTTTACATCCATCTGATGTAAAGACCATCCCTTTGATGCAGCCATAGCAATGACTGCTCTTACTGTTGCCATCCTTGCAACTGGACTTAATGTTTCTTCATAGTCAATGCCATATGTTTGTGCATACCCCTTGACTACTAATCTTGCCTTGTATCTGTTCACATTACAGCCAATTGCATTTTTACCTTTAGGCAAAGGTACCAATTCCCATGTAGCATTTGCTTCCAAGGCATCCATTTCTTCATCCATGGCTTTCTCCCATTTTTCTTTTCCCATGGCTTGCTCAAAAGAAGTGGGTTCTGGTTCCTGTATCACTTTGACCATATATGCATAGTGAATGGCTGTAAATCCATCATATTTCGGCCTATCCACAGGATACCTAGCTCTCGTAGACCTGCGCAAAGTAGGCTCACTCCCAGGTGCTCTCAAAACATCCCTGGTCTTCCTTACTCCAGGTGTAACAATAGAAGGAATACCCAACTCATCATCAATGCTCTGTTCTGAGCTACTGGATTCACCATCCACATAAGAGTGACCTGCATTCACATCAAACATGGGCTGATCAACCTTCTCTTTTCCTTTTTGTGATACCTGCATACCACTATCTGCATTGCTTTGAGAAGATTCTCATGATCTCAATCTGCCTGTCCATGGCGAAGAATGTGAACCACTGCTAGAGAACGCTCGAGGTCCACTAATATTTTGTGACTGCTGCTGTGAATTCTGTGCAGCATTACCATTTTGTGCATCTACATCATCAAACACATTTACTGGTTTATACATGCTACTCATCTCATCAAAAACAACATCTCTACTCACTGTAAACTTACGAGTAGAAGGGTTATAGCATCTATACCCTTTTTGCTACAAAGAGTAACCAATAAAGATGCACTTCTTAGCTTTTGGATCCAACTTGGATCTCAACTCATCTGGCACATGTACATAGGCAATGCAACCAAAAATTTTCAAATGAGAAATATCTGGTTTCCTACCAATATACCTCTTCTCTGGAGTCATTCCATGTATTGCTGTAGTGGGAGTCCTGTTCATTATGTAGACTGCTGTAGCAACTGCTTCAGCCCAATAAAAATCTGGCAAGTCTTTTTCATTGAGCATGGCATGAGATACTTCTCCAATATGCCTGTTTTTCCTTTCTGCAATTCCATTTTGTTGTGGGTTATGACTGCATGAATATTGCTGCTTTATGCCATGCTCTTGCAGGAACCTTGCAAACTCATTTAAGAGGTACTCTCCCCCTCCATCTGACCTTAGGCATTTTATTTGCAGGCTTGTTTCTTTTTCAACCATAGCTTTAAGAGTTTTGAAATGCCCAAAAACTTCACTTTTCTTTTTCATAAAATACACCCAAACTTTTCTGCTATAGTCATCAATAAAAGTGACAAAATAATGACAGCCTCCAAGAGATGCAGCTTTAGTAGTCCACACATCAGAGTGGATTAATTCCAATGGCTTCTCACTCTCTTGAACATGTCTAGGAAATGGTTTCCTTGCCTGTTTTCCAAACTGACAGGCTTCACATACCTTATGCATTTTTGCAACCTTGAATTTGGGCAATCCTGCAACAATATTTTGGGTCTGCATTGATTTAAGTCGCTGTACATTAACATGACCAATGCGTTTATGCCAGATATCAATATCTGCAACTACACCGGTCCCCTGTGCAAACATTGCTGCACTCAATTCAGACATGTCTGCATCCAATGTAAACATTCTGCCCTTCTTCTTTCCTTTTGCTATCAAGCGACCTTTATTTTTCATATCCTCAACAAAGCATCCATGAGGATTAAATCTGACCTGCAAGCCCTGCTCAACCATTTGACCAACAGAAACCAGATTCTTGGTGATATTCGAGACATGAAATACATTGGACAGGTATTTCTTTTTCCCATCCTGCATAGACAAAGGAATTTTTCCAATCTGCACAATAGGATGTGCAGTATAATCACCAGTCTCCACAAATCCTGGTTTTTCCATTTTCCTTGCATCCTCCATCCATTCTGCATGACCTGTCATGTGGTTTGATGCGCCTGAGTCAACATACCATACATCATTGCTTTCTTCTGCACTTGTCACAGAATTGTTCATGTGCTGCACCATAAACAAATGCTCATTTCTGTCATCACCCTGTCTACTAGAAGATGCATAATTCCCTTGTTGCAGTTTTCCATTCATGATGTCATTCTGCTTTTTATAGCAGTCTTTAGCCATATGACCCATTTTACCACAGTAGTAGCATTCAACATTACTGTTTGCATTTTGGCCTCTTTGCCATCCACCACGACCTCTTTGGCTCCCCCTGCCTCTAGAGTTACCACGTCCTCCTCCATAGGACTGGTTTTCTTGAGTTTGCTGCATATTCTGGTTTCTACCACGGCCTCCATATCGGCCTCCTCTACCTCTGCCTCTACCTCTTCCAGCATTTGAGTAGAAGATAGCTTCTTTTGAAGTTCCTCCTGAAGAAGATGCACCACCATTTCTCTGCTCCTCAGAAATTAGAAGAGCAATCAACTCCTCAAAATCAGGAAATCTTTCACGGACGGAAATGGATGTTCGGAACTGTGCGTAATCCTTTCCTAGACCATTTAAGGTCACAGAAACTAAATCATCATCTTCCACCGGCGACCCAATGGAAGCAAGTGCATCTGCAATCTTCTTCACCTTCATGTGGTAGTCATTGATGCTCATATTTTCTCTTTGCACATTATGCAACTCTTGCTTGAGCTGCATTTTCCTAGCTTGCGTACTTGTGCTATACATTTTTGACAAAGTATCTCATGCCTCCTTTGGCGTACTTGCATCCTGAATATGCACAATCATAGAGTCTGAAATGTTGATAGACAGCCAATACATAACTTTCCTGGCTCTCTCATGCCATGCTTTAAATGCCTGCATTTGCTGTTGATTGGGAACATCAGGAAGAACTGGTTCTTCTTCATTTCCTGCAACAAATTCCCAATATCCTTTTTCCATAAGGAAATTCGTCATTCTAAACTTCCATGCTTGGAAGTTGTTCTTGTCAAGCTTTTCAGTGACAATCTGTGAGAGAGAATCAGACGCCATTACAGAACACTGCAAAAAATTCTGTCACTGCAAAGAACACAGCTTCAGCCTCACAAAGGCAAATCTGTAAAACTGATGAAAGTGGTATTTGACCACACAGTCACTTCCTAGTGACGATTTTGCATCAACAGGCAACAGGGATGATTCTGTAACTCCCAATGTCTTTGCGCACAAGCATACGATGCAATTTCTACAGTAACTTTTCACCGACCTGTAGAACAGTGGCTGCACAGCATAAAACTGGGCCTTTTCCTGAGTGCGTGCAGAAAATTTCCGCCTCTAAAACAGGCCCCGAAATGGCCTCAAATAAAAAAAACAAGGTTGCCAAGGGCTAAAGCCCCGTCCCGCAGCATATACTACCCTCTTGCTTCACCGCGAAGGGCATCTCAACCTGAGACAATGCACTCCTGCACTTTCCGGCTGTGCTACCTGCAGAGATCTGCTCCCAACACAGAAAATGAAAGCAACACTGCTCCTCTTACCAGAACACCGTGAGCTTGGCTTGCTTTCTTAAGCTCCTTACCATGAACAAGGCTCTGATACCATGTCACGATTGTGGGAGAGAAGGAAGGAGTCTCACTTGAAGCTTTCTTGCTTGCACAATGGGGGAATACACACAAGGGTGGAGGCTGAAAACAGTTTTCCTCTTCTTAGTTGTGTAAACCAAAAGAACTCTAGTACAAAGAAATAGAAGAACCCTATATATGGGTCTCAAACCAAACTCAACTAACTAAGGTGGCATACTAACTGAGCCACGAACTAGAGTAGATAAGGATAGCTATCATGTAGCTATTATTCATGGGCGGTGTACCAACCACGTCTGCAACTGACAAGTCAGTGACATAAATACACAAAGGTCACCCTGGCGTATCACGAATGGAGCTCGATATCTCAACACCTAGGCCACGGCCGGCCATGTAAAAAAGGGGATAAGGGGATGACCGCCCAAAAGGGATTGAGGGTTTTGTATATAAAGTTGAAAAGTGAATGAGAAGCTGATTCTTGTGTGTGACCAAAAGTGGCTCTTCTCTTCTTCTTCCTCTTCTTCTTCTTGCTTGCTTCAGCTTGTGCTTGAGAGAGGGAGTGTGAGAGTGTGAGGGAGTGAATGTGTGAGGGTGAGGGACCGGGGAGGAGAAGCTCTCCATCTTCTCCTCTCTTCTTCTCTTCTCTTCTCTCCTCTTCTCTTGCTCACGGCGATGGAGCATGGAGCTTGAGGATGGAGCTTGCTTGAAGCTTGCACTTGCGTTGCTACATGCTCAAGGGTATTATGTAGATAACCGATGGATTTGGGTACCAAAACCCCCTGCTAAACCATCTCTATCAGCTGAAGACCAAATTGCATCAAAAGCAACGAAGCACAAGAGGAATTCTAAGAGAAACTCTAGGTCTTGAGGCAAGAAACCAAACATGAGTGTTCGAAAGAAAGAGCCTCAACCTAGCATGCTTAATAAGCAGATATCATATGTAAACATTGAGTGTGCACAAAGACCACTAGTGCTCAAGGAGATTTTGACTTTCCAAAAGGATGACAGGAATCATAGGCACAACATTGCTCATGGCAAGGATGATCGCTCAACAAAGCAAATGGCACAATTTTCTAATAGCCTCGAGCAAATCATTCAGCTAGTGCCAAGGCCACCTAAGAGTCCTAGATATCCTACACCCTCTTTTTCCAAATGGACGCAGGAAGCACAGCATTAGTTGTCAAGTGTAGCTGCTCAATCCCTATCTCTATCTCCATCTAAGCTTCCAAATGTCCAAGAGGTGGAACATGACACTAGCCGTAGCTCTCGGCCCAAGGATATGCCTGTGTAACCTAATGTGACTAGATCAACTCATGCTGGATCTACACAGGTGAATGCTCAAAGGGCAACAAAAGACATGACTACTTCCGATCGCCCTAGGGACCTGACACCACAATCCACCAAGAGTAGCCATCCCACTGGACTAGCTGCTACTACTTCTAATCAGGGATCATAGCAGTCACAGCCCTTGGCCGTGACAATGCCCCTTGCAGAACGTATCCTTAGTAGTTTACCTATGGAGGAGGTGTCACAACCAACTTCCTTGACAACTCCAGCACTTCCAAAGTGCCTAAAGCCTAGGCTAGAGGAGTTAAACACAAAGGAATTAGCTGAAGAGCTAGAATCTCCAAAAAGGGAGGCAGTTGTACCCTTACAACCTAACGAGACTATTCACCAGGCCACGGCTATGTCCCATAAGGACACACTAGAGAAAGAGAATGCTGAGGCCCAACCAAGCACATCAATAGTTGACCTAGTCCAAGGTCCTGAGTCGTTGAGAGATGAACCTTCATTGACCAAGAAAAAGAGGAGAAAAAAGCGAAAACAACAGTAGCTACAGGTGGTTTGGGACCCCAAGAACATCAAGACCAAGAGCGTTAGAGAACTGAGGAATAAAGCATCGAGACTATCCACCAATGAACCCATTGATGTCTCTCCTAGTAGCGATGAAACCTCAGACACATCCATGTGCTCTGAAAAATCAAAGCAGCCATTACCATTAATGGTTGCTTTCAACACTCAATCCACCAACGATAGAACTCGCATTGACCAATCAAGAGTGGATACAACGCTGTCACAAAAAGGTGACAAATTTATACTAGTCACATCTAAGGAGAACCATAACGCAATGACAAAGCCTCAGGAGAAACATGGAAACCCTAGGAGCATAAGAAATCCTAGCATTTGCCAAACTTGCTTGTCTAGGCCTGAGCCCCCAGCTTTGCTGAAGCCCAGGCAAACTCCTAGAACCGTGCATGAGATAGCAACCGAGCAAGCGCTCGTTGAACATAGAAGTGTCACAAAATGCTTAACCGAGTTGGATGCTAAGCTCAAAGTGTTCGCACGTGTCTATGTCCTAGCAGACATAACCACATTCCCTAAAGAGTAGCTTGAAGAATACTTGCCATTTCCCTTATCCTAGGAAGAGAAAGAACATCTTGAGGAGCACTATAACAGGCTCCTGTATGAACGCATGTGACTCATCTCTGACGAGGAAGCCAACGAACTACCCTTAACTGTAACATTCAATGATGTGCTCTGCCAACCAAATCTCTTAGAGATAGAGCAACTAAAGCAACTATCAGAGGGTCGGAGTCAATTTGAACAACGTTGGTGTGAAAACTGCGTTGCAATGGCCAAACTAGGAGCCTAGATCATGACAGTCTCAGAGGAGCGATTGGCCAAATGGTAGTCTCAAAGAGACCCAACCTATGTGGCACCAACTTCCTTTCGAGTGCTGACTGCCATTCGGGGTACAGACTTAGTTGAAACTAGCCAAGAGAACAACGCTCTCAAAGAGACCCAACCTATGTGGCACCAACTTCCTTTCGAGTGCTGACTGCTATTCGGGGTACGGACTTAGTTGAAACTAGCTAAGAGAACTCTCTGTCTGATAAGGTTCTCACTGAGGAGGAGTTACATGTTGCTAGTAGACTCGGACAAGGTTCCATGCTACTCGATGTTGCAAAATATCTATCGGTATTGAGTAAGCTGCCACGAGTACTACATGTGTGTGCCATGCTCCAATACAATCCGGAGTTCTACAATTGGCTTTTATCCTCATGAAGTGACATGGATTCATAGATATGTATATAAATAAACAATGACTGTGGTGACCTTTGTATAGACAATGTCAACACACACAAGCAATGATAGTCAAGCGCAGGGGGAAGAGTTGGGTTCAACAGGCTAAGCTCCTCAAGTCCTCCTCTCACCACATATTTAGAAGTTTTGTGACCATTCCGGCCTCTAGGTGGAGGGCATGCAACCCTCATCACCACCATAGGAAGCTGTGACCAACATCTCTGAGGGTGTGGACAGGGTACCGTCCCTTCCTATACACCTTTTTCCTTTATGGTCTATCCTTTCGAGGATGAGCCCTGCCCCGCTCCCTAAAAACTAGTCCACGCAACTTAGCATAAGCCAAGATCTGCTGATGGCCGAAGGCCAAACGAACATCATCACAGGGGCCATCCCTCTACTACAACCACTGCATGCCCCACCTCTTTCCTCCTCGTCTTATGCACTTGATAACCCACTGTATAATCCATTTCATGCGAATGGTGTTATCCGGTCTCAAGGCCTAATCCTTGGTTCGCATTTTGCAAGTCCCCCTACGTAGCAGACATGGAGCACCCAATGTAGTTGGCTTGCAAAGACACTATCCACCATCGAAGGGAGCATGTATCACAAGCTCCCCGGCCAGTGGGCTACGTGCCTAGCCTCAAAAGATATGCAAAGAAACGAAGCCCACAAAAAAGAAAACAGAAAAGAAAAAAAGAAAAGAAAGGAACAAAAAGATACAAAGCACCCATGATCACAGCACAGCACCTAGGGGTCCTCAAATTAGGCATGTCCAGTGACCTTGGTCGGCTGGCTCCGTACCTAGTCCCCTAGCCCTTTAGCATCATCCACAATTGTTTAGGGCACATCAAGGGTAGGACATACCTAGGGAGCTTGTCTCCCCTATGGTTAGACCTGTCACCCTGATCCATTCACACGATTCCCTCTTACACTCTGCCTTAATATCATTGCAATCAACTGTGGTAAGCACCGCATGAATGGCCATGAAAAGTACACTGTCCTCATCACGCAGGTCCAATAACTACCAACTACCGACAGTGCAGTGTCCTTGTGTTCAATTATATTACGTCATGCAGTCACAATGCAAGGGATGTCGCATACACCTTCATGTGTATTTCTTCTCAACATGGACAACTTTTCTTCATCCGCACATCGTTATGAGAAACTAGCCCACGGTCTTCTAACTACGTAATATCTAAGTATGCATGAGCACTCACATAATATCTGCACCAAAATATATACACAATTTGGGTCCTCAAGTGCAGGACAATACTCTCAGCTTTCTTAGAGTTTGACTTGTCTCCCAAACTAATTAAACTATGTCTTGTGCACGATAGAGAAGACTAGCATTACCCCTAGGGAGAGACCACCTATGAGAGGTTTTCAATTGCAGGTATTGAAGACTCCAACGAAAGTGTTGTTTGCTCTTCATCGACACCCAACTGTGAATTCTTATCCTTTATCATCCTGCAAGCCTGCCAAGAATCATCATGTACAGAATCCCCAACAAACCAACACTTGTACTAGCCATCAGTGTAATCCCCAACAAAGAATAGTCCTACCACCAACTCCAACAACCCTACCACCAGCCACCTAGGCCACCAATGTGCCCCCTATGACCTTCCTCCACACCACCACCAACACTCCTCCACGGCAACCACTGATGTCCCTTCCACCCACGCCTTTAGTGCATGCCAATGCCTGCTACCTACGCCGGTGAGTGCCATGGGACTGGCACTCGTCTAGGAGGGGGGTAATGTTAACCCTCAAATGAATGAAGGTGGAAAATTCAAAAAAGCTAAAGCAAAAGAAAAAGACCAAGGCAAAGTGAAAATGCACAAGGAGAAAAGTCCTAAATAAGGGGAAAGGCGCGCAAGGAAAAGCGCAAGTCAATACTTTTGTAAAAGAGCGCAAGCACATCATGGTTTAATTCAAGGAGCACCAGGCTCTCAACCGTGCAATTTGTAAATGTAGATGGGCGATGGAAACGAGGCTAGGAAGATAGAAGAACAATGGGAAGGAGGGCCATGTGAAAAAGGAGATAACTGCCCAAAAGGGATTGAGGGTTTTGTATATAAAGTTGAAAAGTGAATGAGAAGTTGATTCTTGTGTGTGGCTAAAAGTGGCTCTCCTCTTCTTCTTCTTCTTCTTCTTCTTGCTTGCTTGAGCTTGTGCTTGAGAGAGGGAGTGTGAGAGTGTGAGGGTGAGGGACCGAGGAGGAGAAGCTCTCCATCTTCTCCTCTCTTCTTCTCTTCTTTTTTCTTCTCTTCTCTTGCTCGCGGTGATGGATCTTAGAGCGTGGAGCTTGAGGATGGAGCTTGCTTGAAGCTTGCACTTGGATCATGGAGCTACCGGAGTGTGCGGGAGAGGAGGTAACTCGATCGGCATGGAGGTAAGCTCACTATACTCGTAGATATGGATGGCGCGTCGGCTATGTGAGAGGTAGCTATTAGTGCTCGGCTTGGAACGCTTGAACAATAAGCGGTCAGTGGGTCTTGGCGGTTGACGAAAGCTCCCACACATCATCCCACAAATATTGAACAGTTACAATCATCTACATCATCAATCAAAGTGATGTAACTATTCAAAATCTTGATTATTTCTCACCCATAGCTCATAAGGTGTTGGAGCAAGGTAATGTTTACATTTTCATATCCAACCGTATGATTGTGAGTACTAGTTTTCTTAAATTAATCCACAAATCGTATATCAATTCATGCAAAGATGTGTGTGACAATCTATAAGGCTTTTTCTAATCAAAACATTGCCATGTGTGGACATTATCATGTGTGGAAGAGTTTATCTAATCTTTCCTAAAATGACAAGTTTTGATACCAACACTCTTGTTATTGTGAACATAATTGATAATATTAAAATGAATTAAATGGTTGCATAGCCTACATCGTTGGATAGCTCTATTAGGGAAATACTCACATTTTCAATTTGCATATTTTCAAAGAACTTGAAACTCTTTATACAAAGTGAAAGGAAAAACTATAGATTTCCTATAATAGACCAAGTTGTCTAGATAATAATTCACATGAAGCTATTTCTAGACTTCTTTTATATGGATTTTGGAAGTGTAGGTTTAGTAAGTACCTTCAAGTATACGAGATGTCTGCTTAGCTTTTCTTGGATAGATCTAGACATACTCTCTACATCTCATAGATCATCATCACCCTCTATATTTGCTGCTTTTACACCATGAAGCAAGAAGTATATACATGCAAGAAGGAGGTCAAAGAGAGAGAGAGAGAGAGAGAGAGAGAGAGAGAGAATCTTGCTAGATGGGCTTGATTAATGTTAAAATGCTATCCTCCGCTATCATCAAGTGTGATACATAAAATAAAACATACTCATATAATTTCTCAAGGTTTTATCATGTAGGAAACCTATGTGGCGATACCATATTAAAAGGCTAGTGGAGGCTCATGATACCATATTAAAAGAGCAATGGAGGTTGTTATAAGCTAGTTGCTTTGGTTTTACAAAAGGGTTGAAATAAAGGGCTATTGAATTATATCATACCAAGAACCAATCACAACAAATACAAAGTGTAGATTAGAGAGGGGAGCATCCCGAGAGGAGGATTTAGGGAAAGAGATATGATAATATGGACAAGAAATTCATTTTTTAAATGTGTATCATGCATGACATTGTTGTTCGAAGACTAGATATTGTGTCTTTGTACAATGAGCATGCAAATGATGTAAAACAATTTGATCAAATATGGATCAAGGACATATGTTGTTTTCATTTGAGCCATTTGGGATTGTGCTTGTTGATCCATCAAGGCTTTGCTCTTACAACCGTTAGAGAAAGAATGTGCAAAGGAGGATAAACTTACCAAGGTATACATTCATGACACTCAAACACACATACCCATGCACTTGCACACACATAAGATAAAAAATAATGTGAGATTTGGCATGGAGAGAGTGGTAATTGAGTAGTCAAATTAGTGCCTTCACATGATATATTTGTTTCACTTAATTTCATGTTCTTGAGATAATTCATGAGTCTAGTCCTTTCTATGATCAATAAGCTTGGGGCTCATACCTTCTTTGATATTATGTGGCCTTCTAAATGCTACATATGGTTGAGAACTATGTCTTCTTGGAGTTTTAGGAAACTCTTACTAAGACCATCTTGGACATTGGTGAGCTCCATAGTAAGGAGTTGTTTTCTTATCCCATTCTTCATCATAGTTGACAAGTCTTCTTTGCATTGTCTTCAAGGCATATCCAACCTATGTGTGAGACTCCAAAATTCATGGTTCTAGAATCTTGTTGGTTTCTTTGTATAATTGTAATAACTCCTTACTATAGTATTTATGTAGACTATCAAGAGGAAGTGTTAGAAATATGTATGCCACTCTATAATGTGTATTGTGCCCAGTTGATGAGCATGAACAAAGCTTTTTTCGATAAATTTGTTTATGATCCAAAATGGAACCTCCTCTTTAGAGGGTATTTTCCATGAAAAACAATGGCTATAGGTTCCAATACTCTAGATTGGCTAGGTGAGATTGTAAGAGTTCATTCATCACCTAGATTGTCTATTTGATTGAATGCTTTGGGCTTGGAATACATT
The DNA here is from genome assembly GCF_053477565.2 of Lygodium microphyllum. Classification (NCBI taxonomy): domain Eukaryota; kingdom Viridiplantae; phylum Streptophyta; class Polypodiopsida; order Schizaeales; family Lygodiaceae; genus Lygodium; species Lygodium microphyllum. The sequence continues at coordinate 94,093,910 of NC_141154.1, forward strand.
TGTTACTAAAGAAAATCTAAATTAGGCTATCAATTCTGAAAATGAATCATATGTTTAAAAATTATGGAATTACAAGAAATTAACTAGGTATCTTTGTACCTGATTCTTTTTCAATACTCCATGATGTAGAAGAAACTAAACTAAAACATATATGCCTTGAAAACCCAACCCATTTGGCTCAAGGATTCAACCTCTATCAAATTTTCATTATAGTACCTTGGTATTTTCAACCTCAATTAGGCTTGATTATAGGTGATATGGGTAATGTGCCCTTAAACTCCAACCTAATTTGGGATAATGAGAGAGTGCAACAAACTTACATATGGGAGAAAATGCAAAATTCTAACATTATCAACATGTAGTGCTACATCTTTTTGTAAGTTTAATATGTTTCTTTGGAGGCTACTTATGTTAAAGTTTTGCATAAAGGTAGGCTTAGTATGATGATGCTTATTTTAGGACATTTCCCTAATAAAAAAGAGGATACTTTTCATCTTTTTTTGTGATGTACATGCCTTAGAAATCTATGGAAGAAGATGTACAAATAGCATGATATAATTGGTTTCTAATTTTCATAAGCATTGAGCCATGTTACAATATGGTGCTCAATATGAAATTATTGATCAATATAGTTACCTCTATAGAGATTGCTACATCATCAAAGAATAACAAGAGGAGTAAGGAAAAGAATTTTGCAAAAGTTTGGAAAAAAGTGTGATAAGTAATGTTTTAGTATTGATTGAATACTTTAATTAACCCTAATTTGTTTGAATTTTTTTTTAAAACAAACCATTACTAATGTTTCATAAAGTATATATTCTTGATATAGTTGTAATTCCTTGGTATGAAATGTGGGAAACCAAATTCCCTAATTGTGTGGCGTAAAGTTTCATACTATGCTAGGCAAGAAATAGGATTCTCTAATTATATGACTTGTTCACCATAGCCACCTATCCAATTTTTCACTTAATGTGGACAATATGGTGCATGGAGGAAATCTCTTAGGGGTTAGCTAAGCATTTGGTAGGGAAAGGGTTTGCTCATGATGATACAGGCTAGCAAATAGAACTTGGAGAATGCAATGGAAGTCTTGAGATGGTACGAAACACTATATTAGGGAATTTGGGAGTTCTCGTATAGTTTGGGAATTCCCAAGATAGCTAATATTTGGCCACATGATCAAATATTGTCCCCTTACTTGAAATCGGAGTCTACCCTAATTACTATATAGGTTGCCTTTCCAAGTCCCACTTTCAAGCATGGGTTGAGATTTAGTCATATGGCCAAATATTTACACCTTATTTGAAAGTGGGACTTGGGAGATTTCCAAATTCTCTAATATGGTGTTACGAGGAAGCTCTAGGGTTGAAAGTTTCTTGTTCACCATAGCCACCTATCCCATTTTTTTCTTAATGGACAATATGGTGCAGGGAGGAAATCTCTTAGGGGTTAGCTATTAGAATAAGCATTTGAAGGGAAATACTTTGTTGATGATGTTTCAGGGTAGCACAAACAAAACTTGGAGAATGCCATGGAAGTCTTGAGATGGTATGAGGAAGCTATAGGGTTCAAAATCAACCTACAAAAATCTTGCTTGATAAGCATTATAGAAGAGGATCTCATTAATATGGGCTAGAAGGGAAAAGTGATTAGTAAGGGTTCTATATAGAAATGTTTGGGGTTTCCAATGGATCTCCAAGTTCATGTAAAGCTTAAAATACTAAAAAAAATTGTCTACCTAGCCATAAGGTTCTACCTTCCCATAATATATTGCAAAAATTTCCTTTAGAAAATCTGGGATGCAATGAAAGGGTGTTTCTTATGGGGAAAGTGTGGTAAGACCAAATACATGTCCCCTATTGGGCTCGATCATTTAAGACTCAGGGTGCTAGAAGGTGGTTTGCAAATAATGGACTTAGAGGAGACAAACATCCTAAGAGCTAGCTGTTTGTAAAGTTTTAGGGGCAAAGAGTCCCTTGGGAAAACTTACTAATTGATGTTATGTTTCACAAGAATAAGAAACACTCTGCCAGTTGGGCTCTAAGTGAGCAAGACTTGGTCTTCACCCGAGCTTAGGACCATGCTCATGCCCAAAGTATAATACTCTGCCTACTCAGATATCATGGAAAAAGTTATTACTAAATGAGTAGTTTCAAGATCAGCACATATGCAAGAATAATCACAAAGGACAATGTCTTCTGGTTTTTTAGCATAGGGCCACCCCTTGCATTACTAGTAAAGATAAGAGGTCAATCATTGGTTAAAAAGGGATTTGCAAAATTAGGCACTGGCTTAATTCAAAGGGGGAAGTTGTAAGAGTGGAAAGTGGCTTGAAAAGGTGGCATTTGAGCAAAGCCTTTGAGGCCACTTGCAAATTTATGGCAAAGAAGCTTTTGAGAATGCAGTTTGATGCCATGGATGGGAGCCCCAATGTGAGGAGAGTAGTTGTGGTTGGGAGTTGGGATCTAGATTAGATGTTTTGCACCCAGATTGTCAAGAGATCTCTTAAAGTAGGGGCACCTAATGTGGACATGCAAGTGCATAAGCATTACTAATGATATACTTGAGGAGAGACTTGAGAATATATTAAAGAAACTTTGGGTGATTAAGTTACCACTAAAAAAGGGATATTCATTTGGAGGGTACTTATTAGAGCTATTAACACTACAACCAAGATTCAAGCTAGAGATACCTTGGACAGAAGATGTTGCTATGGGGATAGGGAAACAATGGTGCACCTATTCCTAAATGGATATATTGCCAATCTAGCGTGCTCTCTTATCAAACCCTATCTTCTACAATGTAGTCCTGTGACCACCCACTTAGAGCTGTGAGTGTTTAGAAGGGGATTAGAGAGAACAATATTGAGATTCTAGTGCAGCACTCTATTTGCATCATCACCTTACAAGAGATCTATAATTCTAGATTTGGCATGATGGGTTGAGTACAAAAGGTCAGAGTACATTGGTAAAAAATCAAGAACATGGTCTTCTGGATGTAGCGCATGGCCAAGTCACTTGGTTACACTAGTCATCTAGACTTAGCTAGGATAAGATCAAGGGGGTTAACTCATTAATATATATGTGTATCACATGGGTTGAAAATAATGTATTTTTTGAATACCATTTTTATATATTTTTACATATAAAAGGGTGCTATATATGTGAAAAGTGCGGATGGAAGATGAAGACATGACTCATGCTGACATAAACAAACAGAGACCAACTATTACACAAGTGAATTAGATTCCAAGAAGGAAGCTTGCACTCATAAAGACAATCTTGTGTAATGGACTAACACTGACAAAGACACTATGTGAAAGTACAAAGCATCATCATATTGCATTTATTCCATATGAAAGTTATAGTCACGTACAATGCTTTATAGTAGGTGGGTAGATAGCATTCTACACCACTGTGCTTATGGGATTCAGGACATCTCTTCCTAGAGCATACATAATTGATCATTTCTCAACACCCCCCTCAAATGATGAGTTCCTACACTTGCTTGATTTTGCCCACCCTTCATGTGGATAACATGGCGTGCGAGACTAGCTCATAGATAGCCTAGTCAAGTTAGGCTTGAAAATTTACATATTCGGCAAGTGTTCTTATGGAGAAAATCCACTAAGGGAAAAACATATGAAAGATACAATGAAAATTTCTTTTAGAACAATCTATCAGAGTTGTTGATCTATAAACAACCTAATTTTGAGCTCTGAGGTGATAGAGAGGAGCTCCAGGAGCAGGAGTAGAGATCTCCAAAAGAAAGCTTGTCAAGATCTTGTCTAGTTGAAGAGATCTAAGAGCTTAAAGTAGGGTGGCTATGGCTACCAAGCAAGGTAGTGAGAAGAAGGAGTAGGAGATGGGGTTCTAAACTTGTGGATTGAGCTCAAGTTGAGCTAGATGAGAGTGAAATGGAGCTAGAGGAGTAGTTCCATGCGCGATTGGGCTCTCATACCATGTGAAAAGTGTGGATCTAGAGCATGGTAGGAGCTTTGGAGGATGGAAGATGAAGAAAAGGCTCATGTTGACATAGACAAAGAGAGACCAATTGTTACACAAGTGAATTAGGTTCCAAGATGAAAGCTTGGACTCATAAAGACAATCTTGTGTAATGGACTGACATTGACAAAGACACTAAGTGAAAGTACAAAGCATCATGATATTGTATTCATTCCATATGAAAGTGATGGTCAAGTACAATGCTTTATAGTAGCTGGGTAGGTCGCATTCTGCACCATTATGCTTATGGGATTCAAGACATCTCTTCCTAAAGCATACATCATTTGTCATTTCTCAATAATATAAAGGGGTTATTTACAGTTTGAATAAAAGAGGATTGTGTTTTATTCATGAAAATTCATAGATAAGGATATTTATAAATAGCATTGAATGCACCTCATATAGAGGATATACAAAAAGTGAACTCTTCAAGAGGATAAGTGAGATGCTTAACCACCTAACTATTTTAATACCTTATTTAAAAAATAATATGTTCCCATCTTTTCAAGTGTAAAAGATCAAGTGACTAGTACCATCTAGGAGTACTTTAGGAAAATCCTAACACAAGGCAACAATATTTCGAAAGAGACGTGCTAATCGTTTATAAAGTCAGTGTCATATCCGTAATGATCCTAATAATTCTATATCACATGTATGAACTAATCATTATCTATTTATCTGTTTTCCATTAGTTGCAAGAGGGACATTATATAGCTAAAAGTGACTAGCATGTTAACACTACTTAGTACAAGCACTAAAATGATCACGATAGCATTACACTACAACTAAACACATTCTAAATTGTAATCCATCCATTTAATAGCTTCCAATTTGCTAATTATATTATTGTTGCTCCTACTACTACTGACTTAGTAGCCAAATTTTTTTTAAATTACTTATAGCCCAATATAGTATAGTAGCAATAACAACAACATAATAGCAATAACAACAGTAGTAGTAGTAGTAGCAGTAGCAGTAGCAATAGTAGAAGCAACAATAGTAGTAGTAGCAGTAGCAACAACAATAATAGCACTAGCAATAATAGTAGCAATATTAGTAGCAAGAGTACAAGAAGATTTAATCCACTTGTGCTATTATACTACTAGTAACATACTAACCTAATGCTACACACCCTAACAATTAGACATTGCTACTATTATCATACTAACGTACTAACCTAGTACTACCTATAACATTGTAAAAAGTAAACCTTATTTCTATTATCCTACTAACTAATTGATCAATATAATAATCTACTATTGCTAAAGTACTAAGTTGGTAGTACCACTGAAATAATAATCCTTTATTCCAAACCTACTGCTAGTGCTATTGCTACTGCTTTTGCTATTGTTGTTGCTATTTCTTACTAATGTTGTCACTATGGTGTTACTACTACAACTACTATTACCATTTCCTACTATTAACGCTCACATCCCTATTGTTATTGCTATTGCTACTACTATTACTGTTATTACTAGTCATGTTGATAAATCTCTCTCTACACCTAAATCCTTCTCTTTTGCATATCTAATAATATAATGCCTTAAATCAAGGTTGAAGTAAGGAGATATCAGAGCTTTAGAATGTTAGCTCTCATTTATGAGAATCAAGCTAGCATGTTTGTGTAATGAGATGATTATAACTAGTGTGCAATTTCATTTGAGTGACTCAATACATCTCTTGGCATACTTTTCATGGTAAGATTTTACTACTCTTTACACTTTTAGAAGCATTAAAGATCATTACATGACATGCCAATAACTATGTGATGGTAGTTTAATACACTTTTAGGCCCCCTTGCCTATTAGCATGCATGTGGGATAATAGAAGGATAAGCAATTGTACAAATAGGAGAAGAGCATAAATTCATTGATATTGACATGTAGTATTGAATAATCATGCCTACCATAGTTTGATTTTCTTTTTAGAAAATGGAAGCTTAGCATCTTCTTTTTAATTCTCTACATCACTTTTATTAAAATTTAGAAACAATTAATGAATTGTTAATATCAACCCAATGCAATATGTTCTGTGTGTGTGTGTGTGTGTGTGTGTGTGTGTGTGTGTGTGTGTGTGTGCGTGTGCGTGTGCATGTGCGTGTGCGTGTGCGTGTGCTTGTGCGTGTGCGTGTGCGCGTGCACATGTGCGTGTGTGCATGTGTTGTGTGTGTACTTATATGTAGATCAATATATTTGTGTACTTTTTAAAGATAGAGAGAGAGAGAGAGAGAGAGAGAGAGAGAGAGAGAGAGAGAGAGAGAGAGAGAGAGAGAGAGAGTATGGTGCACACGCACACACACATACACACACATTAAGCTGCATATATAGCTCTATAGTCATCCTTCAATTTGTAATAGTATTATACATTGTTCTCTCTTATCTCATTGGGTACCTTAATGTTGATTGGCCACACTCATACTATTAGTTATGATTGACAAATAATATTTTCTCATAATTTGAATGCATTAAGATCATTTAAAAAATCAATATCCATGATGCTAAATGAGACATAGTACCTTGTACACTAACTTTTACATGTGAGTATGTTTTCCATTATTATGATTATTTCAATATGTTCTTTATATCTCAAAAACATAAATCACAATAATGATCAGAGGCTATGAATATAGAATAGGACAATGTCATACAATAAGGTTTATTCCTTGGTTACTATATAGACACAAATATGTATGATATAGTATGGTATGAAGTAATTACCAAATTTTATAAATAAAACAATGTGGTATCATAAATATTGTGGTCTTTCCAAAAGGTACTTTAAAAATTTTATAAATCTAGTATATTTGGAATATGAAGACAAAAAAATTTGCAACAAATCAAAACTTTCATTATTAAACAAGTTACAAACTTGGAATGATCTATATTTTGATGGATGAGATGTGATTGAGACTAATGTTGCATAGTATGCCAAAAAGATGATGAATGAGGTAAGATAGAGGCTAGAGTTGCATAGCATACTTTATAAATAAAAAAGTATGGTACGATAAATAAAACAGGTTTTTTTAGAACTAATTTAAAAAATCTATAAACCTTGTGCATTGGAATATAAAATACAAGATGAGTTGAGTAGTAAACCAAAGTTCCATTGATAAAGAGAGTCTTAAACTTGAATTAATCCACGAATCGATTATAAGTGAGGCATGGTAGATGATAGAGTTGCATAGCATAGATGAATTATTGGACCAAGATTACATGATTAAAATAATAGAATCTATCCAAGTGCCTATATATTGGAACATCTTTATTAAGCCTTCAAGAGGGGAGACACACATACTTCATTCTATCACATCTTCATTACGTTTATTCTCTCCTTTAGCATTCCCCTATCCCTCTCCACTCTATTACCTTTGTTCCCACTCTATCACAAACCCTCTCTCTCTCTCTCTCTCTCTCTCTCTCTCTCTCTCTCTCTCTCTCTCTCTCTCTCTCTCTCTCTCTCTCTCTCTCTCTCTCTCTCTCTCTCTCTCTCTCCCTTCCCCACCTATCTCCTAGATCCATCATCCTCCTTTCCCCCACTTGATTATACCCTCACCCTCTTCTATCTTTACCCTCATCCTCTCACATTGTCCATATCTCCATTATCCCAATCCTCTCCATTTCACTACTCCCAAACTCCTCTATAAAATTATCCTCTCCATCACCTCCTCCTCTTTCTTTTTTGATATCGTCACCATCTTTACCTCTCTACTTATGTGTGCATGTCTCCCCATGATTTTGGATCTCGGATGCATTAGTTATAACCCTTAATATTACTATTTTAATTTTATTCACTTCATATTTCATTACATGTTCTTTTCTCTTTCTTTTTTTGCATCATCACCATCATTACATGTCTACTCATTTTTGTAATAACCACCCTGGCTCACTTCTAATTTGGCTAGGTATCCCTTGAAAAAGAGATTGGTCCTATTTGTATAGAGGCCACAATTGTGAAATTCTCTACAAGAAATCTTCAATTTCACTTTTAGAGGTTAAATTTTATTTTTTTTCTAAGTTTTTTGTAAAAGATAGAAAATGATAGTACAAGAAATCAAGCATTTAAAGAAAACATTCCATTTATGTCCTCTCATTTTCAATTAGCTCACATCATCTTTAGTAGAAAAAAACATTGTCAACAATACATAGCTCTCATGTTTGGGTTGCAAAGACTAGCTGAGATTAATGCTTTAGTGGATCCATTAACCATTCCCGTCACATCAACCAAAATTCATTTCATGTCATTATCTTCATCTTACATTAGATCACTTTGTAAAATATATTATCTTTATCTAATTTCCTTATTATTTTCTTGTTTTGAATAATAATAATCTTGTAATCATGCCATTCCCAAGTTTCTTTGGTCACCCACAAAGAGAAAATGTTGTTGACCTCATGGATAGTCTAGAAATGACTTTCCTTGTCTCAAGAAGGAATAATGAGGCCATAAAGCTTTGTGGCCTATCATCAGTTCTTAAAGAAGCAAGGGTTTGGTATTGTGGCATGGGTGATGAGACTAAAGCCACATGTAAAGCCTTCAAGAATGCATTTTTTCTTCAATATCAAGTAGATAATCTTTAAATCAATTTGGTGCAGGGTGTTAGGGTTTCACAATAACAACCTCTGATAGTATAGCTGATGGTGGAAATAAACAAGCTCCAAGCGGTGGAAATAGAGGATCTCCAAGCGGGCGAGTAAGAGAGCATTTTTTCTATAATTGTAGTGAAGAGGTCACCTTTAGCAACACCCCAATCACCACCTACAATTTCTTCTTGCTAGAAGGTCGTGCTATGAATATGGTTGGTTTAGAAAAAGTAAAACAAGGGAAAGGAAAAAAGGTGGATACCATCCCAATTAAGAAACCTCACATTGAAGAATCTTAGAATTTGTAGCATAGTAAGTTCGAGATTAGGGATGATGAAGAAGAGGAAGATAATAAAAAGAGGAAGAAGGGGTCATATCACCCTCAATGCAAGATAGATATTAAAGATTAGCCAATAGAAGAGAAAGTTGGACCGTATAATCTTGGGGGGGAGGGGGAGGAGATCAATCGTGAATATATATAAAACATTTTAATATATTTCTTACATACAAAAGAATATTATATAAATGAGTTACTTGCAAACAAATTGAAAAAAATATTTTCTATTCAAGAAAATTTCATAGATAAGGATATTTATAAATATTCATTGAACGCGAGTGATAGAGAATATATATTTATATTTATATTTATTTATTTATTTATATGTATGTATGTATGTATTTATAGAGTGGACTCTCGAGCTTATAATCTAATTAAAGATATGAGTTCAGTTATAGAACACTACATCAACTTGAAGCCAAATAGTAGACCAATAATACAAAAGTTACATTGGCTAGGGATTGTATGGTAAAATGCTCTTCTAGTGGAGGTAAAAAGGCTCTTAATGGCATGTTTTATCTATCCTATGGATGATTCTAAATGGGTTTCATCAATGGTTGTGGGGTAACATATTCAAAAAGAAGAGAAAAATGGAGGGCTTATGTGGACTACAAACCACTTAATGTAGCAACAAAGAGGAGATTCTCAATGAGGTGACTAGTCATAAAAGATACACTTTTTGGGATGGATAATCAGGCCATTCTTAAATTTGAATTGTTGAAGAACATCAAAGAAAAATAAAATTCATTACTCCTTGGGGATGTTTTGTATATAGGGTCATGCCCTTCAGCCTAACCAATGGTTGCGCTATCTTTCAACATTTTATGAACTTTGTTTTCTAACATTATTTTAGTAAGTTAATCAAAGTGGTTTATTGATGACTTTTGTATTTGCAGTTTCCACTTGGCTAGAGTGGATGAAGGCTAAGTATATTAGCACAAATATGTGGTAATTCAACATAGATAAATGCCATGTTGTAGAAAGAAAGATAGTCCTTCTAGGCTATGTGGTGTTAGAAAATGGAATTGAAGTGGGATTGAAGTGGGATTGAAGCTGACTAGAGAATATTTGTGCTCTCTTGACACTATGGACTCCTACCTCATATGAGGAGTTAATTTCTTTCATCCAAAAGGTTAGGTACCTAAGACTCTGTATCCATGTATTGGCACAATTGGTCTTGTCTTTACAATAACTTACTAATGTAGAAATAATTTCTTAGGATGAAGAGAGTGAAAAACAATTCCAAGAAATAAAAGAGGTCCTAGCATCTCTTTCCATTATCCTACAATAACTTACTAATGTAGAAATAATTTCTTAGGATGAAGAGAGTGAACAACAGTTCCAAGAAATAAAAGAGGTCCTAGCATCTCTTTCCATTATCCTACCACCATATTGGACTAGTATTTTTTTTTTCTATGAATCCTAGTGTGGGATTAGAGTCTCTATGATTAGTATTGCTATTAAATGACCCAAACACCTCACTTATGAGGCCTAGCTACTTTGCTAGTAGAGTGATGAAACAAATAAAGAAAAAATACACTCTTGTTGAGTAGATGGTTTTAGCTCTTATTCTTGGTGTGAATAAGTTTTGCTCTTAACAACACGCTTCTTTATTATCACTATAGAGGAAACCTTTCCCTATGTCTTGTAACACATGGATATTTTAGCTAGGATTTCTAACTAGGTAATCCAATTGCAAGATTTTGAAAAGCTCATATCACAACCAAAAATGGATCCCCCCAAGGTACTAGATAAAGCCTTTGCACTCTACGTTGATGGATCATATAAGAGGAAGGAAGAAAATGCAACATTGGTATAGTGGTTTTTAGCCCTATTGGAAACAAGGTAATGAGAAGAGGAGTTTCCCTACTGCAAGGTGTGAAATCAACAATGAGGTAGAGTATGCAACTCTTTCCAAGGGGTCAAAGTGGTATCTAGATAATGGGACTCATAGATTGAATGTTTTTGTTAATTCCATGCTAGTGATTTAAAAAATTCAAGGCACTTATACTTGTAAAAGTGAAAATTTGGCCACTGGATTAAGGAAGGTGAGAATTATTATGAAGAAATTTAAAGATATATAGGTGCACTTTGTTCCAAGAGATAAGAATCAGATTACACATGCCTTTCCTAGTGAAAAAATAGAACATTAGATGGTGGGATTTACAAAGCTACAAGATCCTAAGTTTGAAGGTAGTAAACATCTATAGGACATTATTATTTTTCTAAAGATAAGTGATTACCAAGATCACATAACCAAGGAGCAACAAAGGTAGCTAGCTTGAAAGGTAGTAAGATATCGACTCATCAACAATAACCCGTATAACCAAGGAAAATATGAAGTCCTTTGTAAGATCTCATATTACAACAAAATTAGTGACATTTTGGAAGCTTGCCATGATGGAGTATGTGCTAGCCATTTTACCCATGACATCACTAGTAGGAAAATACTCCAAGACTTAGGATATGTTTTAGCCAAGTCTATATACAATTTGGTGCAAGGCTTGTGAAGTATGCCAAAGAGGGGGGCCAAGGAAGCTTAGTCATGAACTTCAAACACCCATTAAATCATATGAGACTTTTGAAAATTGGAGAATTGATATAATCGGCCCTCTTTTATGTACCAATGCTTGAAAGGAAAACATCATAGTGGGAGTGCACTACATGAAAACCTGGCAAAAGCTATCGCCACAAATAGAATCACTACCAAAGAAGTAGAAAATTTTATTTTTGAATCGATTTGTTACACATTTGAGATTCCATTGGAGATTATTTCAAATAGGATACTGAGCTTTCATGGAGACCTTGTAAAGGACCTCATGGGAAGGTTGGGCATCAAACATAGGCATTCTACTCCTAATTATCCCCAATGTAATGGGCTGATAGAGAAAGTCAATAAAATGATTTGCAAGGAAAAGAAGAGAGATGTTAAATAATAAGGTCTCAAATAAGGAGATTATGAAAGGGTCTCTTATGCATATGTATAACAGGATTGAAAACAAAAACGATAGAAATTTTGACGCCAAATGAGGAAGGCTTTTTGTTATACTAGAGTACTCCAATGGAAGTTACTAGTTTCAAGAATATCTTAGGTAAGATACATAAAATCTGTAATGTCCCTACCATTACTTAGTTTATTTTAATAAACAATGTGCATATACATTCAAAAATTTGATTTATGCTGAAAAAAATTTGCACATTTTTAAAACTAGCTCTAAATCTGAAGATAATTGTTATTATTAATGAGGTATTATATACCAGGATGGAAGAAAGACTTGGGGAACCCTTCCAAGACTAGCTTATTAGAACTATGTTTGTAGTATAGAATAACAAAAAGAACTAGCCTAGTGGATAATCACTTAGCAGTTAAGTGCACTTGGGTGACGACATTGCTGCTGGGATGGGTGACCTCCTCCTGGGAAGATTTTCCTACAAGCTAGGGGGAGCTTCTCATGCGGAGTCAACGGCACCAACAAAGCCTTTGTAGCCACTTGCCAAGATGCCAAGGTCTATGCCTTGGTCATCAATAAAACAAGGAACATAAAAGAATAAACCACTTTTAAATGGAAATCAATCACATAGTATTCATCTTCAATGACTTCATAGTTCACTCTCTATCTCTCATAGTAGATACATTGTTTTTAGGCATAGAACTGAGTTTCTCTCACTTCTCTCTCTCACATACTCTTGCTCTCTCAATAATACATCATAGCATCACTATAATACTCAAGAATGGCATTCAATTCTCCTCTCTTGGTCATGGATACACCTCCCAAAAGGTATGTCTGATGCAAAGAGGCACCAGAGACATCATAATGTCGTGTGAGATCTGGCTTCTGTCACTGTTCTTCTGCAATCTTTTGTGAATCTTCATCAGCTACTTCTTCACTTCAATTAGCTTGAATAGAGATTCCATTCATCCTTTCCTAAAACAAAAACACTTCCCAAAACATCCATACATCCAACATAACACTCAACATAAACGAACAGAATAGACCACAGAGCAACATGACAATAGAAAAATAGAATTACAGAAGCTATAGAGCCTTACAGAAGATCAACAAAGACCATAAAAACCATAAAAACCAAACCAAAACCAATTAAATCTTTCATAAACCTTTTAACAAAACCTCAACCATCTCTCAAAACATTCATTCAACCATCTCAACTACCAAAACAGAAGCAAAATAGAAGAAAACAGAAAAAAATCAGACCTTACAGAACCAAATAGAAAAAATTATAGAACCCTACAGAATAACGTATCCTTATCGAAAGCCATCATAAACCCTTTAAACATACTCAAATCATTCCAAACACTTAAAAACATCTTCAAATTCAAATTATCCATCACCAAAAACAACCATTCAGCAACAAAACAACAAAAAATCAGCCCAAAAAAACATATCATTTTAGCACTCAACATATCCCCACACTTAGAAAGGAAGCATCCATGCGACCTCCGAAAAAAATTAATAAAAGCTCTAATATCCACTAAAAATAATCTTCAATCCAGCTCAAATCACCAGCTATTATCACGACCCCAACATATCATCTTCATAGAACCTATATCTAAAACACATATGAAAAGAAAACCAATAATACCAAAGACCATTCCAATACCATAAAACCAAAATAACTCAAACTATTAAAGGATATAAGAGTTCAACATCCAAATTCTCACAGCAACCATGTTATAACCATCATCAGCAATCTTCATAGCTTCATCTTCATCAACTCCTCACAATATAAAAAACAAACAAAACCCAATACAAAAAATACCCATATACAAATATAGTCTGAATGGCACAAATCCCCAAAAACTTGGAGAGAAAGAAGAAGTTTTCATTAAGAAAGAAAGGATACAATCATGAAAACATTCCTACTAAGTAGAATGAAGGTATTTCTTCTTAAATTGCATACTAAATTTAAGACAGTCTAAGGCTTTGTTCTCATCTACAAAGTACTGAGGTACATTTTGAAGGAATTGTAGACAACACATCCTTTCTAGTAAAATTATGAACTTGGTAGGGAAGGCCTGTGCAAAGTAATACAGAACATCCATGTGAGCAACATCTATATCCTCATTTGGATTAATCAACAACTATGGGATACTATTTCGAGTATTTAGGGTGGACTACTGATGCATGAAAGCAAGATACCAGCAAAAATGAGCTATAAGGAAAATGATGGTATCCCCAGAAGTAACATGTGCTCTAGCAAAATGGAGGTAAGAGTTTAAACATGCTGCAAAGGTATCCCAAGACCTTGGAATAAAAGGCCACTTAAACAGTGGTATTGTCTCACAGAATCATGTAGTGTCCATTGTCATTGACAAAGATTGTCACTATCATACCCTGGTGTATCTAAGGAGGAAGGTTAATGTAATCAGATGGAGAGGGGAATTGAATAAAAGGGGAACATTGTAATGGAGGATATGATAGATCATAAAAGGAAGGTAAATGAAGGGATAAAGAAGGTGGAAAAGAGGGAGAATACATTAAAAATATATGAAGGGATTCTTCTGGAAAAACAGAAGGAATAAGAGGAACGGTAGGTGGAGGTTCAGAAGGAGTAGGAGATAATGTAGGATCAGCAATGAAAGGACATGTAGTAAAAATAGGAATATGAGGAAATCTTGAAGTGGTAAAGGATAAGAGAGGAATGGTGTCTAGACTAGATAAAAAAAGAGAAACATAAAGAGGGAAATGATAAGACATGAGGGAATAAGAAAGAAGATCTGCAGGATCTAAGGGATAAATAGAACAATGAAAATTAAGGTCTTGAAAAAAGGACTCAGTAAATAACGGGTGATCAGAAATAAAGCTCAATAACTGAGATTGTAGAGACTAGATATCAAATTTGTGAAAAACATTTTTGAGTCGATGAGGCTCCAAAGCAACATCCTCCAAAGGTGGATGCAAAGCATGTCCCTTACACCAAAATGTCTGCTCAGGATAGGTTCGCAAACTCTCTACTAGCAGAAGCTCAACTGAGTGCACATACATCACTACCTGTAAGATGGCATCTCCCACATTAACATTCAAATCTTCTTCATCAGAGATCTACAAATGGCCTGTAAGATACATGAAAGATAGTAACTAGACCTCATGGAAAATTAGCTCATCCACAAAGCGATAAAAAATAACTCTCAAGAGATCCGCATGCTAGAGACTTGACCATCCATCCTTTGGAGGCTCAAAATCCACATTTCTTAAGGATATATATAAAGCAAATCTTTGTTGGTTATACTTCACCCAAAAGGAAGGAGAAGGTGACGCCAATTCAGTCCTCTTTGGAAGACAAAGTAGAAGATACAAGAGCAGGAGGAGAAATAGAAAGAACAACCACTCTTTGGTTAAGTTCTTCAATAAGTTTCTTTTGGGACTCTACAGTTTCTTGAGAGTGCTACAACTATCCTCACTAGTAGCAAGTTTACTAGCCAAAGTGACCATTTCCTCAAGGGCAGAATTTTTCTCAATCATCAGAGATGCATTCTCCTCCTCCAATTTAGAAATCTTAGAGTCCACCTCTTGAATAGTTGCCTTCTGTGAATCCATTAAGGCTGTGGCAGTAGTCATTTGGTTATGGATATCACTGAGTGTAGCCCTTTTGGAAGACAAATCCTCCGGTGCCTTACTAAAATAACTGGTTAAAGAATCCACCTTGTCTTGTATGGAAGTGTAAAAACTTGTGTACAGTGTCTGAAGATAAGAAGTGAGGGAGGTTTCTAGACTAGACTTGACATTTGAAACCATCTGTGGAAGCATGGGTCTCGCATGGGTCCAGATAATATGGTTTGTAAAGATGAAGGAATCTGCAAATCTAATTGTCCTTCCTTTTGGGCTGCAAATAGATTGGTACAAGAGAGGAATGAAGGAAGGACACTGCCAGAAACAGCACGAATGGATGTTTGTACCAAGGAATCTAGTACAGGAGGATTGGAAGGACCCTTCGTGCGAAGGCGTTTCTTATGAGAAAACACAATAGGGGAATCTTCATCTTCTGAATTAGGTTGCATAGGCCGAGGAGAAGGAACTAAAGATGTAGGTTGCACTGGGAAAGGAGCAGGATCGAACATTGGAACACCGCCAAGAGGAGGTGCAAAAGTGAGGTTTCTCTGTAATAAGGCACCATAGGAGACATTACTATTTTGACCCTCTCATACTCGTTGGAAATGTTGATCCATCTTGGATAATAGGAAGCTTGCCCAATTGAACTTAGCACCCTCTAGAATCTTCATAGAAGCTGTGAACAGTTCTTTGGACAGATACTTGGATACAGACTTGCTCGACATAAACTTGTCCTGGAGGAACTAACATAGCTGCTTCCATATGGGAGAAGAGATATGGGAAACAGATACCCCGACACTATTAATGAGCTAGTTAAGGAGCAAGGGGGTAGAAGTTTCCTTCTTCATCAGCATAACAATCTCATCAACAGTGAGTAACTGGTTACCGCTGGGCACAAATGAAGTAGAAATGGGCAAGCACAGTGCTTCGTTGATATTAGCTACAGATAAACAGAAGGTGCAATTATAAACCAGAACAGATTTGTTTTTGTAAGAAACCAAGAAGGCGTAACAAAGTTTCTCATCCAGAGACGGCAATGTGAGGGCAACAAATGGGCGGAGGCCTGCATGTCAAATACAATCCACCTCTAAAAGGAGGGAATAATCATGGACTGTGAGGGAAACATGCTATACCACAATCGGAGGGGTAGAAGTAGGTGCCATTAAGACTATAGCAAAAAACCCACACACACAAAACCAGGAAGACAAAGAGAAAACCTGCAAAACCCATAAACAAAACCTCCACTAAGACCATCGATAGGAAATAGACTGAGAACCAAACTGATTGGACCAAACCACCCCAAACAAACCACATCCTATGGAAAATTTGACATGACCTATACGCATATGCGACCGAAAGCTTCATGCCATGCAACAAACATGCACTCGAGACCCCGTATCAAGCACGCAAAGTAAAACAAAAATGGCACACATACCATAGCCTAGACACGGACTCAAAAAATCATGATGGAATCAAATATTCTGACTAAACATAGAATAAATACCATATGGACCAAGGTTAGATTAATAATCCCAAATCCCATGTAACATTCAGTATTCTACATTGCGGTGAAGTGGGTGGGTAAAATTAACAGCTCATTTTTAATTAGATAATCCATTAAACACAATTCATTGTTAAGTTAATCTATTAATGTGGTGAGTCAGAAACGTAGCCCAGCCCCTCTCAGACTTGATACGACTTGACTTGACTTGGTCTTGACTGATGCAGTTCATTGCTACAATTACATGATGTGTGGCACTTGAGTGCATGCATGTGTGACTTCGGGAGGTTTATTTTAATTACAATTTAATGTGTCTGTAATGCGTGTGCGTGTGCACTTGTGAATGGTTTTTAATTTACAAATTACATGAGTTAAGTTGCAAAGGTGCATGTGCAACGATGGGGTTCCTTTTTTAATTAACGTCCAGTAAGTTTTAATTATAATTTTATGATGTGCATTCTGTTAATTGGGTGTGTGCAACGGTCAATGGATTTTATTCACAATTAATGGTGTGTTATGATGCAAGTGAGAGAGGGAAAAAAGAAAGGAACTTGGCAATGTGTGGGTGGACACTCGCAAGGTCTAAAACCACATCCTCCAAAATGGAATGTGCAATCCACGCAAATCCACAAAAATGAACAAAAGGTCGACTGACAATAGTCGTCCTATTGGATAGAAAAAAAAACGAAAAACTAATTAATACCTTAACTAAACAAAAACAATGATACACATGACCAAAATAAAGAAGAAGATGTGGATTGGAATTTGTGTGGTTTTTTTGTTTTTATTTTTTGTTGTTTTTTATTTTTATTTTTTTATATTTTGTTTTTTGTTTGTTGTTTTTTTTAACAGTAAATGAAAAGGAGGGTTTATTTCTTTTTGTTTGGTTGGTTTGATTTGTGTTGTTTTTGTCTATTTTATAGTGTTTTTGTTTTTTTTTTATAAATTTATTTATTTTATAACTATTTTATAACCAAGAAACCAATTTGTCCCATTATGAGGGCTGAAAACCATTCTGTTTCAATGTGATGGAAATATTTTTATCATGTTTGGGAGTTTCAAAGGATGTATTTATGATAATTACATTATCATAAGATTTCTCTTTTTAAAAAAATATTTTCCAAAAAAATATTTTAATATTTTTTCATTTGAAAAAAATTTCCAAAATAATAAAGAAAGTGAATGTGATTTTTTGGAATTTTTTGTGAAATGTTTATTATTTTTAGGTATGTTTTTGGAATTTTTATCATTTTTCCATCATTTTGTGAATACTTTTGGGCAATTTGGAATTTCCAATAATTAATTAATTGGCATTTTCCATGAGGAAAAAATTTCAAATTGTGGGAAAAAGTTTCATCAAATTTCAAGGGTTTTTAAGAATATTTAAATGTGTTTTTTAAAATTATGGTCCTTTTTTTATGGAATTATTTGCGGGATTTCAAAAATGAATACCCGGACGCACGGGTGAACAATCGCATGTGAACAGCCGCAATGACGCACACCCAGGAATGAGTCCGATGTGCGTCCTTGCGCATGAATGGCCGCAAAAACCACAAACTCCACGACCACGCACATGTCACCCGCTCAAAAAAAAACACGGCTGCCACGACATGCGAAGGGGGACTGAAGAGGGGTGGGGGAGAGGGGGGCTTAACAGGGGGTATAGGAGGGGGGCTTGGTAGGGGGTATAGGAAGGGGGGCATGGGTAGGAGAGGGGTGGGGAAAAGGGTGCTAGGATAGGGGTGGTAGAGGAGGAGGGAGGTGGGGGAGTAGGGAGGTGGTGGAGGCAGGTGGAGGAGGAGAAGCGCGGGTGGAGGAGGAGGAGGCAGGTGGAGGAGGAGTAGGTAGTGGAGGAGGTGAGAGAGGAAAGGGCAACGGGACGAAGGCAGGGGCGGCGCTGCGACGACTCTAGGCGGCAAGCGGGTGGCTCTACGGCCAGGCGGGTGGATCCGGTGGTGACGTATGGCGCTACGGTGACTCTAGGCGGGCGGCAGAGGCGGCAACGAGCGGTCTTGGGAAGAGGAAGAGGGAGGATAGGGAGGAGAAGGAGAAAGAGGGCGCAAGGAGGAGGGAGGTGGTAGGGAGGCAGGGATGAGGAAGAGGAGAGGGGAGGGGGAGGAGAAAGAAGAAGAAGAAGAAGAAGAAAAGAAGAAGGAACAAGAATAAGAGAAGGAGGTGGGAGAGCGGTTGCCCGTGGGGGGGGGGGGGGGGAGGGCCAACCACTTTTTTTTGTTTTTTTTTCGTGGGTTTTTTTTTTGCTTTTTTGCTTTTTAAAAAAAATTAGGATAGGTTTTGTATTTTTTTTTGTTGGGGTTTGTGTTTTTTTTTTGGAAGGATTTTTTTTGTTTTTTTGTTTTTTTGTTTTGGTGGTTTGTTTTCTTGTATTTTTTGTTTTTTTTTTTGGTTGGTTGTTTGGTTTTTTTTTTGTGGGGGTTTGTTTGTTTTATTTTAAAAATTAATTTGTTTGGGTTAATGTTGGGGTGGAGGTTTTTTTTTGGGTTTTTTGGTTTGTTTTTTTTAAAAACGTGTGGATGGGTTGTTTGCATAATTAATTTGTGGTATTTAATATTTGTGGGTTTTTTTTGTATTTTGTATATTTTTTTTGTTTATCTTTAGGATTGGGTCTTTGGGTGGGGAAATTTTTAAAAAAAGGGAGAAATGAAATAAAAGAAAAGCTCGAAAAAGGGGAGTGCGACCCATGTGTATGCACGGCATGGGCGGGGGGAGGGGGGGAGGGGCGTTCAATTTGCATTGACGGGATTGAATACGACTAGGACGTCGGTACGAAAGGGTGCAAAGGCAACGGGGCATCTCGAGGCGCATAAATGCAAAAATGTGTGCGTTCACACACGAGGGGAGGAACACGGGAACACAGCAAAACAAAGAAAAATTAATAACTCGCAAATTTTTTGTGGGAATGCAATGCAGTAAAAAGGAAAACTGGGTTGGAAGGCGAGGGGGAGACGGTAGAAAAGTATAATGGGGTGTTCGAGATCAAATTAGGGCGGTCCCATGGGAAAAAGACTAAAGATGGCTCCGAAAACACATTCGGGGAGTAATGTCGAAAAATCCACTTGTCAGAATGAAGTGCACGAAGAAGGAAAAATGTGCAGAATAATGTACCCAACAACCCTATCACGTCAAAACACGGTTCTAACTAAGATAGGACGTGTTCACATAACCCCAAAAATAACCCCGAAACGGGATATAGAAATAAATATAAAAAGATTGGATCACCAAAACGAAGGGTAGTAAAAAGGAAAAATGTCTACGCGAAGGGGATTAACTGGGCTATCACATCAAAACGCAGTTCTGGGGGAATTAGGAGGGGTTTACATGCAAAAAACACAAAAAAGACACCCGAAAACACATGAAAAAATTAATAACTAAAAATTCGGTGGTCTAAATAGGGGGAGAAAAAATAAAAAAGGTGGGGAAAGGTTGGCTAGATACTTATGTCAAATTAAACTAGAAGTTTGAGGCAAACAGGGCATGTGCACATGGGAAAAATATGGAAATTACGCATGAAAATGCCCCAAAAACCCGCAAAAATTAATATCGGACCAACCGTGCATCAGAATAACATTGAGTAAAAGTAAAAATGTGGGGAAGGTGGTTGTCAAGGCTGTCATGGTAAATTACGGTTCCAAAGTAATAAATGCACGTTCACATGAAAAACATCGAATTTACGTGAAATGTGCGAAAAATTAATATCTCAAGAATTGTGTGTCGAAACAGGAGTTGGTAAAAAGGAAAAATGGGCAATTCAAATGAATGAACAAGGGGTGTAAGGTTGGATTGGGATTCCGATGAATGGAGGATGCGTTCACATGCAAAACGTCAAAACAATGGATAAAGGGAAATAGTAAAGGAACGGCCCCAAGGGTAGGGTAAAGTTAGACGCGAGGTGGGAAAGGTACCCCATGAGGGTAAAAATAGGTCATGGCATACATGCATGATCAACTGGAGGCATATGCAGGGGGTATGCACATTAGACGCGCAGGGACGCATCCCCACACTTAAAACCTTAATGGACATAGTAAAATGCATCAAGACAACCTAAGACCCGTCAATCAATTGGATATCTCACACCTGGTTTAGAAATCGACAAGGGGAATGGTGTAGAGGGAGTATGCCAAGGTGCATAGTTGATGGTGCATTAGTACATCCAACCCTGTCTGGCATAGGTGCAAGCAGGAAGGCCAGGGAGCCTTGTAGTGCAGTGTACAGAATAGGGTGACATGTCTTTCTCGTGTGCATAGGGAAATGGCTGACTCCAATTATCGTACCATCACTCAATCTTACCTCTCAGAATTGATTGAGGAGAAACACCAGTCACTCAGCCCACCCTCTATCTCACACTCTATTGAAAGACACAGAGGGCAACCCATTCCTAAAACCCATTGACGTAATCCTCACATTCACTTGTGTAGAGGTTGTATGCCTTGTGTGCATTTGATGGTGCAACAGTGCATCCTGACCTGTGCCGGCATATGGTGCAAGAAGGAAAGCTAGGGAGCCTTATGGTGTAGTGTACAGGAACAGATCGTGCATTGTGCATTGAGAGGCCCAACCCATGCGTGCAACACTCCATTCACACATCTCACCTCTCATTTGATTTGAAGGGAAAGACTGGTCACTCATCCCACTCTCTGTCTCACACTCTTTTGATAGGTATAGAGGACAGCCCATACTCACATCCCTATCCTGTTAGGATGAAAGCTTGCATCACTCAAGGGGTTAGTGATGAAGATCTCATCGGTTGTTGTTGTCAACAGAGTGTTGAAGATGATGCGTACCTAGGGAGGTAGCTGACACGTCTGGTACTTAGATGATTTGTATATTGTTAAGGAGGGCAGACAGACTCATATTGCAGAGACAGTGCACCCGGGGTCCACTAGGGTTTATCATATAGTACCACATGAGTGTAAGGGAGGGGGATTATTTAAGGGAAGGAAGGTATATTTTGTAAGATAAGGTCCCATAAATAGGGGGTAGATAAGGGGTATTTTCATATATTTCTTACATGTAGGTGACGTCTCCTCATTACTACTAGTGAATCCCCCGTGACAGCGCACCAAGGGAGGTTTCTTTAAATTACTTCAGGAAAGGTTATGCTCGTGAATCAGCTATCCTGGACTGTGGGATGTTATCACCTTTTCCACAGTTAGCTTTCCGCCCAAGGGTGCTTCCACCTTTTCTTGGAACAAGGCCTGCTATGACATGGAATTTCTTCCTTTTCTCCCATAACAATTTTCTTTTTCATTTTTTTTCATTTTTTTTCTCTTTCAAAAGGGACATGGTAGAAACACCATTTGTCAGAACCATCCTCTCCACCGAAGCTGATTGAAAATAGAGGATAAGAGATCAAGGGCAAGAGGTGGGTCGGAGGGGATAGAGGGCTGCATACACCTCTTCAGGAGTGGCAAAAGAATGACTATTAGAAGTAGCATCAAAAGAATTATAGTGCCACGCCAATGGGGGAAAGGATGCGGTGACTGTGATTGTGATTGTCAAGATCCCCAAGGAGAGAAGTACTTCTTCAGGCGATAGCCATTAATCAGGAAGGGATCATCAAAGGCATCAACGGTCTGCACCTGAACAAAGCCATTAGGGTTGACAGCAAGTACCTTGTATGGGCCCATCCACCATTGTTGAAGCTTTTTAGGAAACTTTCCAAAAATCGCAAATCATAGGCCAGGACAAGATCACATTCTTTGAACTCCTTTTACCTGATGAAGCTGTCATGATAGGCCTTACGTCGTGCTTGAGTGGTTTTCATGCACTGGAGAGCTATCCACCGAACCTCGTCTAAACATTCCAAGTGCAGGAGGCGGCATTGCAGTGACTCATCATCTCCCAAGCGTTCTTTGATAGCCACTCATAAAGAGGGCAACTCCAGCTCAACAGGGAAGACAGCTTCTGTGCCATACACCAACTAGAAAGGGATCTGTCCTGTAGCAGCCTTATGGGAGGTTTTGTATGCCTAGAGGGCCTTTGTAAATCGATCATCCCAGTTGCGATGATGTGCGGCAATCGTTCTTGCTAAGATCGAGTAGAGGATACGGTTGGTGACTTAAACTTAGCCGTTGGATCTGGGGTAGTAATAAGGAGTGGACTTGCAATGGCACACCTTATACAGCTTTATCAGTTCTTCCATGATCTTATTAAGAAAATAAGTACCTATGTCACTTACCAACTCTAAGGGACTGCCAAAATGGGTGATAATATTCTCGTACATGAATAGGACGGCGTTGTTACCATTGTCCTGCTTCAGAGCTTTAGCTTCACACCACTTTGTGACATAATCCGTACATACCAGGATGTATCTGTTCTGCTTCCATGTGGTAGGCGGATCAATGGGACCCAGAAATCAATCTCCAACTTCTTGAACGGCTTTAGGGGAAGGATAGGTTGCAATGGCATTGCACTTGTTTTGGTGGGTTTCCCCATTCCCTGGCAAGCATTGCATCTCTTGCAGTACTCATATGCATCCTTGTGGAGGGTCGGCCACCAGTATCCCGCTAACAGAGCCTTCCTATTATTGCTTCTCCTGCAAAGTGTCCACCACATGGTTCATCATGGCATGCTTTCAATACTATGCCGATTTCATCTCCTGCAACACATCTTCGCAACACTTCATCTTTGCCTTTCTTGTACAGTGCACCGCCTAGAAAGGTGTAGGGGGCTGATTCTAACAGAAGCTTCTTCTTCTCATGGATTGAGATGCCAGGAGGATACTATTGAGTTGCCAGGAGGTTGGATATGTCTACATACCATGGAGTAACTGTGTTGACTAGAAACAAAGAAGCATCAGGAAGGTCTGGATCATCCTGTTCCTCTTTTGTAGTTTGAGGGATCCTCTTTGATAGATGATCGGCTAGGACATGGGAATGGCTAGGCTTAGTGACCACTTCAAAATCAAACTCTTGGAACAAGAGAAACCATCTCATTAGTCATCCTTTGACATCTGCTTTGTTCATCTGGAAGGACATGGCTTCATGATCCACGTAGAACTTGAAATGCATTGACAGTAGATAGTGTCGAAACTTCTCCAGTGCAAACACCATTGCTAAGCACTCAAGCTCTGTCACTATGTAGTTTCGCTC
Organism: Lygodium microphyllum; assembly: GCF_053477565.2. Lineage (NCBI taxonomy): Eukaryota > Viridiplantae > Streptophyta > Polypodiopsida > Schizaeales > Lygodiaceae > Lygodium > Lygodium microphyllum. The sequence continues at coordinate 94,118,010 of NC_141154.1, forward strand.
TTGGTCAGTTACTTTCCAACTTGCATCATAGATTGGTTGATATAATTTAGAGGGGCCCTTTTGACATAAGACAACACCTAGCCCTTCAATTAATGCATCTGTGTGCACATGGAGCTCCTTCGTCCAGTCAAGAGGCTGCAAGATAGGTGCTTGGATGAGGCACTGTTTTAGGGTATTAAAGGCTTCTTCGCAATCATGAGTCCAAAGGAAATCCGCATCTTTCCTTAGGACCTTGTGCAGAGGGGCTGCCTTGGTTACAAAATGTGCAATAAATATTCTATAGTAGCCCACATGGCCAAGAAACCCTCTCAATTGCTTGAGGTTTATTGGTGCTATCAAGGCGGCAATCTTCTCAATCTTCACCGGGTTTGTTGAAACCCCTTGTGCAGAGACAATATGGCCTAGAAGGACTCCTGATGAGAGGGCCAAAGACACATTTGTCGAGGTTGAGAGAGATCCCATACTCTCGCCATCTATCAAAGCATTGCTCTAGGTGTCCCCAATGCTCACGAATTAGGCTACAGACACAGAAGTCATAGAGATACACCTCAATGAAATCATGCAGATGGTTTTGAAAGGTAGCCATCATTACTTGTTGGAAGGTGGCAGGAGCATTACAAAGCCCAAACGGCATCACTCTGTAAGCATAGGTTCCCCATTCTGTTGTGAAGGTTGTTTTGGATTGGTTCTCTTTTGCGATTTGGACTTGGTTATATCTGTTGAATCCATCCAAGAGGGAATAGAGCTCATGGCCTGCCATTGTGTCCAATAGTTGGTCTGTGAAAGGGATAGGGAAATTATCCTTCTTCGTCTTCGAGTTGAGCTTTCGAAAGTCCACACATATTCGAAGTTTCCCGTTCTTCTTGGGTACAACCACAATGGGCAAAATCTATTCACTATTAGCCACGGGATAAATAAACTCTGCTTCAAGAAGCTTCAATAATTCAGCCTTTACCAAAGCTGAATAATTAGGATTCATACGCCTTTGTCTCTGCCTCACAGGTTTTAGGCTCTAGATCAATGTGGTGTTGACAAACTATAGGGTAAATCCCCTTTAGATCTTTATACGACTAAGCAAACACGTCTAAGTTATCCTTCAATAGGTATGGCAAAACCACTAGTTCTTCTTCTCGAAGATTTAGACCCACTTTCAAGTGACGTTCAGTATTGTCAATATCCAGGAATGACAATTACCTTTCACCTTCCACTTTGCAGATAAATGTCCCACGGATTGCTTCTGGATAGAGGTCTGACTCCTTCAAGGGAATAGTGTCATCGTCTGATGTTCCACTAGAACCAGTGTCCTCCTTGTAAACAGATGACTCATTTGTCTGTTGAGATTGCTGGAAGGGTATCATAGCTTTGTTTGTTTTTGTGTGAGTGGTGATTTCTTCTAGACTTAGGGATTCATCTTCAAAGGATACGTCTAGGAATGTCACATAGCACGGACCTTCTAAAAGCCATGGCTCTCATGGCTCTGGCTTCTGTTTGACAAGGGGTATCATCAACATCTTTTCTCTAGAATAAATGGTCAAGGTGATAGGAGCCACTAGTAAACTTAATTTTTATAACTTTGATCCATTGCTTATGCAGATTTTGCATACTTTGTGGTCCATTCGTCAATCCAAATGAAACTGTGGTCATTTCATCCAACACCATGAGATCCTCAGTCTTTAAGGTCTCTGTAGGGATATCAACAAGATCATCCACTATCAAAGGAACTTCTTCATTTGCACTTTCATAACCTGCATCTTTTTCTTCCTCATCATTTTCATCCTCTTCCTGTGGAGGCTCTGTCTCTACTTCTATAGAGGCTATGTAGGAGAAGAATATGTCCTGTGTCTCTGTGTCTGCTTTTGCTTTTGCATCTATCTCTGCTTCTATCTCTGCTTTTGACTCTATGACTGCCATGTAACAAGGAGAACAATACATCCATGCTTCGATCTCACTGTCAAAGGTGATGTCAGAAGTCAATTCGAGTTGAGGCAAGAGGTATTCTCCCATGGACAAAGACTTTGCTTCTCTCGGTAGTTGGCTTACAATGCCCACTATTAGGGACTGTACCTCTATTTTCTTGGGAAAGATTTATTTAATAGCCTCTTCATCTCCTGATGTGCCATCTGTTAGTTTATTGGAGGAGTCTGTTATGACTTCGATGGATGTGGATCCATTGCCTTTTTGCGATCCATACAATTTCAACACCACTTTATTTGGTCCCCTGCCTAGGGTTAGGTTTCCTTTGAACCAGTCCATCCTGGCTCTTGCTTCGAAAAGCCAAGGTCTTCCCAAGAGCAGAGGGTATGAGGTCCCATAAAAATTTGGTTTGACCACCAAATATGTCAGCCAATAGTCTCTTCCTGCAAGGGTTTTTTTACGTATGGGAGGATGCCCAATGGTTTAATTCTGCTTTGGTCTTCCAATTTGATAAGCCACTGTGTAGGTTGAATTCCTTGCAAACCTAGATCCTTCATTATCACATCCGTCATTATGTTTACTGTTGAGCCTCCATCAATCAATGAATCTGAAATAAAGCATCCTTCTATCCATACACTAATCTTTGGAGTTCTAGGATCTAGGAAGACATTAGCCACATCTACTTCCTTCACAGATTCTAAGGCTCTGTTGGATTTTGTTGTTGTTAGGGGAGCATTCCTTAGGCTGCGTCTTCTTGTCAAGATGCTTTTAAATCTCTTTGGCCAACTGGGAGACATCATCAGCAACTATCAGAATGTTAGGTTTAGTTTAAAGGTGTCTAGGTCTTTGACCAAATCATACTCTTTGATAGGATCCATTGGCTTTTCCAATCGATTGGGAAGTGGGGCCACGCCCACTTTTATTTTCCCTTTTTTTTCTAGGAGTGGTAACATCTGCGCTTCTTCTTCATGAGGAGGTACTTCCGCATCCTCTATTTCCTGGACCTCTAGTCTGCCTCTGAACTGTCTCTCTAGCTCTCTGTGGCTCTATGGTGCTCTGTACTTTCTTATTTTGGATTGCATTGTTCTATTTTTCCTGAGGGAGGTTGAACATCATCGTCTTGGCAGAATGAATGTTCTCTTTTGGAACTACGGATTCTACTTTCTTTACTCCTGTTATTGTGGCCACTTTCAATTCTACCAAATTAGAAGCAGGTTCTTGGATTTTCTGTTGGGTATCAGAAGTAGATTTGACAGGGGGGCTAGACTTAGACAATCGTTTGCAGTATGGCCTTCTCCTTTGCGTCGGCTGCATAAGGGCTTGTAATCCATAGATCTTCTAAGGTTTGAACAATTCTGTGAGATGTGACCCTTTTCTCCACATCTATAACATTCCACCTCAGATCTCTGACCACTGCCAGACTGTTGTCCTCTGTAACTTTGAGAGGAAACCTCCTTGGACCGAAATTAGGACCAAACTCCCTAGGCTTTGGTCCAATGTCCTACGTTGTTATCTTGGATTCTAGTAAGTTGAATCTTATGTTTTCATATTTTTGTCTTCATTCATGCATCTCTTTTAGAGAGAGGATATCCTCTGTATGGTTCTTCCTCAAACAGTTTGAACAGAAGGCTCCAGGAATGGTTTGTTTTCGAGTACATTCAGTGGCTAAATTTCCCCCTTGATGGCACTTTCTGCACCATGTATTAGAATGCATCACATCTCTCCCACCTCCTACAGGAGTGGATATATTGGTGGTATTCACCTTTAGTGTCTGTAGCTGCTCTGTAATCACATCCATAAGCTCTTTCTTGATACTTATGACTGAGTTGGATAAGTAGTCCTTTAGATTTTCACTTCCTGGAGTACTTGTAGTAGGGTTTTGGGAAGCTTTTGTAATTACTACATATACAAGTTGGGTTTATCTAGAGAGCCCTCTGTTCTGATTTCTGTTTTGATTTTGATTCAGAGCTCCTGTTGATACTTGGGGTTGTTGATTCTAGTTGGTAGGGTTTCACTGTTGTTGAGTCACCATTGGAGGAATTGTTTGAGGCCACTGTTGTTGTGGTTAAACCATCATTTGAGGCATTGTTGTCTGTGGCCATTGTGGATTAGGTGCATTATACTGCGACACTATTTGCATCTAGGAATAAGGGGGAACTATCTCTCGGACTGCATTTGGTGGGTATACCATTCCTGGCATGGGAGGAGGTAAGAATCCTCTTCCTGGAGTCATCGACAACCTTGCTTTAACTTTGTCATACAATCTTGCACCTTCCACTGCAGCTTGCAGATTGACTGGTCTTCTCAATTCCACAAACTTGCAAACTTCTAGTTGTAGGCCTCTGAGGAACACTCCTTTCTAGATGCCTTCATCCAAATGATGCTTGGTCCATCTCTTCAGGATGGATTCCATTCGCGAGATATAAGCTTCTACTCTTTCTCCAGAGGACTAACTTAGGTTCATGAACTCCTCTCTCATCTGCTCTTCAAAACCTTCACGCTTGAATTTCGTGAGGAAGGCCAATGAGAGCAGAGTTTTGAGCCCGAAATCTGCCTAAAATGTGCCCAAAAATCTTGAATTTAGGGGAAAAATGTTCAACATCGAAGGCGGCGGCTGGAATTAGGACGATTTTAAGCACCAAGTGAAAGACGGCTTTTAAAAGGCGCCGGAGAGACACTTGCAGTTTTTTGATAATTTTTACGACTTCCGTGCGGGATGCCGGGAGTTGCCAATCAGTGTGGGATGCCGAGACGGACTCACAACATTTTTCAGAGGTCAAATCAGAGTTCGGACGCGGAAGAGGCAAAAAATTGGCCAAGATTTGAAAAGGTGGACAAAAAACTAAAGGCCAAAAGGGGTGCCCTTTGGGAGGGGGCACCCCCCCCCAATTTGTTTTCATGGTGTGTGGAGATATGGCGACGTTGATCAGAAGGCGCCGAAAAAATCGGACCCCCCCTCCCACAAATCGATTTTGGGCCTGCAAGTAAGCCATGAAACAGACAATGCCCGGAAAATGCCCCTTCGTCCCTGATCATGTCGCTGGTCTTCACGCGAGATATGGCTAACTGAATGAAGAGATCAGAATCTAGTCTTTCTCTCTCCTCCCTCTCTCTTCTCTCTATGGGTTGTTCATGCGCACTATCTTGAAGGAGGAATCGAGAGGGAGATTGAAGAAAATGGTAATGGAGATTGATGGAGATGCTGAAGATTGATGTGCAATATTTGATTGAGAGAAATGGAGGCTCCATCCGCTGGTCATGCAGTCATTTAATATGTCTCGGGTTTCGTAAAAACACAGTATGACCATTTTTATGAAAAAAATGAAGGGTTTTTTGGTATTTTATGATGGTAGTGACGTTCTTATTGGATGAAATTTTTTTTGAGTGTTGGTTGTATCATGATTAATTACTTTTTATTAGAAAATTTTGATTTGTCAATGATTTACATGCGCTATTTAATTCCCATAAAACCCGAAATGTGGTTTTTAAGCGGTAAAATGATAGTTTTGTCGTTTCGAGTGGGTGAAATGTGTTCTTATGGGGGAAAAATGAAAAATAATATGAATGTTAGTATGCTGAAGTGATTGGAACAAGAAAAATAAAAAAATAGCATATTTTATTGACAAATAAATCAAGAAAATAGAGAAAATAAGGGAAAAAATAGAAATACGCTTCACAAAAATAAGGAAAAATATAATGATTATTTGTGGATGTATGGTAGTGGCAAAGCATGAGGTTTAGCCTCAGTTTTCCCTATCTCCTTGTCAAAGTTGGTGATTTATTGCTTTTCATACATCAAAACATGACAAAATGAACCTCTACACCTATGCAACGAAAGTAATACCTAAACGTAGGGGGTGGGATGTTTGAATGGTGCGATTTGCGTGCTGATTGTTGCTGATTTTCTAATGCATATCATGACATAGAGTTTTTTGTATTTTAATTAAGAGGATAGTAGCACGTGTATTGTCTCGGTGCTATCCTTACATCAATGCAACAAGTTAGTGAATGAGCATTGGAAAGCCTGGTTGTGCACAACACGTTTCTGATTGAAAATTATGTTTGAGCACTTTAGGATCATCCACTTTTGCATGTGCATGTCAACCATGGTATCAAAATTAAAAAGGATTGGATGCATAGCACCTGTTTTTGATGGCGATGCCCCACGCTTGAGTGTGGAAAGGCAACCTAAGCCATAGGATAGATGTTCCTTTCTTGGGGGATCATTTGAAAAGGATACATGGTATCTACTCGAATACTTTCAAAATGAAAGAGTGTAGTTTGTTCATTTGTTCTATATGTTGAGCAGCGCATCAAGGGGCCAATCTCTACGATGTAGGAGAGTTGTAGTGAGGCCACGGTGATTCCATCAAGAGGTTGCCTCCCATGTATGTGATTATCGTGGCATTTATTGCCAATGTGTAAGGGTTCTCCCTCTGTGGAGTTTATAGAAAGGGAAACGTTGGACTACAAAAATATAAATGCATAGATTAGGCTTTAGGACAGTTCGGTCCTTTAGTAGCAAATAGACGCTCTTGGCCCGTGAGGCCGTGTGGGTGGGTTTTTCTGTTATGAGCATGAGGTCCCGCTAGTGCCATAGCCAGTGCCAGCCCATTTAAGGACCCTTGAGTGGTGCGTCTGCCGGGAGTTTCCAACAAGTGGTGGTTCTCGAATCTAGGGTTTTTAGGGACCAAAAAGTTGGTTTATGTCCTCTGACAAGGACCGTCAAGCCGAAATACAAAAAGCAGAACGTGCTGAGAGAGGTAGACGACGGTTGGAGATTGTAAGTCGCTATTCTCCTCAAAGGAGTAGCTCGATACGCATAAAAGGCAGTGGTCTTAGTAACCCAACTAATGCACATAGTTCTTTAGGTGCAAAAGGAAGCGCAAGTTCTTCCTCTCTTCCAGCAAGTCAATCCACTTCAAGTGGTGGTGTGATCCCATCAGTATAAACTCCTATTGTCAATCCGATTGTCGTCATGGCATAACCCATTGCAATTCCTGTAGGGACACCCGATCTGCCAGCTTTAGGAGTTCCTTTGCCCATTTTTAATGGGTTAGCTGAAGAAGTTGCAGAGTTTCACATTTTTGAATTCCAAATATTAATGTTTAATTACCGCATACAAGATGAGGGACATCTTATGATGTTCTTTAACATGACATTAAAAGGAAGGGCTACAGTATGATATCATAGCATAGAAACTAGAACCATAACCACAATCGACCAATTTTATGCAGCTTTCCGAGGAGAGTATGCCCCTAAAAGAGGTGGCCAATACTGGTTGCGTGTTTTGAATGTAACATGCCAAGACCCCCATGAGAATGTGAAAGCCTATGCCAAGAAGCTTAAGAAAGTATTTCGTAAGTTACAAACTTACATTTCTATTCCGTCAGCTGCCCAATTGCAATACTTCTTGCATGGATTGGATTTCAATATTCAGGTACAATTGAGCAGTGTGGCTTTGGCTGATATAGACACCGCCATCATGCGGGCAGAAGGAGTAGAGTCACGATTACAAACGGCCTACTCCTCTCGAATAAATCTTAATGCGGATCTAGTATCTGGAGACAATTTACCATTGAAAAACGGAAGTCAAGGGATGCCTATGAATAACCCTAATGGGAGAGGAAGCATGGTTCAAAATGTACCTTTGCTGCCAGCTCCTCCCAGTGTGACTATGCCTATGGCTAGTCAGTTGGCTCCACCAAATGTTGGAGGCCAAGCTTCAAACCCTAATGTTGTTCCTGTGAGTCAACAACCAATGCCTAATCAAATTGTTAGGCCAATGGAACAACAGATAGATGATCAAGGCTATGAGTCAAGTGCCTCTAATGTCCTTGGCGAAGTTAAGGATATGATGAAGAACTACACCGACATGATTTCTGAACAATATCGACAAATAGTTGTTGACGTCAATTTCCTGAAGAAGCAGTAGAATCTGATAGGGAGTCGACGCCCTGAAGAAGAAGGTGGTCCCTCAAGATTCAGCTGTAAGTGGTGTGGCAGACAACATTTCCCTAGAAACTGTCCAAATGTTAAATGTGATATTTGTGGGAAGTCGGGCCACTTAGCTGCCACCTATTGGATTAATATTAGTTCCCTCCAACAAGGGAGTAAATAGCCAGGTCCAATTAATCATAGAGCACAAGGTAGTAATCTCCAGCAAAATGATGGACCAAGGAAAATACTACAAAGGGGAAAGACCACTATAGAGGAGTTGCCATAAGGCAATGGAGTTAGCCTTATTGAGGCTGTACGCATTAGTGGCGCTGAAGCCTCTAACCTACGAGCCATGATAAGAGGCCAAAAGGCTAAAGAGGGTGATAAAGATAATGCAAAACCGGTCGAGGGAAACCCTAAGCAAGGGGATAAGGGGACGCAAGTCCTGAATCCTGGCGTGGAAGGTGGACCTCTAAGGCCTATTGACAAAAAAGTCGATCCTAAGAAGGATGAGGAAGTGTTAAGAAAGAAGGCAAGAGCTAAAAAAGAAGCACCAAAGCCGGTCCTGCGGCCAAAAGAGAGAATGGTTTGGCAAGAAAATAGAGTGTTGGCTACCTATCATGATTTTGATTTAGCAAGTTCTCTTTGCGAAGTCAAACCAGATGTAAACCTCTTACAATTGATTAAATTATCTCCAGGAGTATGCAAGGAATTCAAGAAGATCCTGCGTATTGGGTATATTGTAGAGTCTTTGGGCATAGCACGAGTAGGGGAATATTGGTTTGGTCATGTTGAAAAGAATTGCCCTACGGTTCCAGCATACGTTGTCAAAGAATTTATTGTTCATAATATAAATCATGGGATTCTTATGAACATAGAAGAACTTCACTGGGAGTTATATGAGGAATTTGCATAAAAAATTCAGACATTGTTACCCAATAACCAACTTAGTTAGATAAGTTCTTTTGTATTTAGCATATAATTTTTAATTGTACCATGTATATTGATGAAAAATAAGTCTATGGAAACCTACAACTTGGTTAGTTGGAAGTAATTGACAGTCAGCAGGATAAAACACTTTTATTCAAGTGCAAAAATATGGTCAGAACTCAAGAAAAATGCCAAAAGTTGCCAAAAGTCCACTAGGTTCACAAGGGGCCTGAAGTAATAGACTAATGTGACTAGCAAGTGACATGAGTAGGTCAAAAAGTGACCTAGGCTTGAGCAGGGAGCAGCCCGCATTTTTTGGCGCAAAATGCGGGCTGCACAACCTGACTGCAACAACTGGAAAAGAGCTGGAGCTATGGTGCATGCTTTGGAGCATGCAAACTGGAGATCAATAGGACCAGAAGATGAAGATGTAAACACGGTGAGAGCTCCACTTATCTGTCCATTTGGTCTGACAAAAATGCATGTTATGACAGTCTATAAAAGGGAAAAATCTGAGAGAAAAGGATTCAGCCTACTCTTATGCATGAATTCTCTCATTTTTTCTACCTTATTCTTGGTCCAATGAAGCCCGACTTGTACCCAAGTACTTGAGTGACTTTGGGACAAGCAAAGGCTGAGGATTTGAAAGGTGTATGGGCTGTTATGGGCTGAAATAACCAGTCATAAACAGGTCAGCCCACTATTCTTGTCCATTTTTATGAGAAAACAAGAGATTTATGTGGTTGTAATGGAAGAAAATGACCTCATTTCATCAGGACTTTGCTCATTAATGATTAGAGGAGCTTCTTCATGAGTTTATGCACTCATTTTGAGCTTTATTATGGGTTGGAATTTTCTGTTTTAAAACAGGGCTAAAGCTTAAATTATGCTCCTTCAATGCATTTCATGTATCATTGGCCCAAATCTTGAAGGTATTTGAAGTCTACCAACATAATACTTGTTCCTTAGAGTTGGAATCCATTTATGTACTTGAAATCAAAGTCATTAGATCTTGCATTTGATATTCATATTTGGATTGAGAATCTGAAAATATTATTTATGCTATGGTGTATGTATCCAGAGGCATTTGATGTAATCAAGATAGAGTTATTTATTCCATTCATGTATGCTAAATACATAGAGAAAAAGCTTGAATTCTTCTTCCGTATCTAAATCATTTCTAAATCCCGGAACTTATTAAACCCGAGTCTATTTTTCCTTCCTGAACTTTGAACCCCATACTCCTCTTCTGCACTAAGCCCTGGTGGTAGACCTTCAGCCCTTAACACGACGACAATGTCGATGGAATATTAGTGGAGCATGCTATCGTAGACACTGGGTCCTCTGTCAATATCATGAGTTCAGAGTTGATGGAGAGGTTGGGTCTAGGCATCCAAAAAGATAGCTCCACCCTTCTTAGAATGGCTGATGATAGTCTAAGGCAACCAGAAGGTTGCGTTACTAAAGTCCATGTTACAGTTGCAAGTGTAGAATGCTTCTTGGACTTTAGGGTGATAAGATTTGCAGGACATCCTAGCTATCGAGTCTTGCTAGGTAGGCCTTGGATCTTACGAATAGATTGTCAAGTCGATATACTCACTTGTCGAGTGGTTCTAGGTAGAGGTGCTAATCTAGTAATAGTCGATGCTTACCCTGAGTCTCCTCAGAGTGAGAGAGCTCCTTTATCCTCTATTGAATTAGAGACAGACATCATCCAACGATGAATCTAAAGAGGGGTCCACTACAGAGGATATTTATCAGATAACTTTAAATGATCCGATAGAGCCGCAAGATAGGATAAGAGATGCAGATGTGATTTAGTTTGAACTTGGCACGCCGAATGATTCGCGGCCAATTAAATTAGGTTCCATGCTCAGTTCAGCAGAAAGGGAGGACTATGTGTCCTTGATTCAAGAATTCCGCGATATCTTTGCTTGGAGTTATGATGAGCTGAGAGGCATTCCTCCCATCCTGGCTATTCATACTACTCCTGTAAAAGAAGGCAGTCGTCCTGTGCATTAGAAAGTAAGGCGTATGCCTTTTGAATTGAGGGACGGGTTGTTTGAGGAGTTACAGAAGTTACGGAAAGCTGGTTTAATCTTCCCTATACAGCACACAGAATGGTGTTCACCAGTTGTCATCAAGAAGAAGAAAAACAACCAGATTCGACTATGTGTAGATTTTAGAGAGCTGAATAAGCAGATGGTTAAGGATTACTACCCGTTGCCATTTATTGACTAGATTTTGGATGAACTAGCAGGTAGGAAAATATATTCGTTTATGGATTGCATTGCACGATACAACCAGATGGCAATCGTAGAAGAGGACAAGTTGAAAACGACTTTCATTACTGTCTTTGGTACTTTTGCGTACCATGTGATGGCCTTTGGTTTGTGCAATGCACCTGGATCATGGCAATGAACAGCAGACAAGACCTTTGGTGACATCTTCCCAGATGAGTTGAAAGTATTTATCGATGACCTGGGGCAGCCACTATAAGGGAAAGGATGTTTATTATCTTAAGAAAGTGCTTTGAGCATTGCAAACAATTTCGTATTGCTCTTAACCCATGGAAGTGTATCTTCGGAGTGCCTTATGGGATATTGCTAGGCCATGTGGTCAGTTCACTAGGGATCACAACTGACCTTGAAAAGATTAATGTTATAGTTGCTATGAGTCCACCATGCACTCCGAAAGAGGTACATAGCTTTCTATCATCGGTAGGGTACTATCGGAGGTTTATAAATGCCTTGGCAGAAAGGGCGTTGCCATTAACAAACTTATTATCCTTTAGCTGTCTATTTGTATGGTGCAACCCTTGTACGGTAGCTTTCGAGGATGTGAAACAAGAGCTAGTAAAAGCACCAGTTTTAAAAGCACCTAAAAGAGGCGAGGTATTTTACATATTTTCAGCAGCCACCATGCATAGTATCAGTTGTTGTTTAGCCCAAATCTAGGAGGAAAAGTGGCATCATCCAATAGCTTTCGCTAGTCAAAAATTGGGCATACCAGAAATTAACTACACCTACATGGAGAAGTTGTGCCTTGCGATGGTCTTTGCGACTAAAAAATTCAGGCACTATATCCTCTATGAGAAGGTGGTTTTTTATACGAAGGTGGAAGGGCTTAGATTGCTTCTGAATAAGCTACAACCGCCTGATCGTCTGGAAAAGTGGTTAATCACATTGCAGGAGTTTGATTATGAGATTAAGAGTAAGCCACCGAGGTTGCAGGGGATTGTGGAATGCCTTGTGTATTTTGGGGAGCTGAAAGAGACTTTGGCTAAAGGAAGTGAAATTGAAGAAATGTTTAAGATTGATACAGCTTCTATTCTATCTTGGTATGCTGCTATCACGCATTATCTATGAACCGGAGAGACTAGAGCTGGTTTATCAAAATCAGAAAAGAGGAAAATCAGACAACAGGCTTTGAAGTTTTCCTTGATCGCAGGAACACTATATCGGCAAGGTGTTGATGATATCTATCGCCGATGTGTGATGCCTGACGAGGTTCTTTTCATCTTGAAAGAGTGCCATGACTCTATGTGTGGAGGGCACTTCGCTAGACAGTTGACGACACAGAAAGCTTTAAGAGCTGGATATTGGTGGCCGTCCATCTTCCAAGATTCCTTTGAGTACGTTAAGAGATGTGATACCTGTCAAAGACATGATAACAGAGAGAATAGGAAACGCCCACTTATGCCTATCATGGCTATCCTTCCATTTGCTGATTATTTTACAAAATGGTTAGAAGCACGGGTGACGAGCCAGGACAATGCAAAAGAGACTTCAAGTTTTCTCTTAGAGCCGATTATCTGCCGTTTCGGTCCCCCAAAGGAACTAGTGTCAGACCATGGAACACACTTTTTGAATAAAGTGATCAAAAGCCTGACTGAAGCCTGACTGAAGCTTGGCAAATCAAGCACAACAAAATGACCCCCTATAATCTGCAAGCCAATGGGCAAGTCAAAAGCACTAATAAGCAGCTTGTGGATATCTTTTCTAAAATAGTCTCTGAGAAGAAACGAGACTGGGAGAGGAAGTTGTCTGTGGCAGTATGGGTGTACAATACAACGTTCAAGCGAGCTACCGGCCATACTCCATTTAAATTAGTTTATGGGGAAGAGTGTGTGTTACCCCTCAAAATCGAGTTTCCAACCATACGGTTTGCAATTAACCACTCTTTGGGAGAGGAGGATGCAGTCTTTCAACGTTTCACGACCATAGCCCACCTGGATGAGCTGAAATTGCAGAGCTTATTACACCACGAGGTAGCTAAACGTCGGATGAAGCAGTTGCATGACCTTAAAGCAAAGAAGTATACCTTTAGAAAAGGGAAATTAGTTCTGTATTATGATGCACATAGGGAGCTGTTTCCAGGGAAGCTGGGACCTAGATGGGATGGCCCCTACAAGATTGTCAGGATAGGAAAAAATAGGTCTAAGGCTCTACTAGCTGATCTGCAAGGAGTAGAATTTAAAAATAAGGTTAATCTTAATAAGATTAAACCTTATTATTTCTAAGTATGCTAACACGGAGAAATGCATTGTAGGTCCATGCTGTGGTTGATTTGAGACCTGCAAAAGAGCTTAAAGCTGGTTGATGGGGCAGTTAATTCCTTATTTGGAGCACCCATATCTAGAGTAGAGATACCATCAGGGGAAACTTATCTGGTGGAGCAAAGGATACAAAGTGATTGAGCAAGAGGATGGAACCTTTGTGTGGGAGATCAAAGTCTTCTCCCATCACTGCTTACGAATGTTGACAAGTATGCTTGTTGAGTTTAATGAAGGTGGCATGGAGCCGTCAGTTCACCCTCTAAACATGCTAAATTTTGACTATCATAATTACGAATAGAGGAGTTCGTGATGGTAGGCTGTGTAAACCCATTGTGGACATACACATTATATTTTGACAGAGCATCTAGGGGCCCTAATAAAAATGGGAGTGTTGGAGTAGTAATCTGAGATCCCCGACGTACAGTTACGATGAAGTTAGCTACTTATCTCAAGATAGGATTCACTAACAACATAGCGGAGTATAAAGCCTTGATTATGGGACTGCATATTGCCAAGCAAGGTGGTATTCGGAGGTTGTTAGTAAAAGGGGATTCCCAGTTGATCTTGAATCAGCTAGATGGGACATACACAGTGTGGAATCCCATCCTTTGTATTTATCATCAAACTGCCATGACCCTACTTGAGGAGTTTGAGAGAGTTTCTCTTCAGCTGATTCCACGTTATTGGAATCAATTTGCGGATTCACTGGCAAACCTTGCTTATGAAGAAGACATTTTCTTCAACTGTGGTCCTAGTTTGGATATTGCTATCAATAATGAGACAGAACCCCGTCGCTTGTGGGGAATGTTATCAGAGCATGCAATATATGGCACGCGATGGTTGATATGGGTGATGCAAAGAGTAGCCGAGACCCATCTACCGTTGTTATCCTGGACCCATAGGCTAATTAGACAACATGTTATGCGTACGCCTCTTGCTATATATGCAGGAGGGATGGGTCATAATCTTATGCATTTAGTTTAGGGCTACGAGCCCTATTTTTCCTTCTTGGAAAGGAGCATATTATATATCTGTACTATTTCGGGGAGGGATGTGTAGGTGCTATTCTGTTTGATCTCGTTAGGCCAAGAGGGCCAGTTTTGCAAGGTTTTAAATGTTTTATCTCGTTAGGCCAAGAGAGCCAATCTGTTTTTGTAGTGAAATGATTTATTTCATTAGGCCAAGAGGGCCAGTCATCTGTTTAGTATAGGTGCGGTTAATGGTTTCTTGTTTTAGTCCTGTGCTAGACAGGTTCAAAGAAGAGCTTGGAAGGAGCCTATGTCGCGCGGAGACTTCTCGTGGCCCTATCCAGGTGATATCTCTCATTTACGAGTAACGTGTTTTTTATGTTATATGTGTCTGTGTACTTGTAGGGGATTTTTCTTTCTTGATTGGGGACCGGCGTCCAAGGCATGAAGTCCTAGGTTTAGGTTAGGTATGTCTGAGGGAGGTCTAAGTAGTCGTTGCCTCCTGTAAAGACATTGCCAGGCATCGAGAGACTTGTTTTAGAAAGTAGTCCTAGTGACCCTGTTTTGCTAGCCTACTAGGCAGCTATTCTAGGAGTTCTTGGTAGTTGTGAGGCAGCTAGAGAAGCCTGCCAGAGGAAAAAATGATGATGATAGAGAGGAAGAAACCGCGAATATCTCAAAGACAATAAATATATATAAATGTGTGTAAAAAGGGGTTCTAACCCCTATAAAAATAGAAAAGAAAAGAAATGAACATTTATAAGCAGTTGCTCATCGCCTTGCGAAGGCTTGGTAGGTTCTTAGGGACGAGTCAGACCCGGGGTCGATGCCTTGTCCTCCTAGGGATGGTGTCTCGCGGGAAAAGAATAAAGTAAGGAAGGTTGGAGCGAAAATAAAAGTGAGCGTCAGAAAAGGATTAAGTGTCGTCTCGCGAGGGCTTGGTAGGTTCTTGGGTACCGAGACAGGTCCGGAGGCCGATGCTCTGTTCTCATTGGGTCACTAAGCTCAGCTCCCTCCTTTTTACACGCCCGAGTATGGGGGAATAAAAACCTAAAAGAAGAAATGTGCTAAAAGAAAATACTTCTTGATTAGGCTATAGGAGTCCTCACCTAGTAGGAGCTTCTAGGGTGTGTTATCCTTAGTTAGGTAGGTAGCTCAGACCACCATGTAGGGCAACCTCTTTGATAGTTCTTTTTAGTTTGGCCATGTTGGAGCAGTCGGTTAGTGACTAGATTCAGGCGTTCGATTAGATTATGCTAGGCCTTCTCCTTGTGGATTTCATGCCTTGGTTTTGTCAGGGGTAGGGTGAGCATTGTGCTATGTTTTAATATGTATCTATTTTGTATTAGCTTGATGCTTCCTTTGGTTGTTTTGTGCAGATCTATTGTAGGATTCAACGGGCTGAGTTGCCCTATCCCATAGTCGCCAATGAGAGCAGAGTTTTGAGCCCAGAATGTGCCTAAAATTTGCCAAAATTTTCGGAATTTAGGGAAAAAATGTTCAACATCGAAGGCGGTGGCTGTAGCTAAGCACCAAGTGAAAGACAACTTTTAAAAGGCGCTCGATAGACACTTGCGGATTTTTGATAATTTTTTGAACTACTGTGCAGGATATTGGGAGCTGCTAGTCAGTGCGAGATGCCGAGATGGATGTGCAGGATTTTTCAAAGGTCAAATTGGAATCCGGACGCGGAAGAGGCAAAAAATTGGCCAAGAATTGAAAAGGTGGACAAAAAACTAAATGCTAAAAGGGGGTGCCCTTTGGGAGGGGGCACACCCGCCTCATTTTTTTTCGTGGTGTGTGGAGATATGGTGACGTTGATCAGAAGGCACTGAAAAAATCGGACCCCCCTTCCCCCTTCACAAATCGATTTTGGGGTTGCAAGTAAGCCATGAAACAGACAATGCTTGGCAAATGCCCCTTCTTCCCTGATTATATCTCTGGTCTTTGCGCGAGATATAGCTAATTGAATGAAGAGATTAGAATCTAGTATTTCTCTCTCCTCCCTCTCTCTCCTTTCTATGGGATGTTTATGCGCACTATCTTGAAGGAGGAATCGGGAGGGAGATTGAAGAAAATGGTGATGGAGATTGATGGAGATGCTGAAGATTGATGTGCAGCATTGTATTGAGAGCAATGGAGGCTCCATCCGCTGGTCATGCAGTCATTTAATGCGTCTCAGGTTTCGTAAAAACACGGTATGACCATTTTTATGAAGAAAATGAAGGGTTTTTTGGTATTTTATGATGTAATGATGTTCTTATTGGATGAAAATTTGTTTGAGTGCTGGTTGTATCATGATTAATTGCTGTCTATCAGAAATTTTGGTTTGGCAATGATTTACATGCACTATTTAATTCTCGTAAAACCCGAAATGCAGTTTTTAAGCGGTCATTTTGGGTGGGTGAAATGTGTTCCTATGGGGGGGGGAATGAAATATAAATTGAATGTTAGTATGTTGAAGTGATTGGAACAAGAAAAATCAGAAAATAGCATATTTTATTGACAAATAAATTAAGAAAATAAGAAAAATAAGGAAAAAAATAGAAATACGCTTCACAAAAATAAGGAAAAATATACTGATTGTTTATGGATGTATGGTAGTGGCAAAGCATGAGGTTTAGTCTTAGTTTGCCCTATCTCCTTATCAAAGTTGGTGATTTATTGCTTTTTATACATCAAAACATGACAAAATGAACCTCTACATCTATGCAACGAAAGCAATACCTAAACGTAGGGGGGTGGGATGTTTGAATGGTGCGATTTGCGTGCTGATTGTTGTTGATTTTCTGATGCATATCATGACATAGAGTTTGTTGTATTTTAATTAAGAGGATAGTAGCACGGGTGTTGTCTCAGTGTAATCCTTACATTGCCGCAACAAGTTAGTGAATGAGCATTGGAAAGCCTTGTTGTGCACAACACGTTTCTGATTGAAAATTATATTTGAGCACTTTAGGATCATCCACTTTTGCATGTGCATGTCAACCATGGTATCAGAATAAAAAGGACTGGATGCATAGCACCTGTTTTGGATGACGAGGACCTACACTTGAGTGTGGAAAGGCAACCTAAGCCTTACGATAGACATTAGTTTCTTGGGGGATCATTTGGAAAGGACACATGGTATCTCCTGGAATACTTTCAAAATGAAAGAGTGGAGTTTGTTTGTTTGTTCTATATGTTGAGCAGCGCATCCAAGGGGCCAATCCCTGCGATGTAGGAGAGCTGCAGTGAGGCTGCTGTGATTCCACTGAGAGCTTGCCTCCCATGTATGTGATTATCGTGGCATTTATTGCCAATGTGTAAGGGTTCTCCCTCTATGGAGTTTATAGAAAGGGAAACGTTGGACTACAAAACTATGAACGCATAGATTAGGCTTTAGGACAGTTCATCATTTAGCAGCAGATATACGCTCCTGGCCCACGAGGCCGTGTGGGTGGGTTTTGTCTGTTATGAGCATGAGGTCCGGCTAGTGCCATAGCCAGTGCCGGTCCATTTGAGGTCCCTTCAGCCAACTTCATGTCATCCCATGTGCCAAAAGTTCTTGCTACCTATCTTCATACCATTGAAACAGTGTGCCCTTGAAAGTGACGAGGAAGATTGCTAACCAATTCTTCGGGGTTCTAGCATTGTTAGCCACACGTGCTACCATAAACTCTGCTACATGAATATCAAGGTCTTTATTGTACTCTTCCTTAAAAATTGGCAATGGGACTACATTTGTTGGCCTGTCATCAGTATTTCCAAGGAAAATCCGACTAGGAAGGAGACCTCCAGTCGCCATGGGGACTTTTGTAAAGAGTGCTTTTAGGGCGTCAAAGGAGGCTTCTGCTAGCAAGCTTGTTCTTAGCCTTGATTATTGCCTTCTCTCTTCTCACGTACCTTTGGACTCCTTCTAGTTCTTGCCTCTTGATTGCGTCATTCATCAGGGGGTTGGCTCCAACCAGTTGGTTTGTACTCAACAGAATAGAATCAGAGAGGGGCTTTAGTCTCTAGAGGATTCTCTTGCGAACATCTCTTCTACCTACTTCTTTTCAACATCTCTGAATTTAGCTTTCAAACCACTACAGAGGGGGAGATATTCTGTTCTGAAAGTATCAAAACTCATTCTTCTTAGGATCATTGTTGTGCCATCATTATAATAATGCCAGCTTCGGATGGTTTCAATAGTGTATGTTGTAAAAAACACTATGTCTACCAACTTCCAGTGGGTTGCTATTTAGACAAATATAAGATTGTCAGAACACCAAGCATCCCACGTATCCTGTTGATGAGAATCCATGAACAAATTCTAACTCTTTTCTTTCTTGTTTTCGTGAACCTCCACTGATCGTGACTCTTGAAGCTTCTTCACAATCTCCCACTTGATGATGTCTAGAAACTTCTCAATGAATGCCAAATCTTCCATGGATGGTTATTCTCTCTGTTTCTACTCTTCATTTTGTTTCCAAACAATTTGCCACCAAGATGCACGTCTTTGTTGCTTCAACAGGAAGAGGAAATAGTCCACCAAATAGAGCTTGCATCATGATGCTAATATGTTTTGCCATTGTGGGATGAAATTCTTGTAGAAATTAGATTTGACAATAAGAATCTCCAACTCTTCAGTGGAAGAAGGAACTTTGCAAGCATCCATTGAATTCTCCTCTTCTTAGCAATGCCATTTCTTTCATTTTTAGTTTCTTCTGATGCTTGTTGATGGCAAGTTTCCCCAGCTGCGCACCAAAAACACGGAGCCCCAAGAGGAAAACCAAGGAAAAGGTTTTCTATTGCAATAAAATCTATCTTCTAACATCAACAAGCTTTTGTTCATTCTTTAGATGACCAAAACAAGGAAAATAACAAATCTTCACGCAGCATCATAGTAGATATCTCCCATGGATTTGATAGAATCTACCATAATCTTCAACATCTTCACAAAATCCATCAATAAAATAAGGAACATGAAATAATATACCACTTTTAAATGGAAATAAATCACATTGTATTCATGTTCAATGCCTTCATAGTTCTCTCTCTATCTCTCATAGTAGATACATTGTTTTTAGGCATAGAATTGATTTTCTCTCACTCCTCTCTCTCACATACTTTTGCTCTCTCAATAATACATCATAGCCTCTCTAAAATACTCAAGAATGGCATTCAATTCTCCTCTCTTGGTCATGGATACACCTCCCGAAAGGCATGTCTGATGCGAAGAGTCACCATAGAGACATCACTGTGTCTTGTGAGATTTGGCTTCTGTCATTGTTCTTTTGTAACATTCTGTGAATCTTCATCAACTACTTCTTCATTTCAATTAGCTTGAATAGAGCTTCCATACATCCAACATAACACTCAATATAAATGAACAAAATAGACCATAGAGCAACATGACAACACAAGAACAGAACTATAGAGGCTAGAGAGCCTTACAGAAGATCAACAAAGACCATAAAAACCATAAAAACCAAACCAAAACCAATTCAATCTTTCATAAACCTTTTAATAGAACCTCAACCATCTCTCAAAACATTCATTCAACCATCTGAACTAGCAAAATAGAAGTAAAACAGAAGAAAATAGAAGAAAACAAAAGAAAATCAAACCTTACAGAACCAAACAGAAAAAATGATAGAACCCTATAAAACAACATATCCTAATCAAAAACCATCATAAACCCTTCAAACATACTCAAACCATTCCAAACACTTCAAAACGTCTTCAAATTCAAATTATCCATCACAAAAAACAACCATTCAGCAACAAAAAAAAACAAAAAATCAGCCCAAAAAAACATATCATTTCAGCACTCAACAGCTAGAACGGAGATAATCAGGTTAGTACATAAGAAAAAGATTACGATTAATTAGAACTTACTTAAACTTGCAAAAGCATGTTAGTATTATCAATTGATTTTTAGGAAAGAACATGGAAATTGACGAAGGGGATAGATTCTATGCATCGTATACATTGATAACTGTGTTAAAAATGTTTTATGGTTATGACGTGTGAATAATGAATTATGTCTCTTATGATTCCAGGCATGCATAGCTGGACGACGAGTTTTGGATGGTTGTGGTTTGGAACATTGGGGTCCCCAACCCAATGCTCCCAAACACTCTCTGGAGTGTGGAAAACTCATCTGCGGATGGGGGTCCTATGCTCTTGAGGGAGGTAGTTGTTTTGTGTAGAAAAACTCACCTATGGGTGGGGGTCCTACGCTCCCAAGGGAGGTAGATGTTTTTGGTTTTGATTACTTGAGCACCCAAGAGGGAAAAGGGCCAAGTGATAAGTGCCCTTGTTATGTAGGATGGCTCTTGAGGCTCAAGGAAGCTTAGAGGGGCTCTGAGCCGGTTGACTACGGACGCGGAGTGTGATCACATACAGCCTAATCCCGAGGGATTGGAAGGTTCTATCCTAAGATGGAAAATGTCTTTCGACAAAAAGATGGATTTTGTACCACTCTGTGGAGTGATGATTCTGGATGTTACTATGAATAAAGTATTTGATTTCTGAATTGTTTGTTATGTGCTAAAGGTTGAGTTTAATGATCCTAGTTTAACGGAATAATAAAAGGAAGTTGATTTTATATATCCAAACAACATGGTAGTATACTTTGCTAATTAGACAAGTAAGAAAACACAATTGAGAAAAGTGGGAGGCTTCGATCATCGATCAAATGCCTATGGCTAGGTGGACCCGATATATTAGATAACTTTCCAATACTAGATAGAGTTGATTAAATCATGACTCTCCCAACATCGATATGATTAGTTACGAGGTTTAACACCGTTTTAGGGGACTGAAGCTGAGATTTTACCTTATGGGTAGGGGGATCGAGTTACACTCTCCCTCATCTCTCACTCTCTTTGAACCAAGTGTAGTGTTAACCTCACTCCTGCATTTGATTGATTACAAAGTAGTCTTTTTTAGATGGGCCTTAGATTGCTATTAGGGGTGACTTGTCCACGCTTTCCCCCTATGAAGTAGAAGTGAGTTTCCTATGTCCGAGGTTTCCCATGGGAAGACAGGATGGTGATGTGCATGGATATGAATTTTGGTTGACTACTAAGAGGACTATTTCGGGTCTGTTGGAGGAGGCACCTCACACGTGGTATTAGAACCTGTTAAGAGAGTGTGTGTGTGGGTAGAGAAATGAGGAGCTTAGTCTTGCTCTCTATCTTCCATTCATTATTCCATCCTTCTCTCCACTTACTAAAGAGTAAGTTATACACTAGGTTTAGCTAACCAAGACTAACTCTAGTTAGGTCATACCGACTAACTCGACTTATTGAATGTCCAACACATGTACAGCTAGGCACAGCTAAGACTGTTGGTCACATAGAAGATAATAAGATTGAAGTCTCAACACTCCCCCTCAAGCTCAAGATAAAACCTATACACAAAGTATCTATCATAATGGGTTGAACTTATCTTTACCCAAAGACTTGGTAAATATATCAACAACCTGTTCATCAGGCTTCACATGCATAAGGTCTATTTTTCCTACAAGAACCATCTCTTTGATAAAATGCTAGTGTATCTCAATGTGTTTAGTCTTGGCATGATATACTAGATTTGTTGCCAGGAGTACATTGCTAAGATTGTCACATAACAAGGTCGTTGGAGCATTAACTTGTATGTCCAAATAAGCTATAAGCTTGAGCAACCATGCAATCTCACACATTGCCAATGCACCACATGATCTCAAATTTATCTAGTAGCGTTATAAAAGTTCAATAATACATATAAAGAATAGGATTCTAGACTGTATATGTCCTATTTAGTTGATTTAAGATCAGCTGGGAATCCCCTTTTACTAACAATCGTCGAATACCACCTTTCTTGGCAATATTAAGTCCCATAATTAGGGCTTTATACTCCGCCATGTTGCTGGTGAATCCTACCCCAAGATAAATAGCTAACTTCATTGTAACTCTACATCCTAGATCTTGAATGACTACTCCAATACTCCCTTTCCTATTAGGCCCCTTGGACGCTCCATCAAAGTATAACATGCACATCCACAATGGGTTTACACAGCTATCCATCACAAACTCCTCCACTTGTAATTATGATAGTCAAAATTCAACATATTTAAAGGGTGGACTAATGTCTCCATCCCACCTTCGTTAAACTCAACATGGATGCTTGTCAAAATTTGTAAACAATGATGGCATAAAACTTTGATTTCCCACACAAAGGTCCCCTCTTCTTTCTCAATTACTTTGTATCCTTCGCTCCACTAGATAAGCTTGCCCTGATGATATCTTTGCTCAAGATATGGGTGCTCCAGATAAGGAATTAATAGCCCCATCAACCAATTTAAGCTCTCCTGCAGAGGTCTCAAATCAACCCCATCATGGACCTGTAAGGCATTTAGTACATTAACATACTCAGAAATAATGAGGTTTAATCTTATTAAGATTAAGCTTATTCTTAAATTCCACTCCCTGTAAATCAGCTAGTAAAACTGTGAACTTATTTTTACTGAGCGTAACAATCTTGTAAGGGCCATCCCATCTAGGTTCCAGCTTTCCTCGAAATAGCTCCCTACGTGCATCGTAGCATAGAACCAATTGCCCTTCTTAAAGATATATTTTTTCACTTCTATAGCATGCATCCGCTTCATCTGACACTTAGCCACCTCGTGTTGCAACAAACTCTGCAATTTAAGCTCATCCAAGTGGCTATAGTCTTAAACTGCTCGAATAGGGCATCTTAATCACCCAAAGAATGATTGATTGGGAATCTTATGGTCGAAAACTCAATTTCTAAGGGTAGGACACACACCTCTCCATAAACTAACTTGAATGGGGTGTGGCCAGTGGCTCGTTTAAATGTCGTATTACACGCCCAGACCAGCACATATAATTTTGTATCCTAGTCCTGTTTCTTCTCGAAGACTATCTTGGATAGGATACCCACAAGCTGTTTATTGGTACTTTCAACTTGTCCATTTTCTTGCGGATTATAGGGGGTCGTCTTGTTATGCGTAATTTTCCATGCTTCAATTAGGCTTTTAATCACCTTGTTCAAAAAATGGGTTCCACGGTCAGATATTATTTCTCTTGGTGGACCAAAATGGCGAATGATCTACTCAAGTAGAAAACTGGCAGTCTCTTTTACATTTTTCTACCTCGTCGCCCGTGCTTTTGACCACTTTGTAAAGTAATCGATTGCTACTATAATGTATCTTTTTTAAGTAGTAGACAACGAGGTAATAGGTCCCACAAAATCGATGCCCCACTTCTCAAATGAAAGGATAGCCATAATCGGCGTAAGTGGATGCTTCCTATTCTCTCTACTGTCATGTCTTTGACATATATCACGTCTCTTGACATAGTCAAATGAATCTTGGAAGATGGATGGCCACCAATATCTAGCTCTTAAAGCCTTCTATGTTGTTAACCGCCTAGCAAAGTGCCCTTCACAAGCGGAGTCATGGCACTCTTCCAATATAAATGGAATCTCGTCAGGCATCACACATCAGCAATAGATATCATCAACACCCTGCCGATATAGTGTTCCTGCGATCAAGGAAAATTTCAATGCCTACTGTTTGATTTTCCTCTTATCTGATTTTGATAAAGTAGCTCCAGTCTCTTCCGTAGAAAGATAGTGCGCTATAGTAGCATACCAGGAGGGAATAGATGCCATATCAATCTTGAACAAAGTTTCCATGTCAGTTCCTTCAGCCATGACCTCTTTTGGCTCTCCAAAATCCATGAGACATTCTACAATGCCCTGAAGCCTCGGCGGCTTGCTCTTAATCTCCTACAAAGTGATTAACCGCTTTGCTAAACGATCAGACGGCTATAACTTATTCAACAACAATCGAAGCCCTTTCGTCTTTGTATAAAAAATCACCTTCTCATAAAGAATGTAGTGCCTGAACTTTTTGGTTGCAAATACCATCGCAAGGCACAACTTCTCCATATATGTGTAGTTAATTTCTGATATACCCAACTTTCGACTAGCAAAAGCTATCGGATGGTACCACTTCTCCTCCCAAATTTGGGATAAATAGCAGCTAATATTATACATGGTTGCTGCTGAAAATATATAAAACATTTTGCTGCTTTTAGGTGCTTTTAATACAGATGCTCTGAGAAACTCTTGCTTCACATCGTCAAAAGATACTTTGCAGGCATCACTCCATGCAAACTGGCAGTTAAAGGATAATAGGTTTGTTAATGGCAATGTTCTTTCTGCCAGTGCATTAATAAACCTTCGATAATACCCTACCGATGACAGAAAGCTATGTACTTCCTTTGAAGTACACGGTAGACTCATGGCGACTATGATCTTGATCTTTTCAGGGTCAGTCACAATCCCTACTCAACTGCCCAAATGGCCTAACAATAGCCCATAAGGCACTCAAAAGACGCACTTTCAGGGTTGAGAGCAATGCAAAATTTTCTGCAACACTCGAAACACTTTCGCAAAATAATCAACTGTCTTTCTCTTACGGTGGCTGTCCCCAGGTCATCAATGAATACTTTCAACTCCTCTGGGGAGATGTCACCAAAGGTCTTTGTTACCGTGTTTCCGACCATGTTATCGCAGCACAAAGGAGCGGAAACTGGGAAGAAGGAAAAAGAGCAAAAAAGGCGCAAAAGCAGAAAAATATGCCTTGACTGGCAACCAATCCCTGAAAAATTCAAATGTTCGGACACGATCCTCAAGAGGCTTCAATGTTGGGCCACGGCAAGGAAAGAGGAAAAGGTGCACCATTAAAATGCGGGAGCGCCCTCAAATCTGTGTAAAAGAGTGCGAGGCTCACTCCTGTGCAAAGGGCCTAGGCTACGGCCGGCCATGTAAAAGACGAAAAAGGGGATGACCGCCCGAAAGGGATTTAGGATTTTGTATATAAAGTTGAAAAGTGAATGAGAAGCTGATTCTTTGGTGTGTGGCAAAAGGAGTCTTCTTCTTCCTCTCTTCTTCTCTCCTTCTTGCCTGTGTGTACTCTTGAGAGAGGGAGTGTGAGAGTGTGAGGGAGTGAGTGTGTGTGAGGGTGAGGGTCGGCAAACGCGCATTAGCGCAACTTGTCGAAACCCTTCGGGCGTTCAGAACTTGATTCTGGCACACGGGATAAGAGAAATTGTAGTGCATAGCTGCTTAGCAGTGGTAGTAGACAGTTGAGGGATCCACAGACTAGAACACAAGCTGCTGAGCCACGAAGACCTGATTGATCGGAAGCAAACAAGGAAACATACAAAGAGTCCTAAACCCTGACTAAATGGCTGGAAAATGGGTCTACAAGCCTATCAGGCCAGAAACGAGCGAGAGTGAGTGAGGCTCCGAGGAATTGCTTGCTACACTCACATTGAATTTTGCACTTTAAGTACACTTAAGGAAACTGAAAGCCTGATTGGGCAAAGTGCATGAGAAACAACACACTCACCGAGTGGCTGTAAATTAAGAATTGTATTCAGTAATTAAAGGAACTCACTCAAATAAATCGCTCAAGGAACCCACCAATAGGAGAGGACCCAGGACATAGACAAACACGCAAAGTGCAGGAGAGAACCAAGCGAGAAGCGCCAACGACAAGGACCTGTCACGACTAGTCAACCTGATCGACAGCGCAGCAAGGCGCAAGAATTCAACCATGACGGAGGAAGGCTCAGACCATTGGTTTACCGAGGAGCTCGATGTGAGCACATTCCCAGACGCTATACAGTAGACGGTGAGCAGTTACGATGCGCATGCCCGGTACGAGCACCATGGCAAGACGGCAGATGCGATCATTGCAGACCTAGAGGAGGAGAGAATGCTAGCCCGCAAGGCATTGCAAGGCATAGCTAAGTATAATAGGGACCAACAAGCCAGGAGCCTAAGGCAAAGCATGGAGCTGCATAAGGTGCAACGAGTGCTGAACTTGGTTGGCCAGAACCGAACAAACCAGGAAAGAGGACTAGAGGGAGACCTGACGCTGAGTGAGCTCCTCATGAAATGGCTACTAGCTAACACCGTAGTAGAGCAGAGTGCCACTGCACTAGCGATGTCGCTGCTTGAAGGACTAGGGGCAAACTAGGGCTCAAAGAGCTAGGCCAAAATACCGATTGTTGCCAAGCAACTCGACAAGTACCAGCCACATGACGATCCGTACAGCTTTGTTGAGCAGTTTGAGCAAGTCTGCGAAGCCAATGGCCTCAACAACCAGACTCAATGTTCGTAAGCATTCAGACTTTGCTTAAGCGATAAGGGTAGGACGTGGTATACAAGCCTGGATGCCGTAGAACGAGCCAACTTCAATAACCTCAAGGACCTCTTCGTCAAGAGGTTTGCCGAGCCCGGATACTCCGAAAACCTGCTAGTACGCTTGATGAATGTCAAACAGAAGGAGAAGGAGGGCATCCGCGACTATGTGACCCACGTGAGAAGTCTCTTTAAGAGAATCCCCTTAGGCGAGTGACCGACTGACAGAGCAGTGTCAACTGTATTCATCAGCAGAATTAGAGATGAGGAGTTATATAAGGCATTGGCAGACAATTCAAGCTTGCAGCGAGACGTGGTGGCTAGAGTTTTTGAGGAAGCCATCAGAGTCGATGATCAGCTGAAAGAGCGGAGCTCTAGGAGCTCAAATCTAGAAGAAACCAACCACGGAGTTTAGAGAGAACGCCAGCCTCTAGTGAGCGGTCGAACCCATTATCCCAAGATAAGGGGAAAGCCACTGAGACAGACCAAGGCCTGGCGGAGGTCAAGATGGAATTAGCCAAGATACAGGACATGCTGAGACGAGCAACGTGCCCGCACATCCAGTGTCTGTACTGTGGTGGAAACCACTTGCCGGTCGAGTGTCAAGACCCTAGGTCAAGACCTTGCACTAACTGCGGGAGGTTCGGCCACGATGCCGCACAATGCAGACTACCAAGAAGGTTTCCATACTCGCAACCCTATGGCAAGCCTTATCTAGCTAACAAGCTGCAGCCATTCTTCAGAAGGGAAGCCCCATTGGCTCTACCCGTGCCTAACGATATGAAACCAGCCGTCCCTAGAATGGACATAAATCCCACTGGCATTCCTAGACCGCCTGGTCCTTATGTGACCCACCCACCGAGCGACGCTCCACTACATTACGTGGAGGAGCCAAATGATGAAGAGACCTACATATACCCTTACATCTCGCATGATGACGAGGGTAACGCGGTCCTCATGGATTATCCACCCGTGCCAGTGATGGTGTTAGGACGAGGACGGGGTAGAGGCCTAGGAGGGTAGCCACAGGATCTAGTCACTTGTTGGACTTGCGGACACCCCGGTCATGTCTCATCACGCTGCCCTGAAAGAGAGCAGCAAAACAGGGATAAGGCTAACCAAAGGTGCGCAGAGTGCAGAATCACCCATCTTTTCATTGATTTCCCAAAGCGAAAGCCGTCCTCTAGCGCAGCTAATTTGCCATCTGTCCCAATAGGGCTATTTGGTGTCAAAAGCCCCGATGAGGAGGCCACACCTATTCCCTTACGAGTCATGACCCGAGCCCAAACCAAGCAGGCCGGCATCTCTCTGCCAGGACCTAGCAATCTAGACGCAGCCTCAATAGGAAAGAAAAGCCACAGGTGGAAAAAGAAGAGATCGGACGCTAAGGTCGCATTGAAGATCGAGAAGGCTACGACTTTGCCTGCTAGGAGGAAAGTCTCAGACGCAGAGGCAAAGACTTCAGCCCCTAAGACAACTGAAAAGGGAAGCACTAAGATAGGGGAATACCCGCACCCCAAGCGACAATTGGAGGCCATAGAGAAGGTGAAGGAATGGGTGAGGGAGGCTCAACAGCACCTCAAAGATGCTGAACCCATCACGGAGGACAAGATCAATCCAACATAAGCACGCCAATGTTACCACCTCAACCTAAGTCAGCTGAGGCTACTATGCGACAAGCAGTGCCACTGAGACCAAGCCTAGACGCAACAGAGCTGTAGATCAGCCGCGGCCATTGGCCCGGACAGTCTAGGCTAAAGGAAGGACAAGTATTTAGCAATCTCCTGACCACGCTAGTGACCACCCCTGTAACAGTTGGCCTGGGAGATCTGCTTAAGCAGCACCCTGCCCTATGGCAAGACCTTAGGCAATGGGTCGAGGGCTCACAAGAGTAGGTCACGGTAGACCCTCAAGACCAGGATACAGAAACACAATTGCCTAGTCTAACGTTGCACTCTGTGCCTAAATCTTTGCACGTCAACACCTTTTGGGAAGGCTCTGAGATGCACGTAGTCCTGCCGGTCCTAGCCCTGGGGGACGCAACAAGGAAGGAATCATAGACACGGGAGCGGGGGTTAGTGTGCTTAGCCACGCGGTGCTACAGGCTTGGGGAAACCCGCCTGTTGATGCTGCTAGGTTCAACGTCACGCTAGCAAACGGCATGAGAGTGAAACCATTCGGGGTCTTGAAAAATTGGCCAGTAGAGATCACAGGTATCCAGTTCTCCATTGACTTTATAGTCATGAAGGGAGTGGACTACAATGTCCTATTAGGCTGACCCTAGATGCGCAATGCTAGAGTCATCGAAGATTGGGGTAACGGCTTGATCTTCCTTGGCAATAGAACTCACGTCGTACGAATAGAGATGGAAACTTGAAAGACCTCACTAGTCGATCTGGACGCCATCTCTGCTATGCTCAAAGGGAATACTCGGGTCAGGAAGCCCTATGAGTCCTTGACCAAGTATATCCCATACCCAGAGGATGAATGGGATTAGATGCACGTCCTCGCTACAATTGACCTACCGTTCTTTGACCAGGAGGCATACGAGCAGGCCATCAAAACGGTCGGCAAGACAAACGGAACACTTCCTACGCCACTCTACATGATGCAGCAAGCCTCCATGGAGGGCCTAAGACGATTACCTTCCAAGTGCTTTCCAACAAAAGGGAACTCCAGGGAATATTGGAATACTTAACGGACCAGCTAGCAGGCAGCCCAGCCACCCACTTCAAGCCGCTCCAGGACCTCTTGGAGGATTCCGAGTGGCAGTGGACCAGGGTGCACGAGCTAAACCTCATGTATAACTGGGCCTTAGTTTCCGACCAACGAGACGAGGCAGAGCAAGCCTTGGGAGACAATGAACAGTTGAGTGACAAGGATTCCTGTGATGAATACGAAGACTGCCAATCCTTCGGTGATGGAAGCGAGGGTGAAGTGGATACCATAGAGTACGACACTGCTGAAGGACGAGAAATTGAGCAGATACGGGCAGATGCCAAGCCACAGAAAAAACAGGCCCTTAGAATGGACCAAGGAGTCATGTGCATGAAATGTGATCATGCTTGGTTGGAATACATAGCAGCCATAGACCTTGAGCAAGCCAGCCTAGCCCAACCAGGAACGACATCAATACTTAGAACCCAGTCGCCATCTGAACTGCGGCCACCAGGGGAGACCACCTCTTCTAGTGAAAACGGAGGGTTTGACTCTGAATCGGAAGTTACTTCTGATAGCGACCCAGAAATCCCCAGGCCGCCCATGACCAGACGCACCAAGGGGGACTTACCCGTCCACCTGAGGCGCAGACGGTTACGGCAGGATAAGGCAAAGCATCCCAAGGATGCACGATCAGAGGAACAACGAAAGCCGCAAGACCTCCCTAAATGCTTCACTAAATTCAAAAAAGGGGATAGGTTAGTGGTTCTTCTAGGTGCCAAGCGCCAAGGGCAAACAAGTGAACCAATCAAAGGGCCAGCCAAGGTCAAGGAGGTAAACCTAGCCCTGGAAGGGGAAGTACCCCGACCAGTGTTCATTGCCGAGGACTTGACTAGTGAAGAAGAATTGAGTCTTTTCGCTCTCTTGCGGGAGTACATAGATGTATTTGCTTGGTCCTTAGAAGAGCTACGAGGGGTAGTTCCGAGTGTTGTGACTCACAACATACCCATGACGTCGGATGCAACGCCGGTCAAGCAGTGACCGTACCCCATGAATCCAAAGCATGCTCACGCTGTCAAAGAGGAAATCGACAAGCTGATAAGAGCTGGATTCATTTATGAAATTGAGCACACAGACTGGGTGTCACCCATAGTCATTGTGATGAAGAAGAATGGCAAGATTCGAGTGTGCGTCAATTACAAGAAGGTGAACGCTATTACGAAGAGAGACAACTACCCCTTGCCGTACACCGATCGCATGCTTGAGAGGGTGGCAGGCAAGGAAGCCTACAATTTTCTGGATGGCTTCTCGGGGTACAACCAGGTGCAAATGCATCCTACAGACAAGCACAAGACCGCCTTTGCCACTGAGTGAGCCGTCTTTGCGTACGTAGTCATGCCCTTTGGGTTAACCAATGCCCCCGCCACCTTCCAACTCCTTATGTGCACCATATTAAAGGACATGCTTCGCAAGGAGTTAGAGGTCTTTGTCGATGACCTGTGTGTCCATTTGACCTGGATTGAACACCTAGACAAACTCCGCACGGTCTTTGAAACGGTGTCGCTTATATCGCCTCTCCCTGAACCCCTTGAGATCTCAGTTCTGGGTGAAGCACGGATGCATCTTAGGACACGTGGTGTCGAAGAACGGCATTCCCACGGACTTCTCGAAGGTCAGGGTTATCATTGACCTTCCACCCCCAAGTAATTACAAGGGAGTTTAGTGCTTCTTAGGTCACACAGGATACTATCGACGGGTTGTACTGAACTACACGCTGATCGCTAGGCCATTGTACAAGCTACTAATCGTCTTCGAGTGGACCGAAGCATGCCAACGGGCATAGGAACAATTGAAAAAGGCTCTAACAACGGCACCGATTCTATGAGCCCCGGACTGGACCACTACCTTCCACGTACACATTGATGCCTCTAAGTTTGCCATGGGAGTAGTGTTGTGCCAATCGGGTGAGCATAACTTGGACTACCCAGTGAGCTTTGCTAGCAGACAACTCACTGAGATGAAGATGAATTATTCAACAACAGAAAGGGAGGGACTAGCCATGGTGTTTGCCATGAAGAAATTCTGGCACTATCTATTGGCCACACCTTTCATTTTCTTCGTGGGCCATCAAGCCCTGGTCTACTTAGTGAACAAACCTTGTGCTATAGGATGCATAGCTCGATGGCTCCTCCTGCTCCTGGAGTTCGATTTGTCCGTGGTGGTACGAAAGGGAAAACAACATTACATGGCTGATCACATGTCCCATATACCCATAGGAGAAGTAGTGGGACAAGGCATCATTGACGAGTTACCTGACGCCCACTTATTCCACCTGTCCAGAGAGAGAGACCTATTTAAGGCTGATCTGACGCCATACTGGGCAGATGACATAGTCCAAGTGCTCGAGCACGGACTACCTGAGCGACCAATAGAAAAGGCATGACTTAGGTGCTTGATATTGAAGCTCCAGCTCTACCAGCTGATTGCAAGCCAACTCTATAGGTTGGGGCAAGAGGGATTGCTGTGTAGGTGTGTGTGTGAACATGAGATGCATGATGTGCTCTCAAAAGCGCACAGCGGCATTGCATGCCTTCACATTCGAACTGCGATGCCGCCTAAGAAAGTCCAAGGAGTAGCTGCGGGAGGGTCATCTCCCGGTATCCATGTGGATATCTCACCCCAAAACCAAGTTTTCTCTTCTTGGTTTTATATCGGTTTTAAGACAATCATGCAAAAGATGAATTATTAGGGATAAGATATATTTTTTTCGAGTTATTTACGATGAAGGAGTTTAGTTTAATTGAACAAATGATATTGTATAGAACATAGTTTCCTTCGAATAGCATCATGCATCAAAACGAATTACGAGCAAGATTATCTACTTACTATAATAGTATATTTCGATTAAATCTTAAAGGTATAAAAACTGCATGTTACACCATTAAACCCTATTCTTTTTTGCAATGAATCATCATAGAAAATGAAATTCATGAAAGGATTCGTATGTTGCTTGAAATTCTAGGAAGTTATCATTGCTAACTGCATATCTTAGCAAGGAATAGATTGTTATTTGGCATGAGTTTCGTTTGCAAGGAAAAAGGAGGATTAATTGAACTTACCTAACCTCAAAGCGTTAAAGTTTAGGACTGAAAAATCAATTGTCACAAGGATAACAGCTCGTGTCGAGGTGATCTCAATATTACCTCCTAAAAGATAAACGAATTAATTCAAACTTAGAAATACCTATGCTGCGAAATATGCCTTGGGAATGACTTAAAGACCAAGAAACGTTTATACCTTAAACATTTGACTACCTTCCCTGATTGTAGGGTCAATAAATTCTACATGTAAAAGAACTAGGGTTTGTCCTTGAGGTTCTTAAAAAGAGATCCTAGGTCCGACAAACATCAGCTTAAAGAAACTAAAACGGATTATTTCATCGTATATTACAATGCAGGACTTGCGCAGCAAGTACGAAGTCATATAGTCTTGTGATTGATTCACAAGAAGGAAGGTTAAATACCCTCAACAAGGATGGCGGATCCTTACACAAGTTATCTTGCAAAAGGATGTATTCTTTGATACCCTTCTAAATAAGGAAAGTTAAAAAAAAACCCGAAACTAAAGTATCCAATAAAATTTAGGATTGACTAAGTTGGGTTAATAAGATACGCCCTAACCCAGAATATAAGGGATCTTGCTAAGCTGCAAGACCACTTGGAACGAGTGATGATGCATTCAAAAGAGAAATAATCATTCCTTAGCAGTTTGCCAAACAATAAGGTCGATTAATGGAAGTGTTTGTGCTTGCTAGAGATTTTAGAGCACCATTTGATTTATGAATTACAAATTAAATGAATACCTATACTTTAGGTTGAAGGCCTGAAGGGAGAGGCTGTTTCCGTTACCCCCGACTGCTTGCCTGACCCTAACCAAGAGGGTTGTTGACCGCGCCGGGAATGTGGACTGAACCCGCCGTGAGAGGTCTCTTCGTTGAGCTCTAATTGGAGCAGGAGGACGCTTGGGTGCCAGGGGGGCTCTGGCCGTAAATCCCTCGCCTTCCGGGTCCTGCACAAGAGGCTAACATGACTCGGGATTGGATCTCGAGGCTCGTATACTAGTCTATGAGCAGAAGCTTGGAATAGTGATCCCTATGGATTACTGGATAGCCTTCGGGCGGATTATGGACAAGCCTACGAGCGGAACTCCTTGTATTTCAAAGATAAATATGATGATATGTTAATAAAGAACTTTTTTGATATTGTTTTTCTATGTCACGTGATAAGATTACGTGAAGGAACCAGTGCTTAATGGTTTAATTAAAGAAGCTGATTGTTACCTGTCAAATTAATGTGTTAGATAATTACATAATTAAAACAAACCGAGGAAAGTGCGAAGGATGGGCCATGGGTTTGTCCTACGGTTGGGTGGTCCCGGTTAGCCGGGAACTTTTCTCAAAAATCTCGAAGAACAGCGGGATGATTGTCAAAAGAAACAACGAAAGCGTGGACCTAGAGTTATGTCTTAACCGATTTACACTATTTTAGGGGAACAGAATGGGACTATGCCTTATGGCAGAGAGGCTGAGCTTTGCATCCCTCTCGTTTCCCATTCTCCTTGAACCAAGTGCAGTGTGAATCCGCTTGAGACCTGGCGTTTCTGCGTAAAGTAGTTCGCTTGGGTCCGACGCTAGTTGCTGTTAGATAATGACCAATCAAGAAAACCCTAATTCCGGTCGATCCTAAGTGGGAACGGCCAGGTTACTTCCGCTACGTGGCAGACGCGGAAAGACCTAGATCGCAAATCCTGTAACATTCCATGGGAGTGCCGGATGGAGCTTTCTAGACATTCTTTCTGATGGACTATTAAGACGTGTCCTGGATGATACTAGTGGACACGTTACAATATTGGACCAAAGCCTTGGGAGTTTTGTCCTAATTTCGGTCCAAGCAGGTTTCCCTCTCAAAGTTACAGAGGACGATAGTCTGGCGGTGGTCACAGAGCTCAGAGGTGGAATGTTACAGGTGTGGAGAAAAGAGACATATCTCCCCGTATTGTCCAAACCCTAGACGATCTGTGGATTACAAGCCCTTATGCAGTCGATACAAAGGTGAAGGCCACACTACAAAGTGATGTCCGAGTCTAGCCCCTGTCAAGGCCAATGCCACTGATAGCCAACAAAAGGTACAAGAGCCTGCCTCCAATTTGGTAGAGTTGGAAGTTGTCGGCTGTCATGCATGCCAAGAAGAAGGAACCAGTCGTGCAAGAAGAAAATAACTCTACTTCCAAGACTATGAAGTTCAACCTACCGCTAGAGGGATGGAGCAGTACAGAACAGAACAGTGGAGTACAGAGCACTGTAGTGCTACAGAGAGTCACAAAGATAGTCCCAGAAATAGGATTAGAGGTCCAAGAGATAGAGGATACAGAAGCACCTCCAGAAACAGAATAAGTGCCGATGCTGCCATTGCTAGAAGAAAAAGAAAAGATAAAAATTGGTATAGCCCCATTCCCCAATAGGCTGGAGAAGCCTGTGGATTCTATCAAAGATTATGACTTGGTCAAAGACCTACACACTTTTAAACCAAACTTAACATTCCGACAGTTGGTGATGATGTCTCCCACCTTCCGAAAGAAATTCAAAAGCATATTGATAAGAAGACGTGGACTAAGAATCACTCTTTCAACAGCCACCAAGACCAATAAGGCCCTGGAGCCTGTAAAGGAAGTAGATGTGGCTAATGCCTTCCTAGATCCTAGAACCCCAGAGGTTAGTGTATGGATAGAAGGATGCTTTATTTCAGATGCATTGATTGATGGAGGCTCATCAATAAACATAATGATGGATGTGACAATGAAGGACTTAGTGTTGCAAGGAATTCAACCTACATAGTGGCCTATCAGATTGGCAGACCAAAGCAAAATTAAATCGTTGGGCATCCTCCCATACGTTAAAAAAACCCTTGCACAAAGAGATTATTGGCTGACATATCTGGTGGTCAAACCAAATTCTTATGGGACCTCATACCCTCTGATGTTGGGAAGACCTTGGCTCTTTGAAGCAAGAGCCAAGACGGACTGGTTCAAAGGAACCCTAATCCTAAGCAAAGGACCCAACAAAGTGGTGTTGAAGTTGTATGGATCACAAAAAGGAAATGGATCCACATCCATTGAAGTCATAACTGACTCCTCCAATGAGGTAATAGATGGTACATCAGGAGACAAAGATGCTGTTAAATAGATTTTTCCCAAGAAAACAGAGGCACGGTCCCTCAATGGGCACTGTAAGCCAATTGCCAAGGGAAGCAAAGTCCTTGTCCATGGGAGAATAAATCCTGCCTCAAATCAAATTGACTTCTGAAATCACCTCTGACAGTGAAATAAAAGCATGGATGTATTGTTCTCCCTATTACATGACAGTCACAGAGACTAAACAAAGATAGAACAAATACAGAGCAGTAAACAGATATAGAGACAGAGCAGATACAGAACAGAGACAGAGCAGAAGCAGAGACAGAGACAGAAGCAGAAGTAGAAGCAGAAGCAGAAGCAGAAGCAGAAGCAAAAGCAGAAGCAGAAGCAGAAGCAAAAGCAGAAGCAGAGGTAGAAGATCAGTTTTTCTCCTACAGAGCCTCTACAAAAGCAGAGACAGAGCCTCTAGAGGAAGAGGATGAAAATGATGAGGAAGAAAACGAAGCAGGTTATGATAGTGCAGATGAAGAATTTCCTCTGATAATGGATGATCTTGTTGATGTCCCTACAAAGACCTCAGAGGCTGAAGATCTCAGGGTGATGGATGGAATGACCATGGTTCCATTTGGGTTGGCCAATGGAGCACAAAGTATGCAGAATCTGTATAAGAAATGGATTAAGAGCATAAAAATTAAGTTCACAAGTGGCTCCTATCGCCTTGACTGTTCAATCTAGAGAAAAGATGATGATGATGCCCCTTGTCAACAGAAGCCAAAGCCCTCAGAGCCACGGTCTCTAGAAGGTCCCGAGCTATGTGACATTCCTGGATGCATCCTCTGAAGATGAATACCTAAGTCCAGAAGAAATTACCACTCACATAGAAGCAAACAAAGCTCTGATACCCTTCCAACAACCTCAATAGACAAATGAGTCAACTGTTTAGAAGGACACTAGTTCTAGTGGAACATTAGACGAGTACACTACTCTCTAGAAAGAGTCACACCTCTTTCTAGAAGCAATCCGTGGGACGTTTATCCATGAACTGGAAGGTGAAAGGCAAGTGACATTCTTGGATATTAACGGTATTGAACGTCACCTGAAAGTGGGTCTCAATGGTCTAGAAGAAGAACTAGTGGTCGTGAAATACCTACTCAAAGAGAACTTAGATGTGTTTGCTTGGTCATATAAAGATCTAAAGGGGATTGATCCCACAGTATGCCAACATCACATTGACCTAGAGCCTGATGCCAAACCAGTAAGGTAGAGACAAACATGTATGAATCATAATTATTATGCTCTGGTGAAGGCAGAATTATTGAAACTTCTTGAAGCCGAGTTCATTTATCCTGTGGCTAACAATGAATGGGTTTCGCCCATTGTGGTAGTACCCAAGAAGAATGGGAAACTTCAAATATGTGTAGATTTTTGAAAGCTAAAATCGAAGATGAAGAAGGATCATTTCCCTATCCCTTTTACAGACCAACTATTGGATACAGTGGCAGGCCATGAGCTGTATTCCCTCTTGGATGGATTCAGCGGATACAACCAAGTCCAAATCGCAAAAGAAGACCAATCCAAAACAACCTTCACCACAGAATGGGGGACCTATGCCTATAGAGTGATGCCATTTGAGCTCTCTAATGCTCCTGCCACCTTCCAACAAGTAATGATGGCTGCCTTTCAAAATCATTTACATGATTTCATTCAGGTGTATCTTAATGACTTTTGTGTCTATAGCTTGATCTGTGAGCACTGGGGACACCTAGAGCAATGTTTTGACAGATGCCAAGAGTATGGGATTTCTCTCAACCCCAACAAATGTGTCTTTGGCGTCTCCTCAGAAGTTCTTCTGGGCCATATTGTCTTTGCACAAGGGATTGCAGCAGACCCAGCAAAGATTAAGAAGAATGCTGTCTTAATAGCACTAACAAACCTCAAGCAATTGAGAGGATTTCTTGGCCTTGTGGGCTACTACTGAAGATTTATTGCACATTTTGCAACCAAGGCGGCCCCTCTACACAAGCTCCTAAGGAAAGATGTGGATTTCCTTTTGACTGATGACTGTGAAGAATCCTTTAATACCCTGAAACAATGCCTTATCCAAGTACCTATCTTGTAGCCTCCTGATTGGATGCGAAGGAGTTCTATGTGCACACAGATGCATCAATTGAAGAGCTAGGTGTTGTCCTATGTCAAAAGGGCCCCTATAAATTAGATCAACCAATATATTATGCAAGCTAGAAGGTCATTGATAGGGAACGAAACTATACAGTGATAGAGCTTAAATGTTTGGCAATGGTGTTTGCACTGGAGAAGTTTTGACATTATTTATTGTCAACACATTTCAAGTTCTACGTGGATCATGAAGCTGTGTCCTTCTTCTTGATGAAAAAGCAAATGTTAAAGGACAACTGATGAGATAGTTTCTCCTATTCCAAGAGTTCAATTTTGAAGTGGTCACTAAGCCTGGACGTTTCCATATCCTAGCCGATCATCTATCACGGATCCCTCAAATTGTAGAAGAGGAACAAGATGATCCTGATCTTCTTGATGCTTCTTTGTTTCTAGTTGAAACAGTTACTCCCTAGTATGCAGACATAGACAACCTCATGGCAACTCAACAGTATCCTACTGGCATATCAAGCTGTGAGAAGAAGAAGCTTCTGTTAGAATCAGCCCCCTACACTTTGCTAGGCGGTGCATTGTACAAGAGAGGCAAAGATGAAGTATTGCGAAGATGTGTTGCAGGGGATGAAATCGGCATAGTATTGAAAGCATGCCATGATGAACCTTGTGGTGGACACTTCGTAGGAGAAGCAACACCCAGGAAGGCTCTGTTAGCAGGATACTAGTGGCCCACCCTCCATAAGGATTCATATGACTACTGCAAGAGATGTGATGCTTATCAGGAATGGGGAAACCCACCAAAACAAGTACCATGCCACTACAACCTATTCTTTCCCTAAAGCCATTCGAGAAGTGGGGGATTGATTTTGTGGGTCCCATTGATCCACTCACTAGACGAAAGTAGAACATATATATCTTAGTATGTACGGATTATGTCACAAAGTGGTGTGAAGCTAAAGCCCTGAAGCGGGATGATGGTAACAATGTAGCCATGTTCATGTACGAGAATATTATCACTCGTTTTTGGCAGTCCCCTCGATCTGGTAAGTGACAGAGGTACTCATTTCCTTAACAAAATCATGGAGAAGCTGACCGAGCTGTATAAGGTTCGCCATTGCAAGTCCACTCCTTATTACCCCAGAGCCAATGACCAAGTTGAAGTCACTATCACATCCTCTGCTCGATCCTGACAAGAATGATTGCCACGCATCATTGCGACTGGGATAATCGACTTATAGAGGCCCTCTAGGCATACAGAACCTCCCATAAGGTAGCTACAGGACATACCCCTTTCCAATTGGTGTATGTATAGAAGCTGTCTTCCCTGTTATGTTGGAATTGCCCTCTTTGCGAGCGGCAGTTAAAGAATGCTTGGGAGATGATGAGTCGCTATAACGCTGCCTCCTGCACTTGGAATGCTTGGATGAGATACAGCGGATGGCCCTACATGTTGAACAGTGCGCGAGAGAGACAAGGAATGGAGGAAGAGAGAGGAGAAGAGAGACACAAGACATCGGAAGTGGAACCCCAGAAGTGCATCAAGTGAGTACACATAGTTGGAATATATAGAGGGGACCAGGGATGGTATATATAGACAAACTATATATAGCTAATACTATAGTGCATGGAAACCACCCAAGCGCAACGTAAGGCCTATCACGACAGTTTCATCAAGCACAAGGAGTTCAAAGAAGGTGATTTTGTCCTGGCCTATGATTCAAGATTTGGCAAGTTTCATGGCAAGCTTCAACAACGGTGGATGTGGCCCATATAAGGTACTTGCTATCAATCCTAACAACTTTGTTCAGGTGTAGACCATTGATGCCTCTGCTGATCCTTTCCTGATTAATGGCTGTCGTCTAAAGAAGTACTTCCCTCCTTGGGGAACTTGACAATCACAGTCGACCTACCCTCCCCCTTTTGGGTGTCGCATTGTCCTTCTCGACATGCTTCTGATAGCCCTTATGATTGTTGAGATATCGAGCTCCACTCGTGATATGCCAGGGTGACCGTTGTGCATTTATGTCACCGACTTGTCAGTTATAGATGCAGTTGGTACATCGCCCATGAATAATAGCTACATAATAGCTATCCTTATCTAATCTAGTTCGTGGCTCAGTTAGTATGCCACCTTAGTTAGTTGAGTTTGGTTTGAGACCCATATATAGGGTTCTTCTATTTCTTTGTATAAGAGTTCTTTTTTGGCTTACACAACTAAGAAGAGGAAAACTGTTTTCAGCCTCCACCTTTGTGTGTATTCCCCCATTGTGCAAGCAAGAAAGCTACAAGTGAGACTCCTTCCTTCTCTCCCACAATCTTGACATGGTATCAGAGCCTTGTTCGTGGTAAGGAGCTTAAGAAAGCAAGCCAAGCTCACGGTGTTCTGGTAAGAGGAGCAGTTTTGCTTTTATTTTCTGTTTTGGGAGCAGATCTCTGCAGGTAGCATAGCCGGAAATTGCAAGAGTGCATTGTCTCAGGTTGAGACGCCCTTCGCGGTGAAGCAAGAGGGTAGTATATGCTGCGAGAGTGGGCTTTAGCCCTTGGCGACCCTGTTTTTTTTATTTGAGGCCATTTCGGGGCCTATTTTAGAGGTGGAAGTTTTCTGTACGCACTCAGGAAAAGGCGCAGTTTTATGCTGTGCGACCACTGTTCTACAGGTTGGTGAAAAGTTACTGTAGAAATTGCATCGTATGCCTGTGCGCAGAGACATTGGGAGTTACAGAATCATCCCTGTTGCCTGTTGATGCAAAATCGTCACTAGGAAGTGACTGTGTGGTCAAATACCACTTTCGTCAGTTTTGCAGATTTGCTCTTGTGAGGCTGAAGCTGTGTTCTTTGCAGTGACAGACTTTTTTTGCAGTGTTCTGTAATGGCATCTGATTCTCTTTCATAGATTTTCACTAAAAAGCTTGACAAGAACAACTTCCAAGCATGGAAGTTTAGAATGACAAATTTCCTTATGGGAAAAGGATATTGGGAATTTGTTGCAGGAAATGAAGAAGAACCAGTTCTTCCTGATGTTCCCAATCAACAGCAAATGCAGGCATTCAAAGCATGGCATGAGAGAGCCAGGAAAGTTATGTACTGGCTGTCTATCAGTATTTCAGACTCTATGATTATGCATATTCAGGATGCAAGTACGCCAAAGGAGGCATGGGATACTTTGTCAAAAATGTATAGCACAAACACGCAAGCTAGGAAAATGCAGCTCAAGCAAGAGTTGCATAATGTGCAAAGAGAAAGTATGAGCATCAATGAGTACCACATGAAGGTGAAGAAGATTGCAGATGCACTTGCTTCCATTGGGTTGCCAGTGGAAGATGATGATTTAGTTTCCGTGACCTTGAATGGTCTAGGAAAGGATTATGCACAGTTTCGAACATCCATTTCCGTCCGTGAAAGATTTCCTGATTTTGAGGAGTTGATTGCTCTTCTAATTTCTGAGGAGCAGAGAAATGGTGGTGCATCCTCTTCAGGAGGAACTTCAAAAGAAGCTGTCTTCTACTCAAATGCTGGAAGAGGTAGAGGCAGAGGTAGAGGAGGCCGATTTGGGGGCCGTGGTAGAAATCAGAATATGCAGCAAACTCAAGAAAACCAGTCCTATGGAGGAGGACGTGGTAACTCAAGAGGCAGGGGGAGCCAAAGAGGTCGTGGTGGATGGCAAAGAGGCCAAAATGCAAACAGCAATGTTGAATGCTACTACTGTGGTAAAATGGGTCATATGGCTAAAGACTGCTATAAAAAGCAGAATGACATCATGAATGGGAAATTGCAACAAGGGAATTATGCATCTTCTAGTAGACAGGGTGATGACAGAAATGAGCATTTATTTATGGTGCAGCACATGAACAATTTTGTGACAAGTGCAGAAGAAAGCAACAATGTGTGGTATGTTGACTCAGGTGCATCAAACCACATGACAGGTTATGCAGAATGGATGGAGGATGCAAGGAAAATGGAAAAACCAGGATTTATGGAGACTAGTGATGATACTGCATATCCTATTGTGCAGATTGGAAAAATTCCTTTGTCTATGCAGGATGGGAAAAAGAAATACCTGTCCGATGTATTCCATGTCCCCAATATCACCAAGAATCTGGTTTCTGTTGGTCAAATGGTTGAGCAGGGCTTGCAGATCAGATTTAATCCTCATGGATGCTTTGTTGAGGATATGAAAAATAAAGGTCGCTTGATAGCAAAAGGAAAGAAGAAGGGCAGAATGTTTACGTTGGATGCAGACATGCCTGAATTGAGTGCAGCAATGTTTGCACATGGGACCGGTGTAGTTGCAGATATTGATATCTGGCATAAACGCATTGGTCATGTTAATGTACATCGACTTAAATCAATGTAGGCCCAAAATATTGTTGCAGGATTGCCTAAATTCAAGGTTGCAGAAATGCATAAGGTATGTGAAGCCTGTCAGTTTGGAAAACAGGCAAGGAAACCATTTCCTAGACATGTTCAAGAGAGTGAGAAGCCATTGGAATTAATCCACTTTGATATGTGGACTACTAAAGCTGCATCTCTTGGAGGCTGTCATTATTTTGTCACTTTTATTGATGACTATAGCATAAAAGTTTGGGTGTATTTTATGAAAAAGAAAAGTGAAGTTTTTGGGCATTTCAAAACTCTTAAAGCTATGGTTGAAAAAAAAATAGGCTTGCAAATAAAATGCCTAAGATCAGATGGAGGGGGAGAGTACCTCTCAAATGAGTTTGCAAGGTTCCTGCAGGAGCATGGCATAAAGCAGCAATATTCATACAGTCATATCCCACCACAAAATGGAATTGCAGAAAGGAAAAACAGACATATTGGAGAGGTATCTCGTGCCATGCTCAACGAGAAAGACTTGCCAGATTTTTACTGGGCTGAAGCAGTTGCTACAGCAGTCTATATAATGAACAGGACTCCCACTGCAGTAATACATGGGATGACTCCAGAGGAGAGGTATACTGGTAGGAAACCAGATATTTCTCATTTGAAAATTTTTGGTTGCATTGCCTATGTACATGTGCCAGATGAGTTGAGATCCAAGTTGGATCCAAAAGCTGAGAAGTGCATCTTTATTGGTTACTCTCTGCAGCAAAAAGGGTATAGATGCTATAACCCTTCTACTCATAAGTTTAAGTGAGCAGAGATGTTGTTTTTGATGAGATGAGTAGCTGATATAAACCAGTAAATGTGATTGATGATGTAGATGCAAAAATGGTAATGCTGCACAGAATTCACAGCAGCAGTCACAAAATATTAGTGGACCTGGAGCGTCCTCTAGTAGTGGTTCACATTCTTCGCCATGGACAGGCAGATTGAGATCAGGAGAATCTTCTCAAAGCAATGTAGATAGTGGTATGCAGGTATTACGAAAAGGAAAAGAGAAGGTTGATCAGCCCATGTTTGATGTGAATGCAGGTCACTCTTATGTGGATGGTGAATCCAGTGGCTCAGAACAGAGCATTGATGATGAGTTGGATATTCCTTCTATTGTTACACCTGGAGTAAGGAAGACCAGGGATGTTTTGAGAGCACCTGGGAGTGAACCTACTTTGCGCAGGTCTACCAGAGCTAGGTATCCTGTGGATAGGCTGAAATATGATGGATTTACAACCATTCACTATGCATATATGGTCAAAGTGATACAGGAACCAGAACCCACTTCTTTTGAGCAAGCCATGGGAAAAGAAAAATGGGAGAAAGCCATGGATGAAGAAATGGATGCCTTGGAAGCAAATGCTACATGGGAATTGGTACCTTTGCCTAAAGGTAAGAATGCAATTGGCTGTAAGTGGGTTTATAAGGTGAAGCACAATGCAGATGGTTCTGTGAATAGATACAAGGCAAGATTAGTAGTCAAGGGGTATGCACAAACATATGGCATTGACTATGAAGAAAAATTCAGTCCGGTTGCAAGGATGGCAACCCTAAGAGCAGTCATTGCTATGGCTGCATCAAAGGGATGGTCTTTACATCAGATGGATGTAAAGAATGCCTTCTTGCATGGTGATTTGCAAGAAGAGGTCTATATGGAGCAGCCACCAGGTTATGTGCATGCTGTTCATCCTGAGTTTGTTTGCAGGTTGAAGAAAGCCTTGTATGGCTTGAAGCAAGCACCTAGAGCATGGTCTGACAAGATAGGACAGTATCTTGTCACTATTGGCTTTCAGATTTCCAAGGCAGATTTCTCACTTTATGTGAGAAAAACAGAGAAAGGTATTATGCTACTTGTCATTTATGTTGATGATTTGATTATGACAGATGACAGTGATGAAGATATCCTTCATGTGAAAATGCTATTGAAGCAGAAGTTTGAGATGAAGGATTTGGGAGAGCTGCGTTATTTCTTGGGCATTGAGGTGATTAGATCACCAAGTGGAATACAGCTCTTGCAGAGGCAGTATGGATTGGACATGCTATCCAAATATGGGATGACAGGCTGTAAGCCTATTTTAGTTCCTTTGGAGCAGAATGTGAAGCTAAGCGCAGATGCAGGTGAGCTTCTGGAAGACCCTACTATGTACAAACGCATAGTAGGAAGCTTGATTTATATGACTATTACCAGGCCAGATTTGAGCTATGCTGTTGGATTGGTAAGTCAGTTTATGCAGGCTCCAAGGAAACCGCATTTGGATGCGGCTAGACGCATACTCAAGTATGTGAAGTCCACGTTGCAGTATGGACTATTTTATGAGACTGGGTTTCAGATACAATTGCATGGATACACTGATGCTGATTGGGCTGGTAGCATTTCTGATAGACGATCTACCAGTGGATATGTGTTCTCTTTTGGGAGTGCTGCAGTCACTTGGAGCAGCAAGAAACAGCCTACAGTTGCCTTGTCGAGCACAGAGGACGAGTACAGGGGTGCAGCAATGGCTGCATGTGAGGTAGCTTGGTTGCATAAGCTACTTTATGATATGCATCAGCCTACAGATGGGCCAGTTGTCATTTATTGTGACAACATGAGCAGTATACACTTGGAAAATAACCCAGTCTATCATGCTAGAACAAAGCACATTGAGGTGCATTATCACTATGTGCGGGAGAGGGTTTTACTAGGTCTTATTGATCTAGTTTATGTCAGCACAGAGGATCAGGTAGCTGACATATTTACGAAGGCATTGGGCACAGAGAAGCTGCGCAAGTTCAGAGACCTGCTTGGTGTGCAGGAATTGGGATTGAGCTCGAGGGGGAGTATTGAGATATCGAGCTCCACTCGTGATATGCTAGGGTGACCGTTGTGCATTTATGTCACCGACTTGTCAGTTGTAGATGCGGTTGGTACACCGCCCATGAATAATAGCTACATGATAGCTATCCTTATCTACTCTAGTTCGT
The DNA here is from genome assembly GCF_053477565.2 of Lygodium microphyllum. Lineage (NCBI taxonomy): Eukaryota > Viridiplantae > Streptophyta > Polypodiopsida > Schizaeales > Lygodiaceae > Lygodium > Lygodium microphyllum. The sequence goes on from NC_141154.1 coordinate 94,162,821, forward strand.
GGCTCAGTTAGTATGCCACCTTAGTTAGTTGAGTTTGGTTTGAGATCCATATATAGGGTTCTTCTATTTCTTTGTATAAGAGTTCTTTTTTGGCTTACACAACTAAGAAGAGGAAAACTGTTATCAGCCTCCACCTTTGTGTGTATTCCCCCATTGTGCAAGCAAGAAAGCTACAAGTGAGACTCCTTCCTTCTCTCCCACAATCTTGACAATGATTCTCCTCATGAGGGGGTCTCGTTCTACTAGCCCCTCGAAGATACATCTCAACCCAACCTTGTTCTCTTCTCATCTGATTCAACAATGGTGGCGAGGTTTGTCTTGACACATGGTATTTCTACTATTCTCTTTCTTAACAAAAAAAAAAAACTGTTATGGGAGAAAACGAGGAAATTCCCGTTCAGAACAGGCCTCGTTCCAAGAAAAGGTGGAAACACCCTTGGGCGGGAAGCTGACTGTGGAAAGGGTGGTAACACCCCGCAGTTCAGGATGGTTGATTCACCAACAGAACCTTTTCAACAAGTAATTCGAAGCTATCTCCCTTGGTGCGCTGTCTCTGCAATATTAGGCTGTCTATCCTTCTTAACAGATGACCCTTTTTACAAATCATTGAAGTATGAGATTTGTAGGCTGCCTCCGTGGGTACGCCTCGTCTTCAAAATCCTGATGATAACAACAGTCGACACGATCTTCATCACCAAACCCTTGAGTGATGTGAGCTTTCATCCTAATAGGACGGGGACGTGAGAATGGGCTGCTCTCTGTATTTATTAGCGCGAGTGAGACAGAGGGTGGGGTGAGTGACCAGTCTTTCCCTTCAAATCAAATGAGAGGTGAGATGTGTGAACAGAATGTTGCACCCACAGGATGGGCCTCTCAATGCATGATGCATGATCTGTTTATGCACACTGTAGCATAAGGCTCCCTAGCCTTCCTTCTTACACTATATGTCGGCACAGGGTGGGATGCACAGTTGCACCATCAATTGCGCACAAGGCATACAAGCTCTACAAAAGTGACGGTGAGGATTACATCAATGGGTTTTCGGAATGGGTTGTCCTCTATATCTTTCAACAGAGCATGAGACAGAGGGTGGGTTGAGTGTGACTGATGGTTCTTCAATCAATTATTGAGAGGTGAGGATTGAGGGACGTTACGACAATTGGAGTTAGGTATGTTTCTGTTTCCCTATGCACCCACGGGATGGGTCTTTGCCATCAGCACAGGACACGTCACTCTATTCTATACATTGCACTACAAGGCTCCCTGGCCTTTCTCCTTGCACCTATGCTAGACAGGGTTGGACGCATTGATACACCATCAATTGTGCATCCTGGCATACTCTCTCTGCACCATTTCTTTGTCGATTCCTAAACCGGGTGTGAGATTTGGATTTTCATCATTATTTCCTCAAGTGATATTAGTAATGGGGTGAGTGATTGTTCTTTCATTCCATTTGAGTGATCGTGAGTTGAGTGCAATATCCCTCGTCATCGACAAATTTCTTGTGATTTCTTTAACTAGCTATCTCCCTAGGTGTTGCTGTCTGGTCCTTATCATGAAGGACGAAGGACGTGAGCTGTGAAGACACATGGGTACCTCCTACAGCCGACAACGATACAAGACGCACCCTTGATAGTTGACATTCCTCCTCGGCAAAAGTTCTTCTAACCCTACATCTTTTGTTTCTCAATGACAGTCATGTCTTAAGTGTGGGGACGTTTGAGGTTGGTCTGATGTGTGGTACTAGGTCCTTGATGTTCGGTTTACCCTTCCTTCTAAGGTTTTAAGTGTGGGGATGCGTCCCTGCACGTCTATGTTGCATACCCCCATGCATATACCCTACTATGATCATGTATCTATGCCATGACTTCATTCTACCTTGATGAGGTCTCTTCCCCACTCTTCCGCTCTATTTCACTCTATTCCTGGAGTTGTTCCTTGACCATTTGCCTTTATTCTTTGTTTTGCGATTTTTCCATGCGAACGCACCCTACATTCACTAAGCATCAAATCCAACCTTACAAACCTGTTCGTCCCTTTGAAATGCCCATTTTTCCTTTTTACCAACCCCTATTCCGACAGACGGTTCTGGAGTTATTAATTTTTGAAGTAATTCTTGTAAATTAGACGGTTTTCCATGTGAACGCATCTTTATTGCTTGGGAACTCTGATCTAATATGCTAGCCCTGTCCTACCCATTTTTCTTGACATTTTTCCTTCTACTCCATGTCATTCCAATGGATGGTTGGTCTGTTATTAATTTTTGCGGGTTTTCAAGCCCTTTTCGTGCCTATTTTTTATATTTTTTCATGTGAATCTGCCGTATTTTTACCAGAATTCTTGTTTAACTTGACATTCCCCACTTTTTCCTTTTTCCTTCCCTCTCTTCCGGCTGCTGGATTTCTAGTTATTAATTTTTTCGAGTGTTTTCGAGTGCTTTTTTGTGTTTTTTCCATATGAATCCCTCCTAATTCCCTCCCAACTGAGTTTGATATGCTAGCCCTATGAATCCCTTTCCCTCGCACATTTTTCATTTTTACTATCCTCTATTTCAGTGCATATTTCTTCTCATATTAATTTTCGAGTTCATTTTTTAGTCCATTTTTGGGGTTTTTTTCCCATGTGAACGTGTCCTATCTTGATCAAAACTATGTTTTGTTGTGATAGCGTTGTTGGAAACATTATTTTGCACATTTTTCCTTCTTTTCGCACTTTGTTCCAATGTGGGGATTTTTCGATATTAATACACGTAAATGTTTTCAGGCTTGTTTCTTGTGTTTTTCCCATGTGAACACCCTGATTTTGCCCTGGAACCCGTGTCGCCTTCTTCCATCATTTTCTCCTCGTCTTCCGGCACATTTTTCTTTTTATGATTTTTCGATCCGATGTGCGGTTTGAGTTTTATTAAATTTTCTTCCTTTTTGTCGTGTGGCCGTGTTTCTCGTATCACGCGTGAACGCGCCTATTTTTGGTTTTACACACCTCGGGACGCCCCCATGACCTCGATGCCTCACGCATCGCCATCCCTGCCCCATCTGATTCTGCCAATGCAAATTTTTTTACTCCCCCCCTATGTATGTGCACGGGGCGAGGGTGCGCTCCATTTTCACACCCATAACCAATTTATCTTTAAAAAAAAAACAAAAAAAACAACAAACAACATTTTAAAAAAAACACACCCACATAAAACAACAACAATAATTTTTTTAAAAACCCACAAAAAAAACCCCACAGAAATAGCCAAGAAAAAATGAAATTAATAATAATAATAATAATAAAATTAAAAATGAAAACAAAAAAACATTTTTAAAAAAGAAAACAAAAAAACAAATGAAAAAAAAAAACCCCCAAAGAAAGAGAACAACAACAAATGAAATTTTAAAAAATAATTTAAAAAACAAAAAGAAAAAAAAAACCTTCTCGCATGCGGGTTGTTCTGCTCCTCCCCGCCCCCCCCCCCCCACGTCCTTCCGTGCAACCTCCGCGTCCTCCTTGTCGCCTTCTTCCTCACCCTCCTCGCCTGTGGCTCCCTTCCCTCCTCCATCTCCTCCGCCCCCCCACGCTTCCCTCCTGCTTCACCACCTCGCCTCCTCCTCCCCACCCTCCTCTCCACCAGCTCACCTTCCCCCCTCCTCCCCACCTGCCTGCCCCCGCCGCCTGCTTCTCCGCCGCCTCCTGCATCTTTCTGCCACCTCGTCACCCTTCTTCTCGGGCCGCCTCTAGCCACCCCTTCCGCCTGCTCTCTCGCCTCTTGTCCACCCCTTCCACCACCTCTCTCGCCTCCCCGCGACCATCTCCGTCGTCCCTCTCCTCCTCCACCACCTCGCCTCCTGCTCCTCTACCACCACCTCTTCCCCCTCTCCTCCACCAGCTCATCCTCCCCTCCTTCTCCTCCCATCCGCCCATCCTTTCTTGGCCCCCCCCCCCCCCCCCATTCCCTCCTCCCCGCCCATCCCTCTTTGGGCCCCCCACCCTTGGGCACCCCACCCTCCTGCTTGCCCACCCCTTTGTCTTGGGCCCTCCCTTCCCCCCCCCAACCAAATTACCCCCCCTTCTATTTTCACCCCCCTCTATTTTCACCCCCCGCTACTTTTACCCCCTCCCCCCTCCAGTTTTCCCCTTCACCCAACTATAGTTAGCCCCCTCCCCCAACCACAGTTACCCTAACCACAATTACCCCTATTTAGGCCCCCTTTTCCACCCCTTCCCACTTCTCCCCCTCATAGCCTCTCTTTTCCACCCACATCCCTCTCCACCCGCAGCCCCCCTCCCCTCCCCCTCCCTTGTTCCCACGCCGTGCGACCCTCTCGCTGTGTGTGAGTGTACAAGTGTGGCTCGCGGGCGTTCATGCGCGGGGACGTGCGTTCCGCTTCTTCGTGCGTTGGTTGCAGCCGTTCCTATGCAGTTGCAATCATTAGCAGTCGTTCGTATGCAATGACGGGTATTTCAAAACCCACAAACACCCCTAACAACACATAAAAATACACATAAAACACAAAAGAAAAATCAAAAATTCATTTAAAATCCAAAAAAAGCGAAAAAAAATTCCTAAAAAACTTCCAACCTTGCTCAAATCATTTGCACTATTTTCTAAAGTGGGAATTCAAGAAAATAAATTGCAAAAAAATTCAAAACCTCAAAATTATTTCAAAAATACATGTAAAATGAGTAAAATTCATTAAAAATGGGTAAATTTTCAAAAATATTTAAAAAAATTTCACAAATCCCCTTGCCTCTTTTGCCAATAGTTTTTCAATTAAAAAAGCTTCCATAAATGGCCAAAGTATTATTTGAAGCCAAAACCCTTAATTCTAATACGTCACCTTATGAAAATTCATTTTAAATTCCAAAAAAAAAAGCTTAAAAATCATGGATGAATTCAAACACATTGTTGAAACTTGTTGGATTGCTGAAATTCCACCCTTACACTTCGCACCATATTCATGTGTCCTATATTTCGTTTCAATCATTTAAAAAAAACAAAGAGAAAAAAATTAAAAAAACCAAATACTATACACAATACAAACACACCTAGAATACAATTTAAATTAAATTAAAAGAAAAAAAAGTAAAAAATATTTTTTTTTAAAAAAATCTAAGGTGTTTTATTTTTTTCAGTCATAAGTGGTTTTTACTTTTTTGATTGGATTCCTTGCATTTGGGACTACTCAGTGCACCTTCAGTTTTTTGCATACACACCCCTCCCAGGTATTTATTTTTTGAGCTTTATTCATTTTTATCATCCCTTAATCACAGTTAATTACTAAAATGAACTATATTCACTCACTTTTTCATGTGCACTCGTGCTAAATACACAGTTTCTAATAATTAAAAATCAACCAGCTATTCACTTTGCATGCGCTACGTGCACTTCAAAGGCACTTTAATTTTTAATAAAAATGAACCAACCATCACAAAAAAGCACGCATTGGTAAAAAAATGCTCCACATCACCATTAATTTTTAATTAATAAATTTGCATTTAGAGACCTCAGTCTGGGAATCACAGTCCGAGTTTCATTAAAGCACCACTTCACCCTAATAATTTGTAATTAAAATTTTAAGAATGAACCACTATTTTCTTATTAAGGTTTATAACCTAATAAAATTTCACCCATTGTTAATAATTTCTTTAAATGAACCCTTCATTAAAACCATATCCCCTCACTGCACTTTTTTTCCCTTTTAATAAACACGCTTCGTGGGATGGGTACATAAAGTTTTCTTAGCTGAAATTGTTGGTCAAAGTTATGGTCAGGTCCTGATTAGGTTTTTAAGGTATAATGGTTTGCTTATGTGATATGATTATGGGTGCGTTTTGAAGTTTTTCTTTCTTTTTTGCCTGATATGGGGTTTTGGGTGCCTGCTTATTGCATCGCATGAAGTTTTCGGTTGCATATGTGTAGAGGTCATGCCAAATTTTTTCTAGGATGTGGGTTTTTTGGGGTGGTAAATTGGTTAGTTATGTCTGTGTGTGTGTCCTTCTTTTGATTGATTTCTTTTTTATAGCTATTTTGGTTATTTTGCGAGCATTCTTTGTGATTGTCTGTGTTTGTGGTGTGTGTTTTGCATCTGAATGGCGCCTCACGCTTCTTCTCCTATCTAGTATGTCTCGTTGATCAGTAAGGATTGTTCTTCCCTACTGGCTTTTGAGCCTATAGCGAAAGTAGGACTTGCAACTTTCGTGGCTTCTTCACTCCCATTGATTACAAATGATCCATTCCTGTGTGATGAGTTTCTTGCATCATACAGTAAGAAGCCGGGCCTGGTTCGTGGTGCTTCCATGGTATTGACACCTAGAGAGCTAGGGAAGGCTTTATCTCTTCCCTACAAAGGAGAACCCTTTGTTACAGCCAGACAATTATTCTCCAATGATGAGATTCTCAAGCTGTTACAGAAGTACACCAAAGAGATTTTGGATGTCAAGAAAGTGATTAACACTTTCGGAGTGTCTTTTTCCATGATCACTGATTCTCTTTGTAAGTTAGTGTCAAGATTGTGGGAGAGAAGGAAGGAGTCTCGCTTGAAGCTTTCTTGCTTGCACAATGGGGGAAGACACACAAGGGTGGAGGTTGAAAACAGTTTTCCTCTTCTTAGTTGTGTAAGCCAAAAGAACTCAAGTACAAAGAAATAGAAGAACCCTATATATGGGTCTCAAACCAAACTCAACTAACTAAGGTGGCATACTAACTGAGCCACGAACTAGAGTAGATAAGGATAGCTATCATGTAGCTATTATTCATGGGCGGTGTACCAACCGCGTCTACAACTGACAAGTCGGTGACATAAATGCACAACGGTCACCGTGGCGTATCACGAGTGGAGCTCGATATCTCAACACTCCCCCTCGAGCTCAATCCCAATTCCTGCACACCAAGCAGGTCTCTGAACTTGCGCAGCTTCTCTGCGCCCAATGCCTTCGTGAATATGTCAGCTACCTGATCCTCTGTGCTGACATAAACTAGATCAATTAGACCTAGTAAAACCCTCTCTCGCACATAGTGATAATGCACCTCAATGTGCTTTGTTCTAGCATGATAGACTGGGTTATTTGCCAAGTGTATACTACTCATGTTGTCACAATAAATGACAACTGGTCCATCTGTAGACTGATGCATATCATAAAGTAGCTTATGCAACCAAGCTACCTCACATGCAGCCATTGCTGCACCCCTGTACTCAGCCTCTGTGCTCGACAAGGCAACTGTAGGCTGTTTCTTGCTGCTCCAAGTGACTGCAGCACTCCCAAAAGAGAACGCATATCCACTGGTAGATCGTCTATCAGAAATACTACCAGCCCAATCAACATCAGTGTATCCATGCAACTGTATCTGAACCCCAGTCTCATAAAATAGTCCATACTGCAATGTGGACTTCACATACCTGAGTATGCGTCTAGCCGCATCCAAATGTGGTTTCCTTGGAGCCTGCATAAACTGACTTACCAATCCAATAGCATAGCTCAAATCTGGCCTGGTAATAGTCATATAAATCAAACTTCCTACTATGCGTTTGTACATAGTAGGGTCTTCTAGAAGCTCACCTGCATCTGTGCTCAGCTTCACATTTTGCTCCAAAGGAACTGAAATAGGCTTACAGCCTGTCATCCCATATTTGGACAGCATGTCCAATCCATACTGCCTCTGCAAGAGCTGTATCCCACTTAGTGATCTAATCAACTCAATGCCCAAGAAATAACGCAGCTCTCCCAAATCCTTCATCTCAAACTTCTGCTTCAATAGCATTTTCACATGAAGGATATCTTCATCACTGTCACCTGTCATAATCAAATCATCAACATAAATGACAAGTAGCATAATACCTTTCTCTGTTTTTCTCACATGAAGTGAGAAATCTGCCTTGGAAATCTGAAAGCCAATAGTGACAAGATACTGTCCTATCTTGTCAGACCATGCTCTAGGTGCTTGCTTCAAGCCATACAAGGCTTTCTTCAACCTGCAAACAAACTCAGGATGAACAGCATGCACATAACCTGGTGGCTGCTCCATATAGACCTCTTTTTGCAAATCACCATGCAAGAAGGCATTCTTTACATCCATCTGATGTAAAGACCATCCCTTTGATGCAGCCATAGCAATGACTGCTCTTACGGTTGCCATCCTTGCAACCGGACTGAATGTTTCTTCATAGTCAATGCCATATGTTTGTGCATACCCCTTGACTACTAATCTTGCCTTGTATCTGTTCACAGAACCATCTGCATTGTGCTTCACCTTATAAACCCACTTACAGCCAATTGCATTCTTACCTTTAGGCAAAGGTACCAATTCCCATGTAGCATTTGCTTCCAAGGCATCCATTTCTTCATCCATGGCTTTCTCCCATTTTTCTTTTCCCATGGCTTCCTCAAAAGAAGTGGGTTCTGGTTCCTGTATCACTTTGACCATATATGCATAGTGAATGGCTGTAAATCCATCATATTTCAGCCTATCCACAGGATACCTAGCTCTCGTAGACCTGCGCAAAGTAGGTTCACTCCCAGGTGCTCTCAAAACATCCCTGGTCTTCCTTACTCCAGGTGTAACAATAGAAGGAATACCCAACTCATCATCAATGCTCTGTTCTGAGCCACTGGATTCACCATCCACATAAGAGTGACCTACATTCACATCAAACATGGGCTGATCAACCTTCTCTTTTCCTTTTCGTGATACATGCATACCACTATCTGCATTACTTTGAGAAGATTCTCCTGATCTCAATCTGCCTGTCCATGGCGAAGAATGTGAACCACTGCTAGAGGACGCTCCAGGTCCACTAATATTTTGTGACTGCTGCTGTGAATTCTGTGTAGCATTACCATTTTGTGCATCTACATCATCAATCACATTTACTGGTTTCTACCAGCTACTCATCTCATAAAAAACAACATCTCTGCTCACTGTAAACTTACGAGTAGAAGGGTTATAGCATCTATACCCTTTTTGCTGCAGAGAGTAACCAATAAAGATGCACTTCTCAGCTTTTGGATCCAACTTGGATCTCAACTCATCTGGCACATGTACATAGGCAATGCAACCAAAAATTTTCAAATGAGAAATATCTGGTTTCCTACCAGTATACCTCTCCTCTGGAGTCATTCCATGTATTGCTGCAGTGGGAGTCCTGTTCATTATGTAGACTGCTGTAGCAACTGCTTCAGCCCAATAAAAATATGGCAAGTTTTTTTCATTGAGCATGGCACGAGATACCTCTCCAATATGTCTGTTTTTCCTTTCTGCAATTCCATTTTGTTGTGGGGTATAACTGCATGAATATTGCTGCTTTATGCCATGCTCCTGCAGGAACCTTGCAAACTCATTTGAGAGGTACTCTCCCCCTCCATCTGACCTTAGGCATTTTATCTGGAGGCCTGTTTCTTTTTCAACCATCGCTTTAAGAGTTTTGAAATGCCCAAAAACTTCACTTTTCTTTTTCATAAAATACACCCAAACTTTTCTGCTATAGTCATCAATAAAACTGATAAAATAATGACAGCCTCCAAGAGATGCAGCTTTAGTTGTCCACACATCAGAGTGGATTAATTCCAATGGCTTCTTACTCTCTTGAACATGTCTAGGAAATGGTTTCCTTGCCTGTTTTCCAAATTGACAAGCTTCACATACCTTATGCATTTCTGCAACCTTGAATTTCGGCAAACCTGCAACAATATTTTGGGCCTGCATTGATTTAAGTCGTTGTACATTAACATGACCAATGCGTTTATGCCAGATATCAATATCTGCAACTACACCTGTCCCATGTGCAAACATTGCTGCACTCAATTCAGACATGTCTGCATCCAATGTAAACATTCTGCCCTTCTTCTTTCCTTTTGCTATCAAGCGACATTTATTTTTCATATCCTCAACAAAGCATCCATGAGGATTAAATCTGACCTGCAAGCCCTGTTCAACCATTTGACCAACAGAAACCAGATTCTTGGTGATATTCGGGACATGAAATACATCGGACAGGTATTTCTTTTTCCCATCCTGCATAGACAAGGGAATTTTTCCAATCTGCACAATAGGATGTGCAGTATCATCACCAGTCTCCACAAATCCTGGTTTTTTCATTTTTCTTGCATCCTCCATCCATTCTG